>NC_064759.1:40709538-41031112 GCF_011397635.1 Epinephelus fuscoguttatus | reverse complement strand
ATATTGACCATAGAGGACTGTGCTCCTCTCATTACTTTATCATCCCTTATATCCGCCCAAAATAGAGTAAGTGAAGCTGAGAAACGCTTATGGGTGAAACGAGGTGCCATTAGGATGGCAACGCAAGGTCCTGCCAATGGGGCTTGGAGAAGTAGTCATGGTCATTTTGTTCTGCCCACCTTATTGCTAAGGCATGCAATTATTTGGGCGCATGGCAGTGACCATTGTGCAAAGGGGGAGATCTTACGACGTTTGCAAGCAGTATGGTGGTCACCATTCATGCCAGCCACAGTGGCTGTAAACATTGCACACGATACAATATCAGGAAAGTTTTCACAGCCCCATTAGCACACATCCCACCCCCATATGGTCCTTTCAGATCCTTATGATAGAATGCATAGACATGGGACCAGAGTCTAGGGTGAGGAGAATGAGATATGTCTTGGTGGTCATATGCAGATGCAGTAGGTGGGTAGAAGTAGTACCATCAGCCCACCAGAACCACAAAACGATTGCAAAATTTCTTTGTAGAGAGGTTTTTCTGCGTTTAGGGATACTGGATACCATGTCATCAGGTAATGGCAGACATTTTGTGTTGCAGGTGATACAGGAAACATTGAAGATGTTAGGCATCAAGCAGAAGCTTGGTTGTGTTTGCCACCCTCAATCACAGGGGGCGATGGAGAGAGCCAATGGCATTTTAAAAACAAAAATAGCCAAGATAGTAGCAGATAGTGGGGACAAACTCAATTGGGTTGATGCTTTGACACTTGCATTGATGTCTATGCGCTCACAAGCTAGCAGAATCATGCATCTAACACCACATGAAATGCTTACAGGTCGACCCATGCCAATACCGTACTTGAGGGGCCACTATGAAGGGCCCCCACTGGAGCAACTGCAAAATGAAATGTCTGATTACTTAAGAAGTCTGACTCGTATCCACAGGGCTATATTCCAGCAGGTGAAAGGAGCCACACAAGAAAGAGGGGTTGAAATTCCAGAGGACCTGCAGAGAATACTCCCAGGAGAGTGGGTGTACATAAAGGTGTTCAAAAGAAAGTGGGACCAGCCAAGAAGGGAAGGTCCATACAGGGTCATATTAGCAACCCCAACAGCCTTGAAAGTTAAAGGTAAGGACATTTGGTTCCACCTTAATCACTGCTGCAGAGCAAACACACCGGACAGACCTATACCGGCCAAGGACCAGATGGAGGACAGCTCCCTCTGGGCCCAAAGGGAAAGGCGAAGCCACCCCAAGGGGAGTAGGAGGTCATCCGGAAGGGGAAGGCGATGCCTCCCCGCAAGAGCAAGAGACAAGGCGATCCCTACATTTGGCAGCCAGATGGGATTTGAACAGAGCCCGGAGTGTCAGCAGTGGGTCACTTCTGAGGAGGGTATCAGAGAGTACCTCAGAAGAAAGCACCCCCTCCCCAGTGGCTAGCGATGAGTCTCATGAGTCGCCATTTGAGAGCTGTGGGGATGCTGATGAGAGAACAGGGGGAGAGAGGCCAGAGGCAGTGGAGGAAGCAGAAGAAGAAGAAAAAAGCCCTAGCTCAGAAACAGACGCGTTGGAGGGCCAAGAGAGCTCAACATCAGAACCACAAGAGGGACCAGCACCCCGCTAGATCAGACAGGAACAAGAGAGATTACAAGGAAAGCTACAGGGAAAGCTACCCACTAAAGGGGTAATGCAGTTAACCTATTATAATTCACAGGCCTATGACAATATACTAGTGGAGGGCCAAGGGAACATCAGATTGCATGGCTCATCCTTAGGATCACAATGTGGTTGTGAGAGTATGGTGACAGCAAGAGTCTGATGTGGCAAAACAGGCTGCATTGACACAGACACAGGGCACATGGTGCCCCTAAAAATAGCCCAGCAATGGCTCAAACTGAATCCAGAACACGGCAGGCAGCCAAGAAGTGTACCAGCACAGGGAACAAAATTAATAAGGACTACCACCTGGAGGTCCAACATGTTTTACCAGTGGTTAGAGTATTCTGCCAAACAGGTAACTAACAGCTCATGCATAGCCTGTAACAAGAGGTGGGGACTGCCTAGAGTCAGGCCCCTCCCAGGAATAGAAGATTGCAAACGGCAAGATACCTTCATTGCACAGTGTGTCATGTGGATGGCTGCAGGAAAAACAAGGTATGCTAATGACAGTGACATTTGTCCATTAAGCCTGAAGGGCGCCCCTGATCAAGTCAAAAGTGAGTTTCAGGTACCCCCTGTAGTACATTTGGCAAAAGATATTGTGTTTCCGTTTTGTGTGGCACGTGGATCTGTAGACAGTTGGCTAGAAAATACCATCCTCATTAATAGCACCCAAGTGGCGGATGAATTGATCCAGTGTAGATATGAGACCTTTACACACGCAACCAAACACAACTAACCAAACATGGAAAAAAAAAAGATGTGTAATACTACTGAGAGAGCAAAGATTCAATGCCACCAAGTGGCAAGCAACACAGCTGCCACTTCTTATGCTATGGGGCAAAACCATACTCATGCCACTTGGATCTGGATTTATGACCTCATTAATGGCTCAGAACCATTAGCAGACATATTTTGGATGTGTGAAAAAGACCGCCAGGTGAAAGCCGTATTACCAACCATTTGGACAGGAATTTGTGTTCCAGTTATGCTAACAGGACCAATAACAATAATTAGTCTAGCTGATAACAGTCCAAACCGAGTCTGAAGTGGTGTCCTAATTCTCCATCAGGTTAAGAGCTAACCTGACAGAGAATTGGGACACCACTTCTCCTCACGTGAATGTGCAAAACCAAGGGGAAGGGTCAAGACAAGGGCTAAGGGGAAGAAATGGAATTGGTCCTAGGTCTGTAAGGGCTTAGGGCTTGAGTCAACGAGTCTGCAAGGGATCCATTTGGGATTGGGGGAATGAGTAACTTGTATGAGCCAAAGACTGAAGCCACATCCCAGGCTGGGCCAGCCTCCTCACAACCAGAGTTGCTGCAAGGTGATCCCTCAGGAACAAAGAACTCCGAGTGGGATTGGCTGCCGCTTAATTCCTCCCCTGAACGGGCTTCATCCTCTGAGGGAGATCCCGAAGCAATTGTGGAAGAGCGGGCATCTTGGTTACTGACTAGTCCACCAGTGGATGAGCCCTTATCCATGCCTGGTCCACCTAGAATTGAACTGGAGAAGAAGCCATTGCCTTCCACGGTGAGAGCACAGCTATAGCGAAAGTTTAACATAGAGCCTGCAGCGGTGGAAAACTTTCTCTGCTTCATACAGATTGAAAAACCGACCACAAGGGAGGAGCAGAAGGCTGTGGACAACCTGAGAGATCACCTCTATCGGGTCCCTCCAGCTCCCTATCGCTGACTGGTGCGTAGCTTCTCTCCTGACCTGCAGAAAAAGGTGCCCCTGCTGAGAGCCTGGAGCTATAAACAAAAGGCAAAGCGCAGAATCCGAGAGGATGCCGTCAGGATCGTCAAGAGCGAAACGATCTGCATGCTCAAGTCAACTCCCTTACGCAGGCCAACCGTGACCTACAGCGACAGGTTGAGGCATATCATGAGCTGCAGCAGGAGAATGAGGTATTGCGGGACCAGGTTGCCTCATATCGCCGTCTGTGGGTGCCTAGTACCTCTGCCTACTGTCCCCAGGGACAATGACTGCACAAGTGACGTCACCCACCGCATGCTTTGCTGATTTTCCTCACTGCATTTTACTGTGTCCATAATATACTGGAATCACATGTAATTTAACATACACGTACACTGGAACAAAATGTCACCAACTGTCATTCACCTTATACGATGAAATATAGCCTAGGGATTTTACCTTATAATATTTTGTAATCAGATACTATAAAAGGGTGTCACCACTGCTAATGTCTCACCTTTAATATGCTTCGATAGGATTTCAAATAAACACAAGAAATTTGTGCTCTAGAGAAAGGATCAGCACTCAGTGAATAACCTCCTAAGCCCTATGATAAGCTATTACGGCAAGGCTTAACTATACAGACCAGTGAGCAATGATAACTAACATGTCTTCAGGGTCATCGGGTGGGAGCCGCCTTTCACTAGTGTTTCATCTAGTTGGTCCGACAACTGATCTTGCTATGAATCCCCTACACCCCACTTCCACTGGACAAATCCTAGTTTTCCATCCTCGCTGCTCAGCTTCTGCTCCTAAGTCTGCATACCTAAGTTTTTTTTCTTTCATAGGCTTCTTCCACTGGGTCTTCCCAAGGAACTGTCAGCTCAATGAAATAAACTATCCGTTGACTCACTGACCACAACACTATGTCAGGCTTCTGCTTGGTACAAACTATTTCCTGGGGAACAACATGCTTTCCCCCTAAATCTACTTGCATTTCCCAATCACAAGCACCTTCTACGCGGCCACACCCTTGCCTCCTCACTAACTTATCTCTTCTGTATTTCTCTCCCTCACGGACAAACTGAATTGCTAAACCCCTATTCTTAAAACCTTCTGAATTTACCTGTCTTCGTTTCCCTTCGATTCCTGCAGCTAAACTTTTCAACACCTGGTTATGTTGCCATGTATAACGGCCTTGTGACAAGCTAACTTTACAGCCTGACAAAATATGCTTTAAGGTTGCGGTACCTGAACACAATGGGCATGATGGGTTCTCATTTACCCACAGTTGGTAACACATCGTATATAGCCCCTACCAGGAATCTAATACGATTCTCCTCCATACTCCACAGGTCCCTCCAACTAAGCATCCTCTTCTCTACACGTTCCCAATTCAACCACTGTCCCTCTTTAGCCTGGGCCACTACCTTTGCACCCCTTAATATCTCCTCCTGTCTACGTATCTGTTCCACAACCAGCTGTCTTTTATCTTTGAGACCTGCTTTATTCCATACCGGTTTGCCTGAGCCAAGCCCCAGGCCTCCCTGGCCAAACTGAACATTACCTACAATCTCTGCATGCCTAAGAGCTGCCTCTGCCTCCTGAACTGCCGATCTTGGGTTCCACTTCCTCCCTTGCTGGGTTGGATTTGGAACCACACTCCTAACAACCACGTCCTTACTCCCAGACAACAGGAGCTCTGTCCTGACCTTGGTACATTTAAATTCCTCTGTTAAACTAGATACTGGCAGCTGAGGTATCCCTTTTCCATACAATGCAACACTACTTAGGCACCTAGGAGCACCCAACCACTTCCTAATATAGGAGCTAACCAACCTTTCAATTCTCTCCACAACGGATATTGGAATTTCATAAATTGACAATGGCCACATTAACCTAGGATATAGCCCAAACTGCAAACACCACAACTTCAACTTTCCTGGAAGTTCTGATTTATCTATTCTATCCAATACTTCTGCCACATCTTTCCTAAATTTCACCACCTGTTCCTCATCATTCAACTCCACATTGTAGCACCTACCTAAGCTCGTTACTGACTTTTCCCTAATTGCTGGGATTTCCTCATCATCTATGATAGACTTCCTATCACTTAACTTCCGTCTACGTATCGAGATGCTTCTAGACTTACTAGGCTTGATCTTCATGCTGGCCTACTTGAAGTTCTTATTTACCTTCTCTAGTAGCCTCTTTATACATGGCCTTGTTGTGGTCACCAGTGTCATTTCATACATGTAAGCCCCAACTGGTGGAAGATGCAACCTGTTCTGCTGTCTCTCCCCACCTACCACCCACTTAGAAGCCCTGATGATTACTTTCATCGCCATAGTAAATGCTAATGGAGAAACTGTACACCCTGCCATGATGCCTATTTCTAGCCTTTGCCAACCTGCTGTGAAACCTGCTGTACTTAGACACAACCTAATATCCTGAAAATATGCTTTCACTAAGTTAACAACTACCTGTGGTACTTTGAAGTAGTCAAACGCACTCCAGATGAGGCTATGTGGTACTGAACCAAACGCATTTGCAAGATCTAAAAATATTACATGCAAGTCCCTTTTTTTTAATCTTTGTTGACTGAATCTGGTGCCAGATCATGCTAGTGCCTGCTAGTGCTAATGTCTCCCCTTTAATATGCCTTGATAGGACTGTAGCATGTGTAACTGTATCATGTTTGTTATTCTGCTTGTATTATCCCGGTGTTGATGGGACTTTCCAGTACCAAAGGGGGGAACATGTTGTGTAAAACTTATCCACATACTGTGATTTATACATACCAATGCACTCATCCACATATCTATTCATGATATGTCACCTCTGATCTGGTAACATTATTAGGTGTACAGTGATTGAATATTTTTTAAAAATAGAGTAGGATTAGGCCCGAACATATTGGAAGGACAAAGTTAGACCATGACTGTGCATGTCCAGATTGCCCAAGGCATTACACCGTTACTAAGTCATATCCAGATGGCCCAAGGCATTACACCATTATGAAGTCATATCCAGACATGCCGGGGCATTACACCATTATGTTCTGACTCATGTGGGAAGGATTAGCGCAGTGAGTGAGTCTTCAGTCTGGTTCCGGAGCCTGACTCATGAGTTGTATGTGTTGTTGCCTGTGAACACATTAAACTCAATTGCACCTGATCCTGAGTGTCTCCAGTGACTCCTTGAGTACTGCCTTCTTGATTCTAAGTTACATTTAAGGGAAGAATAAGAGTTTTGAACAAAGGTGTCGGGGTGAGGTCCGGAGTCATCTGGCCCAACTCCAGACATTGTTTATACTTCGTCAAAATGATATATGGCACTTGATGCTGACTGCTAGAATGGCTTAGAAAATTAAAGTAAATCAGGAGAGTCAGGCGACCCCCATAATGGCCCTAGGTCTCTAAGGGTTAAAGCTCCGTATAAACTGCTACGCCTGTCCCTGGTGTGCTTTCCGGTTCAGAAATGTATCAGAAATAATAAAACTAATCTCTCTATAAATAATTCAAGTTTCTAATCATGCTTAATGAATGCAAGAGGCTCTTGGCTTTCTTGTCTATATACATTCTTCCGATTTCTGGTTGGGTTTCCTCTAGGTACTCTGTACATTCCACAGTCCAGAAGCACACAGGGTAGTAGTGCTGGGTATTGTTACTCAATACCTTGAAGGAAGTGATCGAAATGAACCAATACCAAGTAGTATCGGAACTTCTCCTGTCAAATTATACCTGTATTTAGTCCTTTTTTTTATCCAGATCAAGAAAAAAATACTATTAGTATGGTTTTGCTCATAGCCAATCACTGTTCTTCTATTTAATGCAATGTGGGGTTAGTCCGCTACCATAGCAGCTACAACCCATATAGTCTGTGTTGTGGTAAAGTCAAATTTAGTGTATTTAGAGTTGGCAGTTTAGCATGGCAAGATGCCACCAAAATATTTCAAAGTATGACTATACTATGCACTTCTGGCATCTGGTGGCAATTGACACAACTGAATGTTTCCACTCACATTAGGGGTAAAAAGTATCAAATTAAGTACTCTGTTAGTTGCAGTATATAAAGGAAAAAGTAGGTTTGCACAGAACGGTTTTGATTCATGATATGTATAGTCTTATGGAAGCAGAGAGACTGTGCAGTGAGACAGATCTGATCCAAAAGTAAAAATGAATATTTTTTAAAACTTTTATTAAAATCACTTGTTGTTGAATAGAACAAGACAACTTGACCTTCACTGCATGGAGGGACCTCCATAGTGCTCACCGCTGGAGACAGAAAGACTGTGGGAATCAGCCAGGAGTCTGCAGGGAGGACTGACAGCTTTTCAGCAACTTCTAGAAAGGCTGTCAACTTTCTGTTGATTTTCTAATCTGATTACGGTGTTGGCATCATTAACATTTTCCTGCATGGGGATATCTCTGTAGTATTTTGAAGTACTTTCTGTTGCCAAGGTAAGATTGGTTTCATTGTCACGCTGTCACATATTGACACCAAAGAAAGGAGAGAAATATTGTCAATCACAGTGATCACAAACTGAAAATACTTTTCCTCATTTACTCAGTTAATATCAGTATTGTTATTTAGAAACAATTACATTAAATATTCACATACCAAGTATGCATATGTTTCACTATGCAACCAAGTTGCCAGAATAAATACTCATTGTATGTTTCTGCAAACCATGTATACATTACCTATGTATGTTATCATATACTGAATACATTAAAACTTCACATTTGAAACATTGTGAGTAATGTGTGGTTAGGTTTAAGTACAAAAACCACTTGATTATGATAATGAAAAGATCCTGTTTGGGCTGGTTTCGGTGACAATTATAGCTGGAGAATCCGTCGCAGCAACAGCAACAGGTCGCTACAAAACACCCACTCACACTGACAGTGTCTTGGTGAGGTTCAGTTCCACCTCAAATCTTCAGTGGTGCTTGTCATATTCTCCCAGTGTATGGAACATTATTGGAGGGATGAAAAGTAGGGATGTATGATAACACTGGTAAGTCATAAGTATCAGCCAACATTGGCTTTAAAATGAATCGGAAATGGCTAACATGCTTTTTCTTATTTTGCACAATGAATAAATACATACATGGAAAAGCATTCTATTTCATGTCTCCATCTGCTGGTGGGTTAGTCTCGCCACCAGACAATCAGAGATCTCCACCTTCTGATAGTCTGGGGACACTTCTGTCTAAAGTGTGATTAACACACCGGCGAAAACGGCCGGCAACAAAGCAACGCCTCTTGCATTTTGGAAAAGGACACGCCCTCCCGGAAATGTGCGCTCCCCCTTTTCTCGTCCGCAAGGAAACAAACACACAGAGAGCTTGAAAATGGATGCCGAGAGATTTCACTCCATTTTATGAAACGTGTGCTCAGTCCACAAGATTGTGGAAATGAAGGACTTACAGCGACTTGAGCCATTTTGTACCGCTGCACGTGTTTCTACTCGGACTATGTTTACGAGCACAAGAGTTCAGCAAGCCACCAAAGGACCGCCCTGCAGATTTACTATTGGTTCTGCAACATAGACATTGTATCCACCCATCTAAACACAAAATCAGGGAGAAAGTCATCAGTCTTTAGTTAAGCAAAGCATCTAAAGACTGACTTGTGAGTCTACTGGTGGGTCATCAGAGTATGCGTGCAAACTTGGGTGGAGAAAAAAGTGATATATCGGAATCTGTATCTGTTATCATTCAAAGTTGTTTTATATCTGCATATCAGAATCCAATATAATGCATCCCTGATGAAAAGTATTCTTTCTTTGAAGATATTCAGGTAAAACTGTCTATGAAGACCATATCTATAATGCATTATAAGGCCATTCATAGTGAATTATAATGCATTTACAATGCACTATGACTGCATTCATAAACACACAATGCTTCCTGATTCATGATATCAACAGTCATAAAACATTAGGCATCATTTAATTATAAGTGTCTTATGGATGCTATTGACTAGTTATAAACTGGAGGTTGACTGATGGAACTTATAATGCATTATGAATACCTATACTGACTTATACAACTTCCACAGTCAACTGTAGTAAGGACTTATAGTATAACAGTCAAGTGAAGTACATATGGATGTATCTATAATAATGCATACTTTATCATAGGGTTTCATTGTTAGTGCTAAGTGTGCTACATTTCCATTTATATAAGGGAATCTGTGAGGCATCGTATGTGATTAAAGGAGACCTATTACGATTTTTGGGGTTTTCCCTCTTCTTTAGTGTGTTATAGCATTTTTCTGCCTCCATAAGGTCTGCTAAGTACAGATGCAGCCACTTCAAATTTCCCACGGCATCCGACAGCCTTCCGGATGCCTGCCAACTTCCAGCCAAATACCATTCCCCCCCACCTTTCTGGGGTTGTGCCTAGATTCCACTGTAACACGCCCATTTATTCAATTACAAGGTGTCCCTCACTGAAACACAAAACTAACAAAGATTTAGAGGTGCTTCTACTTCACCTAGTAATATTTCCATTCTATGGTACATTATTAATCTACTCCACTGTCTCAGATGCAAATATTACACTTTGATTGCACTACTTTTATCTTAAAGATTTAGTTTGGCCTATTAGTTACAGTACTTTTGTACAATAATATAAATTTGTTGCTAGTGTGATACACCCTAATGTGAGAGTATTTAGTCACTTTTTGTTTATTCCTGGTCCAAATCTGTTGTTTACATGAGTGTATCATTTTACACATTACTTTATTAATACTGGCAATAACCAGCTCAGTGTTGGATATAATTTCAACATTCTATTGTGAAAGACAATGCTAATGTAGGAGGAAAGAAAAAAAATGGAACCAAAGTGCCGGTATCGTTGCACCACGATGCCTAAGATGAGAGACCCCCCCTTCTTCCCTAAGACAGAGATCCAAAGGAGAGGATGGCGGTTCGCTCTTTTTTTTTTTTAAAGATATGTTTTTGGGCATTTTTGCCTTTAATGGATAGGACAGCCAAGTGTGAAAGGGGGAGAGAGAGGGGGATGACATGCAGCAAAGGGCCACAGGCTGGACTCGAACCCAGGCTGCTGCGGCAACAGTCTTGTTTGTGGGGCACCTGATCTACCACTAAGCCACCAACGCCCCGCGGTTCACTCTTTCACTCACTGACTTCGTGATTTTGTTTTCCAGGTCGGTACTCTGTGAAACTTACAAAGACTGCTTCCTCCTGAAGTGTACAGTGGTGTATTGTAGCTGAGATGAGTCTGTTGTTGAAATTTTGATGTGTGAAGCCGAGCTGAAGAGCCGCGTTTATAATCGCGAGGCACAGGCTTTTGTAAACAATGGCGCTAAGCGGCCATTTAGCATGTGTGAACTGTGATTGTGCATGTTTGACTCTGTGTGCTGGTGTCCTCACTCCCTGGCATGTTTTTATTTTGGTTGTTGAGGTATCCTGACATGTTATGAATGATTGTTAATGTTAAAGGAAGGGAGGTCTCCGGTTTATAATTTAAAGGGATTTATATAAAGTTATACAGGAGCAGTTATAATGCATCTTTAAACACAAACCAGACATATAAGTTGAGCAGTTTTCCCTATGTGTACTCTGTTTCATGTTTTTGACCCTTAAGTCATTTAAATATTCATTTAAAGCCAAATGGTGTTTATGATTTACATTGTTACATTAATATAATGGTGGATTTCTTGAGTTAAAGAAAAATATATCTATGTAAGTTAAAAACATGATCTATTCTTTGGATATTATTGCACTGGAGAGAAAGAGTGATGTTTATTTTTATAAAGACATGATTATGTCTGTGAATGTGTTTGTGGAAGATGTTGCCCACTGATGTGTGAAAAGCAGAGACAACTGTATTGATGTATTTAAATTTAAACTAACAAATGGACACTGAAACAGAAACATGATTACACTAGGGGACGTTTATTGTTTTATACCATGATTTTGGAAATTTGTAATAAAGAGACAGAGTTCTGAAGGAGAAGATGGCGGTTCGCTCTTTCACTAACTGACTCCATGATTTTGTTTTCCAGGGTTTCTTCCAGGAGAGTTGAGTGCAGTGAACCCCAACAAAAATCATTTGTTACTCCAGTTCCACGCATTGAAACTCGTAACACCAGGTTATATTATTACAGGTTACAATAAGCCACAGTATTTAAGTCATTAAAATGACCACCTTTATCTGCTGCAGCATCAGTGTTATAAACACATTCGTTATTAAGGAAAACCTAAAATGTTGTTAAAATTGGCCCAGGTCTCCCCTATCTGAAAATACTGAGTCAATCTCTCAGAATAATGAGAAACGGGGCGTCGGTGGCTTAGTGGTAGAGCAGGCGCCCCATTTACAAGGCTGTTGCCGCAGCAGCCCAGGTTCGGGTCCAGCCTCTGGCCCCTTTGCTGCATGTCATCCCCCCTCTCTCTCCCCCTTTCACACTTAATTGTCCTGTCCATTAAAGGCAAAAAATGCCCCAAAAAAACTTTCTGAAAAATAACTTAGTGCCTGCAAATAATTATTTAAATCATTTCGAAAAAGTTGCTCAAGAGACTTACATTTTAAAATAACATTAACATTAATTAAGAGACAAAATCATTTTTTTAGTTTATAATGTGAAGAATTGTAAAATGTCCCTTTTACGAGGTCGTTCAGACATCAACAGTGATGATGTGTTGTTGAATGTTTGCATCAAAAGTTCGTATAGCTCACTTAGTGTGATGATCTGAGTGACTGGGAACCTATTCAGATGGAAACACTCACCAATTCAGAGGTAATGAAAAGGTTCGTGGTAATGCTAATTATGTGTTTGAGCTCTCTCACCTTCCAAGATAAACAGGACCACATTATGTCGCGTTAGTGAAAGTACTCCATTCCTTTTCAGTTAAACTCTGCAGGCTACGTGCAGCTTGACCGTCTTGCAGCTGCATGTGAGGATGAAATGTCAATTTCAGCCTGTGATCTCTCACTGACTGACTGACAGCCTCATCCAAGTGACATTTTACAATTCTTCATATTTAAGACTAATTTGTTTCTGCACAGGGTTACAGTTCTCCTCTGCTCTCTGTATCATGTTGGCCACCATGCACCACTCCACACCGACACGCCTCTGCCACCGTACAGTCGCAGATGTGTTGCAGCATGACACGATCCATCAGACACATAAACGTGCTCAAATGGTCATCAATATTACGGTGTGCATATGCATTTGGGTCAGCTACTTCAGTCAAGATGTTCTGTGACTGCACTCTCCCAGTGCGTAATCCCGGCTCTCTTCAGATGACTCCTCCTCGCCAGGTGAAAAGGACGGATCATCGGTCTCTCCCTCATCCAGTTCTTCTTCTCTCATTTCCATCGTTGTGTCTCCCCCCATCAATCACCTCTACCCCATCTCATTCTCTGTCACTTATGTCCTGAAGCATCGCCAGACCTTGTTCAACATTCATCCATTTTCTCCGGTTCATAATTAGGCTACACAATTCAAATCCCTCTCCTTTCCTCTTTTCTGAATGTCTGTCTTTCTGTCTGTCTGTCAAAACTAGCTTGCATTTCGCAAAGAGATGTTAGAGTTTTATTGTGACAAAGTTACAAGCATTTGAAAATGACGGGGGTAAAAATGACTCCTTGGCGGTTGTAGTGTTAATAAACAGTAATAGACATTTCGTCACAAATTCCTCTTGCATCAGATCTTGTGAAATATCACTTCCATGATTCTGTTTAGACAGACAGCGACAGATCAATGAGGTGAAGCCGTGCTGCGCGCGGCAGACAGAGCATGTGCAGAGCCTTGTACAGTCTTCAAAATAATAATTAAAAAAGAAAAGATCTATGTAATCATTTCCAATATTCACAACCTGTTTTTATCCAACAAAAGATTCTGCTTCAGTCCATATTTGTTGGCGTGTAGTCTTTGCAAAACAACATTTTCATTGAGGTTAAAAAAATGCTCGTCTTTCGCACATTCTGTAAACGGAGTGGGATGGTGTAACAGCAATCTAAAATCACTAAAATTACATTTATATAGCCATAATAATGATATATATGTCACAGGGTGCAGTGTGTCTGTGTCTGTGTGTGCGGGTGTGCACAGTCCATAGGGGGGTGTTGATTGACACACGCTGTTTCGAGCGGTGGGCCCAACCCCCTTTTGATGATTCACAAATGCAAGACAGGTGTAGCGGCGCGGAGAGGCAGGAGGCACAGACGCTGTGGTAGAGACGAGCGGAGGGAGCAGACAGGTCCAAGAAGCTCAGCAGACTACAGGAGAGACACCAGCCTACGGCCGGGTCGCCAGCACCGAGTGATCGAACCAGGGAGGACGGGGAGAGCCTCTGCAGCATGAACGTACTGGAAAGGAACAGCAGCGGACAGACGCCGACTCAGCCGGCTGCCATAGAGAGAGAGACACACCACGTGGGAAAGCGGAGGGGTGAATGCACGCTTCACCCCTCCTTCAGTTAAGGATCTCTCTTTGCTCTTGTTTGAATTTACTGATGTGAATGACTGACTGCAGACGTTTGGGCTACTTAATTGCTGACAGCACCGGAGAGGATCTAGCAAGCCTCAACTGAAACTTAAAGGGGGGAGCCGTTATAATTGCATGTGTTATTTTGTGGACTTTGTTTAATATTTACCATTTATTTGCCTGAGTTTGCTTAATTATTTTCCTTTTCTTTTTGTCTCATTTATTGTATAGTTATTGCTCGGTGTATTTAATTTGGTTGCGTGACCAGTGTTTGGATATTCTTCTCTGTGGTCGGACATTTTATAAACTGTTTGTATTTGGGGAGTTCATGGGGACAATAACTAAGGAGTCCGCTCCACACACAGTAGCTATCTGGTCGACGAGAGTGCGATGTAGCCTACGTCCTGCACATTGGCCTGCGGTGGGATGTAAACACCTACCAGAATGAATGAAGCAAACTCATGGGGGGAGTAAAAAGGTTTGCAGTTAATGAAAAAAGATTCCAGATCAGGAGAGCAGTGCTGCTGGATCACTGTCACGTCATTACACCAGCCACTGTTAGTATAAAAACAGATTCCTCCACCTTTAGTTTTGCCGGAGAGTTCCGTGTTACAATCCGCTCAAGAGTTGGAAGCTTGCCAGCTGCAGCGCAGAGTCCAGTATCGATCCACACAGCCACGTCTCCGTGAAGCACAAAACTGCAGATGTAGAAAAGTCTCTATTTTTCACCATCAGTAGCTGAAGTTCATCCAGTTTACTAGGAAGTGAACGCACGTTGGAGAGAAATATATCTGCATGGCAGCGGAGTGCGGTGTCCGCGTTGGCGGAGGCACACAAGCGCACTGGCACGTTTCCCCCTCCTCCGGTGTTTCCCTGCACGAGCAAAGGTGAGGGCACCTTTGGCCAAAAAGCCCAATAAATCCACTGAAGGCTCGAAAAAAGTGGGATAAAAGTCCGCTGGAGTTGTTCCCCTGACAAAAAAAGCCTTACAGCGTCGACCTGTCAATCAGCTTGCCCGACATACTTTTTGATTGGCCCCGGGCCATCGGGCCATGGGTTATGTTGAACCCTGCTGAGTCTTTTGTTCGCTATCTGTCAAGTTATACAAAGTGACGTATCTACAAGCAAGCCCGTATTAATGCACGGGCTTACTGGGGCCCAGTGATGTAGGGGGCCCACTGCAAGGCTTGAAAAAAAAAAAAAAAACACCAGGTGAAAAACAAGTTGTGCACATTTTGCTCTGTCTGTGTATGTGAGTGAGAGATGGACCCCTCCCTCATCGAATAAATCTAAACCACTGTGATTGGTTAATGATTATGGTTGTCATGTACCTGTCCAATGAATGAGTGGGCTTCTGTGGCCTTGTGTGGTCTTTGAACTCTGCCGAAGTGGAAGAATGTGAGAAAAGAAATAAAAAACAAAATGTCGGGAAAGAAACCGAAAAGCGGAGCTCAGAAACGAAAAAATAAAAGAGAGAAATTACAGCGTGAATCACAGCTGTTAACAAAAATCCCCAAGCTCACGAGATATTTCAAAGCTGCAAGCACGGATGACCAGAGCAACAGCCCACAGACGTCAGCGATGCAGGAGCCGGCGGGCACATCGGCTGCCACAGGTTAGGTAGCAGGCTAGGCTAGGCTAGGCTAACCCTAAGTAACTATCATTAGAAAATGCAGTTCTAAGTCAGCATGTCGACTGATTTACATGTGGTCCCACACTAGACAACGATGTGGAGCTTGGAGCCTCAGAATCACAAGCCGCCTCACCCCTAGCACCACCGGGAGTCATCCCCGGCCGCGGCGGAGTCATTCCCGGCTGGAGCGGAATCATCCCCAACTGGACCGGAGGTATGAATCTTATAATGCACTGAGTAGCATCTTTGGATTTCTGAATAAAATTCACATCCTCTCATCTCAAGAACTTCGTTCAGCTGCTGCAGAGCTTCAGAAAAAATATCATTCAGATATACAAGAGGACTTTGTTGATGAAATAGAGCAGTTCAGAGAGTTCATCAGAACAAAAGAAACTATATGTGCGCAGGGCTTCCTTCAACTAATAAAGAAGATGGACTTGTCATCAGTTTTTCCAAACATGGATATAGCCTTAAGAATTTATTTAACTCTCCCTGTAACCAACGCCTCTGGAGAGTGCTCCTTTTCAAAACTTGGACTTGTCAAGAACAGACTGCGCTCTACTGTGGGACAAAAGAGACTCAACCACCTAACACTGATGTCTCTGGAAAGTGACATTGTTAAAGCACTGGACTTTACTGCTCTGATTAAGGACTTTGCCACACGTAAAGCCAGGAGGAAGCCATTTAAAAGTTAGGCTGAAATTTTAGCCATCGTTGATAATTGACTGATCTAGTCTTGTGCGTGAAAGGATGCACTGCAGGCTGTGTTCGTTGTCAGCTATGAGTTTTGTTTTTGAGAGGAGTGCAGCACACTTGTTTGTGACATTTTTGTACTGTAGCCTACCTGTGCGTAATACTGGATGTTTGTTTTTGAATGCTGATGTTTGATGAAGCTTTCCATGAATGTTGATGTTTGGTTTTTGTATGTATGCATGCATGCCCACATACATACATACACACACACACACACACACACACACACACGCATGCCCACATACATACATACATATATACAAATGTATGAGTATGTTAATACAATTTCTGTATAGAGATATACAATATCTGTACATTTCTTTGACATTAAAAGTATGATGTTACAGTCAAAATTGTACTGCAGTGATTCTCGATGCATTATTTTATGTATTGTATATGTATTCCAGGTGGCGGTGGCGTGGGGGGTCTTGAAAAAGTGGTTAGCCCCAGGGCCCATGGTGCTTTAATCTGGCCCTGTCTACAAGGACAGAATATGTACAGTAAGTTAAACTGCTGGCTGGGTGGTGTCAGCAAGATGAATTTAGTCACTGAATTGTGGAGAATCTAACAGAGCTAAGATGTGCAGCATGTCGATATTGTAGGAGGAACAGCCTTTCTGAACTTTCCAAAAACCTAAAGTAAATAGTAGGGGTGAGATGGGCCATTCTGAGGGTCAAATGTTCATTGCTTTGGCCGTTTCACCTCATTCTTAAGGAACTCTTTTACCATCATCCTGGCATCAAGAGTGGTAAAGGTGTCAACTGGAAACCCTCCAGATCTGAAGTTGTGGATTAACATCCTGGGAAATCCAGCATTTGTCAACTCAGCCAGATTAACAGTCAGACTGTGGGTCATTAACTATGCTTTTAAGTTCACCACATCCTCTCCCCTTTTTGTCACATCTATGGGAGCCACCCCCCGCTATATCTTGTTCTCACCCTGGTGAGATTAGGAATCCAGATGGGAGTCATAAATTCAGTATGCATTCCTGAGCAGAGACTAAGTTTCCCTTGTAACCAACTTGAAATGCCTCTTGAAAGTAACACTATACATTTTATCCATGTTCTAACATTGTAACTGTGCATAATCCTTGTTTGTTAGTTGAATTATTTTTTTCCCCACTCTTGTTGGTCAAGGTAGGTTGATGCAATGGCAGACTACTGTGTAGTGTTTGTGCACGAAACATTTATACTTGTGTTCCGCTGATATGTGTGTATGATAATCATATTAAATCTAATTTGATGTTAAGAGCCGATTTTGACCATAATAGGAAGAGTATGTGTCTATCACGTGTAACATGTTAAAGTATATAATCTCACATAATAAAGTTTCATTAAAGTTCATTAAGTTTCCTCTGAAATAAAGCAATGCGCATCTCCACACTTTTCTTTCCTTCCTGTTATTTTCTTTACTCTTTACTTTGTTCCTTTACTGTTTTACTGTTTGTTCCTTTACTTTATTTTAGTTTTTCTTTCTTTTGCCATCCCTCCTTCTGGTTATACTCTTTATGCCTGAACCCGTTACGCTCTTAAATTTGGTCCCTGCATAACTGTTTCTTTTCTTACGATTGAAATTATTTTAAACTTTTAACTTTTGCTCGACACAACCAGGATTGTTTTGTCTGTCCTGCGGTTTCATTATTTTTGTCTGTGACTTCAGTAACATACCTGAAGCGACAAACCCAGCCAGTTGATTGCAACATTTTTTTTCTACGTGTTGATAATAACTTTGATAATAATATCAAACAGCCAACGAGATTGTTTTCAACCTTATAATAAGCGAGTAGCCACAGCTAAATAGATGAGCTACTGTTCGACCTGCAACTCCATCAAAGATTCATCGGATCCAGCGGCTGCCAGCCACTTGTCAAAGTGTCCATAGAGCAGGGGCTCTTTTGCTGAACCAAGAGACTTTCCACCGCCTAAAACCACCGACGTTCAAGGACCACCCAAAGTACACCGCCTTCAGGCTCCACCACCCTTCACTGCTGCGTTCCAGTTTGTGTCACCCTGCTTGAAGGCCGTGAAGTGAAGCCGGGAGTTGCCAGCGACAGTTCGGGTCCCCGAGAAATGTCCGGCTGAGTTATCCTTGCTCAAAGTAGGCCAAATCCCCCGCACCTGATGCAGCCGCTGTGTTGTGATAAGAGTTGATGTCGAATAGGAGACTTCGTTATTCTGATCTTAATTTAGGTTTTGTTAGGTGAATGGTTTTGCGCATCCCTGCGTTGCCAATTTATCTATAGTCACATACTTTCACACTATCGCCAAACTAAAAAACTGACAAAAGTGTTACCTCATGCCTTAATTCATTTATACATACTGTTGATTTTGTGTCATTTCATATCATCCTCATTTACTACTTATTTACTCAATTGCTGAACATTTAGCCCTAAATAAATCTTCATTTATCGCCAAGTCGTTGTCTGTTGATATCACTTTTGAGCAGGAAATAAAATCACTGTATAGAGAATTCATAACCCAGGTATTAAGATTTATTCATTATTGATAAGTGTACTGACCAATTAATAACTGGTTTTCGGAGTTATTAATTTGATTAGTCGCTTCCCTCCATAGGAGGGTGGTGCCCCTAAAGTTGAAACATTTCCATATGTGATACCCAAGCTAAGCAGCTACTGCCGCTAGCTCGAGCGATTAGCTGACAGGCAACAGTTAGACCTGGGGTCGAATTAAGAGCTGCATTAATTTGTCAAAATATGTGGCTGCATGAGTTTGATTGTGAATCGGCTTTTGAGGAGGACCTATAATGCTTTCTCCCGTTTCCTTGTGTTTTACACAGCGCCATAGCTGTAGATTTCAGCTAACTGGCTAACCAAAACTATTGTTTTGAAATGCTTTAGCTACACCGCGTACAGTGAGTTAAACTGCTAGTCTCAGTAAGATGAATTTAATAAATTGTGGAGAGTCTAACAGAGCTAACGCTGTGCAGCATGTCCATATTGACAAAAGTTTCAACATGTCTATAGCTGTGTCCCAATTCAGGGTCTGCATCCATTGATCGGCAAATTTGAAGGCCAATTACATCACAACACTGCGCAAAGGCTGTCCCAATTTGTCCAAATTTGAAGGCTCCTCCAAATGTAGCCAACAAATGCGTCCTCCTTTTCCCTGTATTCGGAGGATGCACCGCTACTATCCTTCGTGGCCTCCCAAATCCCAAGATTCTTTGTGCGCCTCTGTTCAACCCTGATTTTTCTTTACAATGGCGGCAAGTACCGGTACCTGCAGCAGCACCGAATACACCTTAAGATGTAAGTAACAGATTTTTAATTAACACAAGAAGTTCAAGGGGCCTTAAAACCTCCAAATGGCTGTTAAAATAAGTGACGTTAGTAATGCTAGCCAGCCCGCGATATAGCTTAAGGCTAACTTATTGATACGAGGAGCTCAGTTAGCCTTTAAAAGTAATGGTAAAAACTCTTCACTTTCAATTATTACAAGCTCGGAGGGTGATTTATATCTTACTGTAACTGTGGAGATGTTGTAGGCTATTTATACCTCACATCAGGTGCATAAACGCACCGCAATGAACAAAGATAAAGTTAATGATAGGATAGGTTGTGAGCCACGCTGTATTTCTAGGCTGTAAAACTGTAAACGTTTGGATTGAATACAGAGCCAACTTCAGGAGCATTATTGTTATTATCGTTATTATATAGAACCATTTTGCTTGTTGACATAACAGAAAAATATGTCTTACATTGCATTTTGTTGTAGGGAGCAAGGAGCAAACAGAAGAGTTGAAAACGACCACCTGTTCACAGGGGCCAAGAATAGCCCATTTGTACTTTATACATATTTGTACGTAAAGGTTACTTAAATTAACCCAAATCCTGTACAGAGACCAAAGTACAAATATAATCTTAAGATCACAATAAGTGAATGTTGTTTTTGGTTGGGGGTGGGAGTTTTATGTCTGTCCTGATGTCACCTATTGTGATCTTGTGTGTTTACCTTTTGTCATGCTTCTCTCTTGTTTAGAACAATCCTTCAAAAAATGGGCCTGGAGGGAAAAGTGGAGCCTCAACAGGTGAAAAAAGTAAGTGTAGGTTTAGATAATGATATGGAAACGACATTTGTTTTACCCAAGTTAATACTTTGATAGAGAAACGTAGAAAAAAATCCAAGACACTCTCCCATAGTAGTTAAAATGCCTTTATTCTTTCCTTGAACCTGTTTAACTTCCTGATGAAGGCTTGATGCCGAAACGTGTCGACGGACTGTGTTTTTAAGGTTTATATGACCATGCCATAAGAATAAAGGCATTTTAACTGCTTTGGGAGAGTGCCTTGGAGTTTTTTCTTAGTTTCTTTATCACTACATGAATCCCATTTCAAAGAGCACCTCAAACATACCTCTTTTTGAGTACATGACGCACTCCTTTTTCAAGACTTTTTTAATAAATTATTTGCAGAAAATTGCTGCTGTTGTGATTGATTTCCTCTGCCATAAGAATGCAAAGATCCAGGGATAGGGCAGGGGGTCGGCGGGAAGCCCACTGCTACCACCTGGCCCTGGTTTGTTGTCATGGATGAGGTTTTAGGACCGAGGCCTTTCATTGCCCCTCCTGTCCTGTTGCCTCCATCCCTGAGGACACACCAGGGCCATGTGCTGCAGTGGGTGAGCAGCATGAGGAGGAGGATGAGGAGAGGCAGCCAGGGCCAGCAACAGGAGGGATTATACAATATCGGTTCCATTTCTTATTTGCAACTAGAGTAAACTTTTGAACTACTTTTCAGTGACAACACAATTATTTATTTTTTTCTTTGATAACCAAGTATTTACAAACATTTTCAAGTTTACAAAGATTTACAAGTTTACAAGTGGGCATTCTTAACATATAAAACTATTTACAGAAGATCAGCAGAAATCACTGTTTACAGAGAACAATAATACAGTTTTGTAAAACTTGTCCAGCAGCACCTCCAGGGACTCTCTGCTCAGCCTGAAATCTTGTCTTGTGTCACCATGATTAAAGAAGTATTGCAGCACCGGAACAGCCAGGTTTATTCTCAACTTGATCTCACAGAACTACGTGAAATGACCACGACCTCGTGACACCACATTCCGTGGTGGCAGCATGTAATGGGTTGAAATTATGTGACGGTACCACAGAAACAATGCCAATGTAAAGTCAATTAGGATCCATTATCGTGGTGTACACACAAATTACCTGATTCAACAACATCACGTCAACCTCCTTTTCTTCAGTGATATCTTTACCATTTCTGTATACACACAAAAACACTAAAAGTGTCCTTGGTAACTCAACAATATGACAGGTTAATGTCAAGGCCATAAAATAAAATAAATGTATATTGTCAGCTTTTGATAGCGTAGGGCTTTAAGAGAATTGTGCTGTGGACGGATGGGGCGGGTTCCACTGCTGTTTTGTAGCTACTGTCTGTCCATTTCAAATTGCCGTTAGTCTGCCGTAACCAAATCCAAACGCTACTAATAAATAAATACATAAATAAATAAGAAGAAAAAAATAAGGCTGAGCACAGAAGAACCAGAGAGGAAACACCATCACATGAAGCCGGCAACCCGGCCACCCTCCACCCCACCAGGGGAGAGCGGACCTCAAGCCAGCGCCACAGAACCAGCGCACAACCACAAAAGATTCTACATGGCTCCTGCTTTGAGCCATTCACCTTTGATTGTTGACTTCAGTGCATGTTTGAGGGCGTATAACTCAGCAACAAAAGGGGGTACAGACATGGGACCAACTGTTATAGAGAGCTCTTGACCTCAACTATCATGTGAGTGGAGTCAACAACTGGGGGTGCTGTCAGATATGGATAAAATATGAATAAAAATAATTTTCACCCATTTAGAAATTAGCTATTTAAATTCTGATTACTAAAGTGTGTTTACCATTCCCTTAAAGTCCACAGTGTACTCTCAATTCAGTGTTTACAACTTCTAAATCTAGGAAAAACACTTACATTTTTCAAAAACTACAATTCCCTGGGACCGTGCCATGCAGCTTGATACATATCAGCAACATAGTTGTAGTTCTTCTGATTTGCAAAGTAGGGCTCTGAATAGGGTTGTAAAAAGATATATCTACTGAATATATCTAATATCTAGTAAAGCCGAACTAGTTATTACACTCCACCTAGATGAACTATGGTAAGAAAAAGTAAAGATGTCGGCTAATTTTTGATATTTTAGCTAATATGCTAGAAACAGCGTTTTTGGGATGGTAGGTGTATGCAGCTTGTAAAATAGAGTTGTAAAAAGATAGATCTACTGAATATATCTTATGTCTTGTAAAGCCAAACTAGTAATGACACTGCACCTAGATGAAATATGTTAAGAAAAAGTAAGGATGATGGTTAAGTTCAGATATTTTATCATATTGCATATTTGCATATTTATGTTCTCTAGAAACAGCGTTTTTGGGACTCCGGTTGTAGAGTTGTCAAATAGTGTCGTAAAAAAGTAAATCTACTGAATATATCAAATATCTAGTACAGCCGAACTATCATATATTATTATTATTACTAGTGGGAAATTATAACAGAGGAATATATTTGCCATTTTAATATCAAAAACACTTTCGTGTGTTTGTGTGTATACAGGACGTTGTTGAATCACGGAATTCGTGTGTACACCACGACAATGGATTCTAATTGACTTTACATTGGCATTGTTTCCTTGGTACCGGCACATAATTTTTAACCCATTACATGCTGCCACCACGGAATGCAGTGTTAAGAGGTTGTTGTCATTTCACGTATTTCTGCGAGATCAGGTTGTTTATTCTGCAGTACAGGGACCTGGTCTGGATGGAGAAAGGAGTTAATAAGACATTTCTAGTTAATGCTATAGCTTAGATAGATAATGCTATATCTGTCCATCTATCCACTTTGGCTTTTCAATACGGTTTTGATGTTTAATGACAAAACATTTTAATATTGAAATTAAGTCAGGTATTTACAGAGTTCATACACATTTTACTAGGCCCAATTCAAGCACTTTATAAGCCCTTTCAAGCATTTAAACTAAAATCTAAGACCTTGAAAATAAAGCATTAAAATTGCAGCATTTTCAAAGATTTTTAGCACCTGTATGAACCCTGTATCAAGTCTTATGGTTAAATGACATTAACCATATATGCCAATCTATAGTTTATATGGCTAGCATTTGTCACTTAACGTTATTGTTTATTAACTGGTATATTAATTACCACGAACTATGCTAGCACTATGCTAGAACATTAATGTGGGTTAAAATAACAGGTTTACCTCGCCTCGGCTCTCTTCCAGCCGGAGATAAACGATCCACCGGTGTCGCCGGAGTCACCTCTTCTCTTCCTCTAACAAAAAGTAAATTAAATAGACAAAATGACAAATTCTGGCTCCATTTTGATGAGTCCTTTGGAGGTGCCTCCGAAGGACTAGCCTCCAGAGGCTGCGTAGGCCATGTCCTTCGAAGGATGCAGACCCTGAAATGGGACACAGCTTATCTGTGATGCCCAATCTGAGCAGCTAACTTCTGCTAGCTCGAGCGATTAGCCAACAGGCAGCAATCAGACCTGCATTCATTCATTCATTCATTCATTCATCTTCTAACCGCTTCATCCTCTTGAGGGTCGCAGGGGGGCTGGAGCCTATCCCAGCTGACATCGGGTGAGAGGCAGGGTACACCCTGGACAGGTCGCTAGACTATCGCAGGGCTGACACATAGAGACAGACAACCATTCACGATCACATTCACACCTACGGACAATTTAGAGTTACCAATTCACCTAGTCCCCAATCTGCATGTCTTTGGACTGTGGGAGGAAGTCGGAGTGCCCGGAGAGAACCCACGCTGACACAGGGAGAACATGCAAACTCCACACAGAAGGGCTCCCACGCCTGGGATCGAACCGGCAACCCTCTTGCTGTGAGGCCACCACCACACCACCGTGCTGCCCCAGACCTGCATTTATTTGTCAAAATGTGTGGCTGTACTCAGAGTTTGATCGTGAATCGGCTTTTATCATGCGTTTTATGGAAAATGTATAATGTGTTTTTATTACTTGAAGCTCTGTTATATAAAGGCTGTTCACTATATCATTACTAAACATTGTAGTTAGTCTGAGTTATACAGCTGAGGAGGTATTTGTGTGTGTGTCTGTCTCTACATGTGTTTGCATAGGTATATTTGGTCTGCTGATTTTACAGGGATGTTTACATGTTGACTATGGATGGGTATGGTTGTGTCTTCCACACTGATTTAGAGAACACACTAGTTCAGCTAATAGCAAATTGTTAGTAATAAGCTGAAATGACAGCTGTCTGTATGTAGACTAACTTAGTTTGACACTTTTAATAAAACTGGGCAGATACTTTTAAACATAGCTGATGGCTGAGACAAATTATTAGGTGTTGTCACATGAAAATTAAGGAATAATTAAGGGGAGTTTACTGGATTGTTATTTCATAGTGAATCAAAATAGCTCGCTTTCCAATTGCCAGCTTTGCTATTTGTCAGTTACTCATTATGTTTAGTTATGTAACTATTTTAATTACTTGATCAAAGAAATGTAACATATACATTTTACTTTTTGATAACTATTCTAACAAATACTTTAAACTAGGCAATAAATCTCAAAAAAGTCCTAAAAAACATATGTGCATAAATTTTGCAATCAAATTTGTCCTGACACCAAAGGAATGTGGGAAAAAAAGCCCTGCTGCACGTCAAAAAGATGCAACATAACAGAATGAGTGTTTTTTTTTTTTTATGTCTTATTATTTAATTAAGAATACTATAATGTCAAGAGCTGTTTCAGGTATATACCTCCTTGCCATTTTCTTCTGAGCTGCAAATAAATGACAATACATTCCACATGAGAAAAGTCATTGTCCATCTAGAACACAATTTGCTGCCTTTTAGAGGCTGGCTTGTGACCCATAAATACAAACGCTACATAATTGCGTGAATATAATTTTGCATGGGTGAGCCAAACAAATCAGCCTGTCCTCCATCTTCAAGGTGGTGCTCACCTCTGCCAGTGTGAGTGTTAATGCAGCGGCAACTTCCACCATTAGATCCGTTTTCTCAAATGGCAGTAAACATCGTCTTTGAGGAGAATGCAAATGCTGGGCATGAAGGTGGATCCATCAGTTTAATGACTGTGTTTATAGGACATTTATTGAATATCAAGATGATGGTTGAAGCTACAGCTGTCTCTAATTGTGGGGCTGGGAAGCCGGCTGCTTGCTAGATGGGGATTAACTTCAAAAGGACCCAATCAATTCTTTCTCTTTCCCTTCTTTCCCACTGTCCTCCCTTCATTCTTGTTCCCTTTATCTTTTTTTTCTCATCTTTATCCCTTTCTTAATCATTCTGATACAGTACATCTGCCCCCACCTTTCCTCAAACAGGTGGGTGCGAGGCAACAAAGTCTTGGATCCCAAATAAGACACAATCAAACAGACAGGGACAGCCAAGGGGTTTATTGAACGCATGGTACATAAACTTACTGGCAAGCCTAAATAGAATAATAATTCTATTAATAATAATAAGTAAGGATAGCAGGAATGGGACAGGAAAAAATTCTAGATTCTAGATCTAGGTATAGATAAGAGTTCAAGTGCAGATATAGGTTCAAATAACAGGGTTCAGGGACTAAGGTTCAGATGTTTGAAAGCAAAGCATGAACCACACTGCCAGTGAGTGGAAATTGGCCAGTTACATACAGCAGAGATGACAAGGCAAAGTGGAAAGAGTTGAGCAGGTGGGTAGGGAAGGTCAGTTGACTGGCACTGGAAGTAAGGGAGTTACTGCAGAACAGATGAGGGAAAGTGTAAACCAGTGAGCAGGATGGTGAACAGATAGAGAATGGCAATAATTGGGTTAGGGAGGTGGAAAAGTGGTTAGGGGGATGGACGGGGAGGTAAAATGTGACACTCCCCCTCACTTCAAACACTCTCTGGATCTCTATGGAGTTGTGTTTGTGGAACTCATGCTCATGGTGTTGATACTGATCAACAGAGGCAGAGTTAGGTATTGAATTCTTTGACTAGCTGTTGTATAACCTGATTCTAGAGTTGTATTTGTGTGTGTGTGTGTGTGTGACATGTGAGTGATTGCAGTAAAGTTCTCGCTGACAAGTGAATCCTGTTACTATACAGGATTTTTGCCTTAGGAATTTAACAGAGAAGACTGTAATGTTCGATTTTCATTCAGCTGTTAACCATTGCTCAACTACTTTAGACCACTCAGCAACCTCTGGCACTTAGAAATAAAACCAATGTGGAAGTGCCAAAAACTGCAGTTCCTGCAATGTGCACTTGAGGCTGGCTCCAGGAGCAGGTCAATCCCCATAGACCCCAGTGTTAAAATGCCTAACTCTGCAGCTTTGTTGACTTTGTTACCGTAAAACTTCAATTAGTAGCCCAGGCTATTATTTGCTTAAATCACTTAACTCAACAGGCCTATATCTGGGGAAAGTGTCTATATGGGACAGGTCTTGAATTCCTCTCACACCAAACTGTTTTTCAGCAAAGATGGGAAATACATTGAAACAGTTTGCTTGAACCAGTATGAATATAACATGTATAAAAATTAGGCTTTGAATAACATCAATTATGTGCTATAATATGACACACTGGCTACGGTTACATGATGGCTTCTCATTCGGAATGAAATAAATCTGAATGAAATCTTTTGTTTACATGGGAAATATTCATTCCGAATGAGGGTTTACACGGAGATCAGTTCAATCGCCTTTATTCAGGTCTGCGCAAGGTTTGGGGCAGGGAAGGTTTCTGATTGGATAGGGGGCAGGGTGGATGTTACCTGTTTACGTTTACCGGAAGAAAACACTGTAGTCCTCGCTCCGGATAACAAGATGCTTGACGACGCCGTTCTTAGTGCCTTTTTCGGGCGTGTTTTGCTTATATTCTTGAAGCAGCAGTACGACAACAATCTTGTTCTGCTAATGCTTCATCTGTTGAGGAGGAGAAGGGAGGCAGAAGACCGTGCTGTGGCGAATGGAAACCGGTGAGTGCAACGAGTCCGACTGCTCTAGCTCAGCCCGTTGCTATGCAGCCCATTGCAATGCGCGCTATATACGTCATCGCAGCAGAAGGGCAAGAAAACGAGCATGCGCAGAAAGACCGGAATGAACTTAAAGAGGAATGAGTGTATACATGCACACAAAATTCTTTCATTCGGAATGACAAACGGAATAAACCACCCCCTTTAATCGGATTTAATTTTCGATCGGAATGACCGTTTACATAACCACTTTTACTTTTCATTCCGATTAAAAGTGGAATTAAACTTTCCATGTAAATGTACTGATTATGGTACCTGAGGATAATTGCAACCGCCATATTGACACAACACAGCTTTATCCTGCTAAAACAATATTCATAACTCAAACACTTTTGATTCTTTTGAACAGTGGACCATTACGGCTTTAGTTCATAATGGTCCACTGTTTAACTTAATGAGATTAATGATAGTGTGAGCAGAGGAAGTATGTGTCATTGTACATGTTCAGCTCCAGAGCACAACTATTTAGGCCCTGTTTAGACGACAACGGTCTCTCTAAAAACGGAAAAGTCTGTCCTTTGCGTTTTAAAAAACTTCTGTGTTTATATGACGACGTTATTGAGATGATCCCCATTCACACTGAATTGCAAAATCTACTGGAAACACTGTAGTATGCATGCCAGGCCAATGAGTGGCAACGTAATTTGCAAAGCAACACCACAGCATGACGCCATGCACCTGCACTTTAGCGCCTTCCTCTACAACGCAATGATTACAGACCAAAACAAAGAAGACACAATGGCGAAAGCATGCACAGATAACTTTGTCTGGATGGACGACGAGGTGGAGTTGCTACAGTAACAGATCTACACTTCATTCAAATCAACAGGGTGAGCAGCGTAAACAGAGCTCGGCATTGTTGTTGTGACGGTCGACTTTCCCGCACATGCCTAGTGACTGGAACCGTAATGTGCATGTATGAAAAGTCTCCATTTTCAGAGGAACTTCATATTGCAAGTTTACATGACAACGGAGACACTGACGTTTCCAGTTGTGTAAACGATCGGCCAAAATGCAAGTAAAGTTTACCGTTTTCAGTTGAAATCGTTGTCTTATTAACGGGACGTTAGTCACATTTTGCAACCTTGAAGCACCAGTGGGCGGCTGTAGCTCACTAGGTTGGGAACTGGAGGGTCACCTGCTCAAGTCCCCATCCGGACCAAATATGAAGCGTTGACTGGTGGCTAGAGAGGTGCCAGTCCACCTCCTGGCCGCTGCCGAGGTGCCCTTGAGCAAGGCGCTGAATCCCCCCCAAACCACTTGGGGCGCCTGTCCATGGGAGCCCCCTCACTCTGACATCTCTCCACTTTGTGCATGTATAGGTCCTTTTTGTGCATGTGTGTGTCTTTTGGACCTGTGTGTTAATGGCAATGGAGGGGGATTAATAAAGTATATAACATTAAAGAAAACTTAAATTAAATTTTTAAAAAAAAAAAAAAAAATTGCAAATCCTATTAATATATGAACTGGAGAGCTATCAGTTTGTTGCCTGCTCGCAGTGAATCGATCGTTATATTGAAAAGCGCAGCAACAACAGTTTAATTTTCTACTAACATCTCACTGTTGACTGGAAGCTTCAAGTTCACAGCACAAACATCAAAACTTCTGCCCTGAGGTGCTTCAAAATAAAAGCACCTGTGGTTCCACTTTAAATGTATTCAATTATAACACTATTTTAACTTTATCATAACAGTACTTTACTTAACAGTATTATGACAGTAGCTACTTCATGTAACTTTATTATAACCAGTGTTGGGGGTCGTTACTCAAAAAAGTAATGTATTACACATTACACATTACTTAGGAAAAAAATAATCTCTTACTTTACTTGATTACTCCCTAGAAAGTAATTAGTTACAATACTCGTTACATTACTAGTTACTCTGTAAAATTGCCTGAAATGCATTGTCATGTAATTTGCCAGTTGGCAACAGCCTGAAGCCCGTCGTCACTAACTCTTAAGTAAGGGTAAGATCTAATAATGAATTTATGTAACGCAAGTAACGACTAAGTGTTTGATTAAGTGTTTGATTAGTAACTGTAATGTGATTGCTGCATTTAGGGACAGTAGTTCCTTACACTACTCGTTACTGAAAAAAGTCATTTTTGACGGTACCCAACACTGATAATTACTATAGTTTAATAAATTTGTAATTTAGTAGTCTACAGTACTTTAGAGGAGATTTAAAAATATTGCGATATATATATTGTGTATTGCGATATGGCCTAAAAATATTGCAGAATGGTTTTTAGCTCATATGGTCAGTTCTACCCTAAAGCATCTTTGGTCGTAACTTTAGTATGTAGTTAATCCTTCGGTTCAAGAGGCTGTCTAAGTCCTGTCCACACCCTCCTGCCAATACAGATCCACAGTGCTCTCAAATACATAAGCATGTTATACAAAATATCACAGGAAAACAGCGGGTTATGTTTTAGTCATTTCAATTCAGCTATAATGTAGGCTAAGTGTGTACTGTAAATAGCAGAATTTAACCAAATACTCAAAAATAGGACTATACTGTTGGATCATAAAATGTTGTCAGGTTATCTATAAGTGAAAGTCTAACACTGATCATACCTGCAGCTCAGTAAAGAAATGAAAAGACACTCCTGCTGAGAAACTAATCAGAAACCTGGTAATGATGAAAAGCTGAGGAAGTTTAGTTCCTTGAAGTGCAGATATAATGAATATTTACTGCATTTTCATCCGCTAATTTATAATGGACATTCTCCCTGCATCAAAGACATTTATCACACCCAGAACTCTCCTTCTAATTGCTCTGGTTTTATTTGATTCTCAAAACATAAAACAGTCCATGGAATTTTCAGTCCTTTGAATCCTAGACAGGCTTATCATTCTGTGAGATGGATCGCAGGGAAATGCCACTACAGTGAACAGTAAATTAGTTCAAATGGTTGTTGTGGCCCCAGATTATAGTTATTATTGAGTCGAAGATGAGCCTCTCCATCACTTATCCAACAAGCTGTGCGAGTAGACCTAATGAGTGATCTGATGCATTATGTACAATGGAGCTAAAAACATCAGGAGGAGGATTTTCTCAAGACTGGCCTTCTATTACAAGATAACTGATAGTATAGTCAAGATACAAGTGAGCTGTAGCTTCCTTTGATTACTACTCTCAAACTTAATAAAGTCTGTTAGCCCAAAGTAATTCTGAATTATGGAAGATTATTTATGACAAAACTACTTTATTTTGGGGTTGTCCGTTTATCCATATGTCTGTCCCATCCTTGTAAACATGACATCTCAGGAATGCTTCGAGGGAATTTCTTCAAATTTGGCTCAAATGTCCACTTGAACTCAACGATGAACCCATTAGTTTCTGATGGCTATAAGTCAAAGGTCGAGGTCATCATGACCTTGTCTGTCTCATTCTTATAAATGCAACATTTTAAGAACACCTTGAGGGAATTTCTTAAAATTTTACGCAAAGGTTGACTTAGACAACTAGAATTGATTAGAGTTAGGTGGTAAAGGGTTAAAGGTCAAGGTTGCTGTGACCTTGCATCCATCTTACTCTCTGGAACTCTTGAATTTCTTCAAATTTGGCATGAACATTCACTTGGACATGGATGTAGACTGTAAGAGAAACTTGACAGGTGGGTAGGTGCATACAACCGTGGGGTGGTAATTCTAGTGTTCTGTTGAAAGAGATACTTTGCTGATTTAAAGCCAGCTGTGTATCATAACAATGTGGTTCGTGTGTGCAAATGTGGTAAACTGTCCTCCATTGAACCAATGCTTAGATATCCCTGCCCCCCTTCCCAGCAAAACTCCACTTGATGATGCTAAACGCATCAATTGGCCAAGTTTTGCTGGCTCTTGGGCTGTTGCTCGAAATACAGGCTGTACTTTCGCATTTTCTGTACTGCCCCCCACGAGTGCCACCACCACAGATACTAAGAATGAAGAAGTTGATCAAGACAGACCCACCCCTCTATCTCTCTAAAACTCGGGGCGGCTGTGGCTGAGAGCAGGTCATCCGCCAATCGGAAGATCAGCGGTTCAATCCCTTGCTCCTCCAGTCTGCATGTCGAAGTCTCCTTGAGCAAGATACTGAACCCCAAATTGCTCCCAATGATGCTTCCATCGGTGTGTGAATGTTTTAAAAACTGTGTAGCAGGTGTTACTTAATGGTAGCCTCGACCACCAGTGTATGAACTTATGTGTGAATGGGTGAATGTGACTCATAGTGTAAAAAGCGCTTTGAGTGGTCGGGTGACTAGAAAGGCGCTATACAAATGCAGGTCCATTTACCATTTACCAAAACTTGGACCGAAATCCAATCAAATGGTAAAACTAGGCACTGCCAATCAAATGTAAACCAAGATTATGATACTGCACAGTCTTTTTTTTTTTGCCTAAAATGATCTTTAGAAACATATTCTACTGCCCTGTAATAGTGAGAGTTTGTGAACAGGAAGTGAGCGCCATACTGTTTCCAGCACAGAGAAAACAGAAGCTGAAAAAAATGAGATCAAATGGTACAATTAGGCACCGCTGATCGAATATGAACCAAGATTCTGTTACTGAGCTGCCTATTTCTTGCCTCAAATGTTTTCAGAAACATGTTTTAGCTTACTGTTTAAATGTGATATGAGATCGTTTCTTACCAGCCAACCACCATTGTGACAAACAGATGAGTTTACATCATGTCACCTACCAGCAGGAGCGTTTATTGGTTTGGTGTGGCACTGTGCATTCTGGTACTTGTTGGTTTCCTACTTCTTGAGTAAAAGTGAAGACCACAATCCTTTTTCTGTTGTTATGTAGCACCAATTTCAAAGGTTTTTGTGTCTTTCCACTGGATAGGCAGCCCAGTTTTATGAAGAGGTTGTCTTTCTAGTGGTGAAATACTTCTTTAACGATTGGACCAAAACAGCACATACCTTGAAATGAATATTAGAGCCAGCTTTTCCACAGTTACATACAATTTTCACCTGGTACAAACATGACATCCTGGTACAATCCTGATTCCGCCTCTTCCTGCTCTCTCAAGCTGCTTGTGTTGCCTTGAAGGCAGTTTCTTTAAGTTCCACGAGCAGTTTTGTTTGCAATTTAATTTTGTTTTCTGGTTAACAATAAGAACTGGATTATTACTTGACTGATTAATGCTTAAATTGTAAAATGAAGTGTTTTATTTATTAAATTAGTGTTTTTTATTTCTTGAAACATAGTAACATCGCATCCTGTTAGGTCATTTCCTTTTCTGCTACTGCCTGTTTTCCTGGTCCTGCCATGAGAAATGTGTTGCATGCACCTGGAGCAATCCATCTAAATCCATTTATTAATATCATAGAGGCAATGCTGTATTGATTTATATGATCTTAGGAATGTTAAAAAGTATTTATTAGATGCTATTTGTTAAAAATGGGATTTGACAAGTTAGTTAAAAACATGTTTATTTATATTTATGTGCAATGCAATGTTTAGTTAAAAACACAGATACTTATTACTTTTGTAATGTTTTATTTAAAGTTGTCACCGTTGTCACTGAAGAAGCCTGACAGTAAATGGTCAAACTTATTGCAGACTCTGTCTTCAATGGCATTGGTTTACCTTGGTATTTAGTCAGAGTTATGTACACCCTGCACAAGGACACTATACTACTTGTCAGAAAGCTACAGACGAGCACCTTCTCTGCAAAGAAAAAAATAAGTAGAGCCCACACAGCAATATCAATTCTGGAGACTCTTAATGGTGTAAATTGTGAAGCACTTTGCTTATTTGAAATATTTTGTTCAGTTTACAAATGTGTTACCTCTACAGACAGATTCCTGCATGTTTCTGCATAATCTGTTGGCAATGGTTCAAGATTTTGGTATCAGAAGTGTTCTGGTTTCTGTTTGTAGTTTGTTTGTAGTCTGAGTAGTATTGTCCATTGTTGGAACTGTGGCTCCTTGCAGATTAAAAGGTCTATGCGAAGAGCAAAAGAGGTAGAACTCACTGGCCAGAATGCAATCTCAGAACCGATGAGTTATCATCTGAAAACAATTTAGCTTTTCATTAGCTTCGAACTAAATTTATCTGCATTCATATGCAGATGTCTTTTTATGGACATAAGCTGAAGTGTTGTCTGGATCTGTTTCAAGTTTCTAGTCAAACTGTACAAACTGACTGAGGTAAGGAAAAGGAAATCTTGGCCCAACTCATCAAATATTGCCGCTTTGGTAGTGCTGTTCATGTCTACATATTATGAGCTAGGTATTCTCTTGAGTTTGCTGTTGATTTTTCAGGACAGTGTGTCAATTTATACCTCTTAAATGAATTCTGTTTTTTCTAAATGCACTTCCATTTTCATAGGATATGCACAGTCTATGCTCACTGGATGCATACAGTCTTTTTCAAAATAAATGTACAATATCTGTAAAACACCTCATATTTATGTTTATTATCTTGTGCAGCAAAGGCCCTTGGTTAAGATTAAAAAATAATAATAAATAAAAAAATCATGGTTTGGCTCTACATCCATATGATGAATGAACACCGGCACCTGGGCGAAAGTCCAGGGTTTTTTGGATCCAGCCATCTCCCCTCCCAACCGCCCCATAGGGACTTTAGCTCCTTATATGACAGTGGGCCTCATTCACTAATATCTGCGCAGAAATGTTCTTACTCTCCGCAAAAAATAAGTACTCGTGCAAACTCACCGTCGGATTCATGACACGTGCATACCGGCCAATTTTGTTCTCACCACCGTGCGTATGTTAGTAAATCAGAACCATTCTAAATTGACAGGCGCGTGTCCGCAATCTGCAATCAGCATACTACCACGCCCCCATTTCTCCATATAAGGAAACCGCTTGCCTAGAGTTGATTCATGAATGAAGGAAGCGGTTACGCGAGGAGAGAAGTAGTAAATTTCACAGTTTGTTAGAAGCGATGGCGCCGGGTCTTACAGGAATGCCATGGGTAAGATTGTGGAGGACACAGCATGCCAGGATGATCTTGCACACCTTCTCAGGGGTTTAACCATTTAAGGTCCTCACCAAGAAAAAAGCTATGGAAAAATTATTTCTTTGCATTTTTTATGTTATTGGGGCACTAATAACAAGAATCAATTATTATTGTTTTTACAGACCCCACAGTTTTTTAATTACAGACCTCTACCAAATGGTTGAGAGGTCGCTTAATGGTAAAAGTACCTAATACATTATTATAAATGTATAATAACAATAATATGATAATGTAATACCTACAAATACAAAAAGAAAGTAGAAAAAGTCAAATAACAAGTCAATATTATTAACAATATAGCGCAGTATATACACTTCTCAACTGTGCTGTGTAAAATAACAAAACAATTCTAGTACTTTCAATAAACAGTACTTTATTTATTTCCCCCTCTCAAATTAACAAACAAAGAATGACCCATGGGACCATGTTCAACTTCTCAGCTGTGTTGTGTAAAATATCAACTTATTTTATTGCATAGAAAGTCGAAACATTTCAGGGCCTTGATTTCTTTTTTCCTCTCAAATGGGAAACTTGTCCAATTTATTTTTGTTGGTATGTTATGAAGCATTCCTGCTTTGCCATCAAGCACAGGAAAACGTTGCACTTCACACATTTCCATCTTAACACACCCTTTGGACAGAGGCTGCACCACCCCTGGTTGTCAGTGTGACGTGGCCAGTGTCTGTAGTTGTCATAGCGCATATCTGGTTGTGGTCGTGGGGGTTTTGGGGGGAAGCGCTTCTTCTGAGTGGACATCTGTGGTGGTGGAGAGGCGGAGGATGGTCCGCCTGGTGGTGGAGAGGCGGAGGATGGTCTGCCTGGTGGTTTAGACGCAGGGGAGGGTCAGCCAACTCTGGATGCTGGCTTTTTGGCTTGCTTCAAACAGTGGGCCACTGCCAGGCGGAACCTTTTCAGAGGCATTGGTTTCTCATGCAGTAGTCCACAGTCTCTCTTGTAGACTAGCCAGGAATTGGCGATGGACAGGTCAAGGGCGTAGCCGAACAGGGGGAAGTACCATCGGCGGGACTTGGCAGGGGTCTTGTAAAGGTGGACCAGCATGTCAGAAAGATCAATACCTCCCATATACTCACTGTAGGCAGGAATGAGTGATGTGCTTGTTGAGGGCATCTCCTCCTCATCCAAGGATTCAAAGGAATGATCCCCGACCACTTCTGCATATGACTGTGGGGGCAGATAGTCTGGATCCTCTGCTCAGATCAGCATCAGAGTCATGAGGATTTTCTGGCACAAGGGCCAGGAAAATGCGTGGCCTTGAACCATAACATTTTTTAGGGTCCATCTGTTATTGTAAAGCACAGAAACAGAAATAAATAAAAATTAGGAATCATGCACATAATATGTTGGTATACCAACAAGTCAATTGTTTTTAATTTTCTATAGCCTATTTATCATATTTACAATGAAAACACCTCAGAAGTGGTAAAAAAAAATCATACTGATATACTTTTTCTTCAAATATATAATGCAATAACATCAAACAAATGAGGAGTAAATATTCCTACATTGTTTTACTTAAGAAAAATTGTAAATGAACTTCATCATGACATCACATTATGGCTTTTATCATAAAATGACAAAACTACTGTTTGGCTGAGCATGTTTGTTAAACAGAAAATAATTCTATATAATCACATTAATCACATTAAATGTGTGATATTAACAACAATTTCTGATCAGAAGTGTTTGTTTTTTTCACAGAAAATAGCACATTTTAATTAGATTAGCTAACTTCGCTACCTTTACCATAAAGTGACAACTCAACCGTTTGGTAAAGCATGTTTTTAAAAAATTATTTGACCCTTATAAAACTTATTGTTGTGTTATCAAGTCACATAAATCTGTTTAGTAACATCTTTGATGCTAAACTATGTCAAAAAAACAAACTTACCTTTGGAAATTTCAAAAGAAATTGTCTTCATGCCAGGAGGGAATTTTTCGCTTTTCACTTCCTGTTTGGAAGCTGACTCAGAAGGCATGCTACTTAAAGGTACAGTGACATCTAGTGGATTTTTTTAGCTTAACATACCTAAACTGAGTGGTAGAGATGGCTCAGTCAGGTTGAGTTAAGTTCAACACATTTATCAATAAGAAATGGTGACTGAAAATGTGCTCTACCAAATGGTGGAGCAGGCCCTTAAAGAGATAAAGTAGTTTGCCACCGGCCGTATCTGATCCAAACATATCCAACGGCCCTTAATCACGCCAAAAGTGCGCTCTACGGCGCGTGTGTGGGCATGTATGTTATTATAGCGCACCTCTTGAAGGGTTTCAGGGTTTGCGTATGGTGTCATCAGCCATGTTTTAAGGCCATATGCCCGGTCACCCAAACAATATAACATTCTAACATTAACGGAATAGAGACTTACTGAAAATACTAACTTAAAACAATTGAAATAAAAGACTAGAACAAAAGATGCTCACCAACAAGACATCCACTTCTCACAGCGCCTGCCTCCAAACGCATTCCCACTGTACTGTTTTGCAAAGTAAATGAGTCGTGGGTGCCTCCTGGCCAGCGGGCCACAGCCTTAAGGATATGGCAGTCGGCATTACATATCATCTGCACGCTGATGGAGTGATAGTTTTTCTGTTCATGTTATTGTTAATATTTTAATTGTCACAATGATGAGGGTGAACGTGTGTCAATTTCATGGTAATTTAATCCATTTGGCCAATATATTAGTAAATTAATTATTTTAAAAAATGTTAATTAAATCTCTTTTTCATGAATGTGGTTTTATAGACTCTGCATGTACTTAAAAGGTATGTTTGCATTTTCTAAGTCAGTTCGGCCATCCTCATTTGTGCGTACGCATGGTCTGAGGCAGTTCTAAATTTGTTCGCAGAGTAAGAACAAATTCGGGTAAGAAAATATTGATGAATCCCGGATTTGCGCGTCAAACGATTGTATGCACAGTTTAAGCACAGATTTGTGCGTATGCACTGTTTGTGAATGAGGCCCATTGTTACCGGCGGCATTACAAACTGACGCCGTCCAGTCTACCACTGCAATAGATGCCATATGGCAACTTTATTATTGCTGTTATTACTGTCTGGCAGTGCATCATACCACTGCAAAAGGTTCAGTCCAGCCGTGTTTCAAACTGATGCCACCTGGCTGTGTGTCGTACTGCTGCAAAAGGTTCAGGGATTCTTAGTCACTATAGGAGTATGTACACAGCTTAAAAAAAATAAGGAAACACTTAAATCACACATCAGATCTTGATGAATGAGTTATTCAAGTTGAAAATCTGTATTGATGTACATTGTATAATTTGTTTGGAACAAAATGATGTAACAATGGTCAATGGAAGCCAAAATCCTCAACCCACTGAGGGCTGGATTCAAAATCACACTGAATATCAAAGTAAAACTTTGAAATCACAGGCTGATGCAACTTGCATGCATTTTATCACAGCAACCCATAATGTGACTCAGTAGTGTGCATGCCTTTGTGCACTCCTGACAACGTCTGGGCATGCTCCTGATGAATCGGCAGATGGTGTCCTGGGGGATCTCCTCCCAGACCTGCATCAGGGCAACAGTGAGCTCCTGGACAGTCTGTGGCAGTACTTTGCGGTGTCAGATGCACTGATACATAACATCCCTGGTGCTCAATTGGATTTAGGTCAGAGGAATGAGAGGGCCAGTCAATGGCATCAATGCCTTCTTCATCCAGGGACTGCCTACACACTCTGGCCAAATGAGGCCTGGCATTGTCCTGCACCAGGAGGAAGCCAGGGCCCATTGCACCAGCGTCTGTGTGACCCTCCAAGGATATGCCCCCCCAGACTATCACTGATCCACCGCCAAGGTGGATGATGTTATAGGTAGCACAATATTCACCACAGTGCCCCTAGATCCTTCCATGCATGTCACATGTGCTCAGTGTGAGCCTGCTCTCATCTGTGAAGAGAACAGGGTACCACTGGCAGACCTGCCAATTCTGGTGTTCTCTGGCAAATGCCAGTTGAGCTGCACCGTGCTGGGCTGTGAGCACAGGTCCCACTAGAGGACATCGGGCCCTCATGCCACCCTGATGGACTCTGTTTCTGACAGTTTGGTCAGAAACATGCACGCCAGTAGCCTGTTGGAGGTAATTTTGTAGGGTTTTGTTCCTCCCCACACAAAGGAGTAGATACAGGTCCTACTGCTGGGTCGAGGCCCTTCTACAGCCCTGTCCAGCTCTCCTTGTGTAACAGCCGGTCTTCTGGTATCTCCTCCACGCTCTTCTGGTGGGAGACACAGCAAACCTTCTTTGCAAACTTTTGCAACCTAATTGGCCTGCAGGTGCCACCTCATACTACCAGTTGTGACAAGGACACTAGCAGAACACAAAACTTGAGAGGAATCAGTTAGGAAGGACAAGGAGAGAGCAACTGTCTGTGGCCACCACATGTAAAACCATTCTCTTTTGGGGGGTTGCCTTGCTTTTGCCACTCCATTGCACCTGTTGTTACTTTGATTTGGACCAAAGCAGGTGAAACTGATTCAGAATCACTTGTGCTTCCTAAATTGACAGATTGATATCCCCAGAGTTCAGCTGACTTGGTGTTATACTGTGCACTGTATATATACACATACATATACATTGTCTAGTATGTAAATTCAGACTATATATGCTGTATTTTTTGTTATTATTATTATTTCTGCACAAAGTGTAAAGACCTCTAGATGAACAGAGTTGTGTAAACAGTCCCTGTTGGTTCAGTTTTTGTGGTTCCTGCATCAAAGTCAACATATTAAAACAAAGCTTCCTGGCTTCCCTAATGCACATTCATTTTGCATCAGAACTTCAGTTCCTTTATCCTTTGTTTCTTATGTGAGTCCTTGATGAAAGCCAGAGATCATCCTGACAATGACTTTCCTTTTAAAGGGTTCGGTGCCATGGAAAACCTATTAAATGAATAAACTAAATGAATAATAACCAATAAATGAATGAATGAAACCAATTGACACTCAACATTCCATTGTTTTTTTTTTTCTTTTTGAGGCCTGCAGGCCGTTTCTTAATACAGAGGGACAGACGTTGTCTGTAGAAGGTACACTGCACTACAGTGGCCAAGCAGACCACATGCTGGGAGGATTTGTTATGTCTTATAATTTTCTTCACCCAAATTTTGTCTTTCAAATTATATGTCAAAATTTCTCTTTTAAATTATTTTCTTCCTGTTTACCTTTACATTTTAATTTAAAGACTGATTAAAACTTGAATTTTGTTTTGCCTGAGTTTGATGTTAGAAAAATTGCGGTGATCAAGCACACAAACAAGTCTTTTTTCCGTCTTTCTGATCACCTAAATCCAGAGCAGATTTCCTCAGCTGACACAAAGCACATCACAGTGGAACAAATGATATGTTGTAACAGTTCTGCTGCCTAACCAACAGTTCCTCCTCTGCACTGAATCTTTTCTCAGCTCTAGCAGAGCCCCGGTTGGTGAAAAGGTGGAGAGCAGGAGGCCTCAGGGGGGAGAGGGGAGAGATTTTCTGATTTGCAGGTGGAGACGAAGCAGTGGAGAGAAAACAAGGCTGTATTACCTCATGTAGGAGTGAGCACTGGGGAGAGGGGAAAAAGGCCACATCCTCGAGCTGTGCTTCTCCGCCCGTATGAATAATACATTTAGAATTCATAATGCATGATCAAAGTTATGCGAGTTATCCTGCCTGTCACTGCTCCTTACCTTTATTTATCTGGCTGGGTGAAGATGCAACAAGCCTCTGCTTTACTTTAGCAATGATGATGCTTGATACGCGTCCTGAATCTCTGACACAATAAAATTTGAAAGGATGCAGTAAACTCACTATCAATGTGTCAAGGGGACACAGCTTATTTTTCTCTTGATAATGCGTATGTTACATTGTGAACAACAAATCTGTGTTGAAATCATACAAACAGTGCCATGGTGTCACTCATTCACTGGGTAGGGCTGAGGCCCTGGAGGTGGCTCTGTTTATTTTGCCTGCAAAGGAGGTGGTATCGGCAGCATGGGCATCCCTGGGCACCACCAGGAATCAATATCCATCTTTTTGAAGGAACATGTAGGTTACTACTATAGACATTCCTGAAATGTTATGCTGTATTCACTCATGTTGATGATAACCCAATGATGCTTTACTGTCCAGGGAACATGCCATGTTGGAAGAATATTTTCACCGGCAACTGCCGTTTTCCTACTGTCTGCGCATCTATCTTGTGCAAGATGAGATCATGTTTTATTCATTGTCCCATAAGTGACAGGAAAACATAAAAACTCCTTTCATGTCTTTTCGGGTTGTCTATCCATCCATACGTATATCCATACAGACATCCACACATCGCATCTTTCCCGGTGCAGCGCAGGGTGGCGAACCCCGCTCAGAGCTAGTTTTGCTTGGCGCAGTGACAGTTTTGTGCCAAAAGGCTTCGCCGAAGGTGCGGTAAAAGCTCCCCAGCTGAAACCAGGTCTACTGTCAGCACAGGCGGAGCGCAGCCGGTGTAGTGGAAGTTTGGCTGACCAGCGGACAGTGCGGACACGTCACCAAAACCTCACAGGCAGGTTTCCAGAATATCAGGCACATTAACAATGCAATAAATAGCCACAAAACCACTATTCAATGCAACTATCTGCAATCAGCACATAAATGTATCTCTATATCGACTGTCCCGTCACATCTGATGTCAGATCAAAGGGGATTGGCACCGTTTGGCACGTTTGGCACGTGCAATGGAAACCCAACCTGATTTGACACACAGCTGCAAACTAATGAGTTCACATCCCTCTCAGCCAACCACAAACAGCCGCAGCATCAGATAGGGAGTATATATTCAGCATCTGTCATCTTAGAAAAGTCAAAAGAAAAGAAACAGAGTGAGACTGCGAGAGAGAAAGAGAGAGCACGCGCGCACAAGAGAAACGCAACATTGATTTACAATTGTGGTGACCTCCTCCCAGGCTACCTTTGCATCATCAGCCCGTGGAGGTCTGCTCGCAGTTCCGTATATTCGGACACTGCAAGCTTGGACCTCCTGGACCAAAACATCAGTTTCCTCCTGGGAGGAGTTTGGCCGTCTGACGCTGCTGCTCTCTTCTGCCATGGCGAATTGAGTAAACTCTCATTATACCTTCGCGCGGTGCATTTAAGGGCGAGGAGAGGGGCTCATTTGATTGGTGTGATGTGAATCGGCTGTGTAAAACCCACTCCACGCCTTCTCTCCTCCCTCTTTCCGACTTGCGCAGGTAGGAGGGACGGAGGTGGGAAAGAGGAGTAGCTGCGCCAGCGCGCACGGTGTGCCAAACTTGCAAAATCTGCCTGGCCACACCCAGTTGGCGAAGCACAGGTGTGCTGCCCCTCCGCCTCGCCCGGTCTGCAAAACTAGAGGCCCATATCTCAACAATGTTTCAAGGGAATTTATTCCAATATGGCACAAAGGGTGACTTAGACGTGAGACCAAATTGGCTACTTTTTGGTGGTCAGTGGTCAAAGATCAAGGTCACTGGGACCTTCCCTCCATCTCATTCGTGTGGACATGATGGGCCCCATTTAAATGGTCTAAAGCGGACGGCGGAGGGCGCATAATCCATATCGCAACTGTCATTGCTATTTAGATGCAGACGCAGTTGTTATTTTCACGCCCTGTGCCCTCTTCGTCTAACTAGCAAATGAACTGAAATAAAGCGGTCAGGCGCAGTCATGGTGCGTTGCTAGTTAGATGACGTAAAAAGCAAATGCGCCAGTGACCAACAAAAACCTGGTCTAAAGTCAACGGCACGGTATTTCGCTGTTAAACAAGTTAGTAATATGCGTCTCTAGGCGGGTGCACAACGCGCGTGCACTCTGCTCAGACACACACGGAGCAGCCACACATATGCAAAAGATAACAACTAAAAATATGATTACAATGTGAAAGGTTATTATTTTGCACATTAAAATATTTATCAGAAACACGTCTTAATGGTCAGTCATTAATCAGAATGATCAGGATGGTGGAGAGGGAGCTGGGCTCTCTAACCTCCCGAGTTAAAATAAAATAAATTGAATAATTTACAATTTGTTGACAGCATTTCTCTCGTGTGCGCGTGCTCTCTCTTTCTCTGACAGATGCTGAATATATACTCCCTATCTGATGCTGTGGCTGTCTGTGGTTGGCTGAGAGGGATGTGAACTTATTAATTTGCAGCTGTGTTAATCAAATCAGGCTGGGTTTCCATTACACGTGCCAAACGTGCCAAACAGTGCCAAACAGTGCCAACCCCCTTTGATCTGTCATCAGATGAGACGGGACAGTCAGTATAGAGATACATTTATTGTCTCCTCTCCTCACTCTTTCCAGTTGGTAGGTCCGCCATCTAACTAGCTTTCCGCTGTGCGCTCCAATCGCGCCTCTTTTAAAGGGAATGAGAGGTGACACTCTGATTGGCTTATTGAATGATACGCCCAAAACACACCCATGACTAAGTCACAGAGTAAGTCCAACCCTTTTAGACTCTCCACTATGGCGCACAGTCTGAAAACGCGCCGTCTAACTAGCAAGTGACAGGGACACGCCCATGCGCTCCATGCCTGGCGCTTTGCGTTTTAGACCATCTAAATAGGGCCCCTTATCTCAAGAACAGCTTGAGGGAATATCTTCAAATTTGACACAAATCTCCACTTGGACTCAATGATGAACTGATTAGATTTTGGTCAAAGGTCACAGTCACTGTGACCATATCTTTCTCATTCTTGTGAGCGTGATATCTAAGGAATACCTTGACGGAATTTTTTCAAATGTGGCACAAATGTTCACTTGGACTCAATGATGAACTGATTGGATTTTGGTGGTAAAGGGTCTGTCTCATTCTCATGAACACAATATCTCAAGAACAGTTTTTCAAAATTTGACATAAACATCCATTTGGACTGAAGAATAAACTGATGAGAATTTTGTGGTAAAAGGTCAGGGTCAATGGGACCTCACAAAATATGTTTTTGATAGGATAAAATAATGAAGTGATGACATTTTATATCCAAAAGCTCAAAGGTCATCTTCACTGTGACATCATAATATTCTGGATAAAACACTTTTCTGGCCATTTTTCAACATCATATCTGTGCTGTCAGGGGGGCAGTGGATGTGAAGCAGCCATGTTTTTGCAGACATGGATGTAAACTGTAAGAGAAACTTGGCTGGTGCACAGAGGCATATAACCAAGGTGGTTGGATGAGAATGGAGCTGATGTGATCAGATGATTTGGTGTGGGTGATGATCCAGGCAGTTTTTGAATGATTTGAAGCCTGTTTATGAGTTTGGTGGGTAGGCCAGAGAGAACTGTGTTACAAAAGTCAATACGAGATGTAACAAATGCGTGGACCAAGACTTCACTGGTGGACTGGGACAGTGATGGGCGGAGTCTGGAAATGTTGGGAAAGTGATATGCGCAGCAGTGGAAATGAACACCATGGTGATGGAGGATTGCGCCCCAGGGAATGAGGTAGATGATGAATAAAAGAGGACCCAATACTGACCCCTGGGGGACACCCAGTGAAACAGCAGAACACCTCAACCTGTGGTTCCTCATCTGGGCACACTGTTGCCTGTCAGTAAGATATGATGTGAGCCATGAAAGTGCAACACCAGTGATCCCAATTTCAGCCATGCATTCCAGGAGTAGTGGGTAGGAGATGGTATTGAACGTAGTACTGAGATGGAGGAGGATAAGGACGGTGAGCAGTCTAGAATCAGCTGCATGGAGGAGGCCATTGGTGATTTTTACGAGGGCTGTTTCAGTACTGTGTTTTGGGCGGAAACCAGATTGGAGGGTTTCATGGATGTTGTTTGAGTCGAGGTGGGACTGAAGTTGAGCAGCAACCACCTTCTCCAGGATTTTGGATATGAAGGGGAGGTTAGAGATTGGCCTGTAGTGGTTAAGGTCAGCTGGGTCAACACCCGGTTTTTTGAGGTTGGGTGTAATTGCAGCCAATTAAAGAGTGGGGGGGTACAGTTCCAGAGGCAAGTGACTAGTTAATTATTGCACTGATCATGGAGGACACAGATGGCAGGCAAGCTTTGAGGAGAGAAGTGATGAGGGGATCGAGCTGACAGGTGGTTGGTTTTGCTTTTCGGACGAGCTCAGAGATGGTTTCTTCTGTAGCAGAGCTGAAGTTGGAGAGGGGGCTTATGAGTGGTTGGCCTGTTGTAACGGACCAGGGTCGGTCCGTTGAGGAGGTAAATGAAGACTGCAGCTGTATGCGGATGGTGTTGATTTTGTTAATGAAGAAGTCCAGAAAGGCAGAGCACTGATCAGTAGAAGGGTGGGAGGGTTTCAGGAGATTCTTGTAGGTGTAGGCATTCTTGTAGTGATGCAGATGATCAGCGTACATTTAAGTTTGTACTGAAAGTCCAGTTTTTGCACAGCTGCTCCAGTCGACGACTAGCAGTTGTCGGACATCAGAGGTAAGTCAAGGAGCAGTCTGGGTAAAGGAGACTGTACGGGTTTTTAAAGGGGCCAGGACAGCGAGGGAAGAAGAGAGACAGTAATTGTAGTGATTCATCAAGTCAGCAGGGGAGGATGATGGGGGAGGGCTGGGGTTGGAGGTGATCAAGGTAGCGGGGTCTGTAGGGTTGATGTTTTTAATGTTTCTGTAGGTGATAGTCCTTTTATTTTGGATAATGAGGCATGAAACTCAAACAGAACAACTTTATAGTCAGAAACGGGGAACTCGGTAGCAGAGAGATTAGAGGGAATGATACCAGTGCAACAGATTAAGTCAAGTGTATGTCCCTTGTTATGTGTTGGGAGGTTGACATACTGTGTAATACTGAGACAGTCGAAGAGTGAAATGAAATCATTGGCAAAATGGTTGGATGGGTCATCAATCTGAATATTAAAGTCTCCCAAGAGAATGGCAGTAGGGGGCATGGCACTTACAGATGTTACCATTGAGGAGAATTTAGTGAGAAAAACAGAGGAGGGCTTTGGTTGTCGGTAGATGGCAACAATAATAATGGGTTTGTGACCTGTGCACCTGCTGTATTGGCCCAATGATGGGTAACTGCATACTGCTGAAATCAAGGCTTTCTGGCTTTATGTGCCACAGAGCAACTTTGATAAGAATGAACAGGGTACCATTTCCAATGCTGTATCCAGTTCTCTTTACACATCTGTGGATTGGATCCTCATAATTTCAATCAATCAATCAATCAATCAATCAATCAATCAATTTTATTTATAAATCCCAATATCACAAATCACAATTTGCCTCACAGGGCTTTACAGCATACGACATCCCTCTGTCCTTATGACCCTCGCAGCGGATAAGGAAAAAGTCCCCCAAAAAACCCCTTTAAGGGGGAAAAAAATGGTAGAAACCTCAGGAAGAGCAACTGAGGAGGGATCCCTCTTCCAGGACGGACAGACGTGCAATAGATGTCGTACAGAACAGATCAGCATAACAAATAAACAGTAATCCACATGACACAATGAGACACAGAGAGAGAGAGAGAGAGAGAGAGAGAGAGAGAGAGATGCAGGTAATGACAGTAGCTTACAACAACATTGTTGAAAGTAATAATATTATAGTTATAGTTCTGGCTACTGTGGTACAATATGTTGAAAGTATGTATTAATATCTGGCAGTATACATGTGTGACAATAGTCATATGTGTATAATAACAGTAGAAGTATGACTAATGACTAATGATGACAGCAGCAGCAGGAGGCATCTGGCAGGACCACGGCAGCAGCACAACCACACACGTCACGTCCAGGCACCATTGCGATATGAGTTAATCTGAGAGACAGTGGAGCACAAAGGCTCCGGAGAAGAAGCTGAGTTAGTGACATCCAGAATGGCCGAGTTAGCAAGATGCAGTAATAGAATACGAGAGAGAGAGAGAGAGAGAGAGAGAGAGAGAGAGAGAGAAGGAGAGAAGGTGCCCGGTGTATTATAGGGGGGTCCTCCAGCAGACTAGGCCTAAGTCAGCCTAACTAGGGGCTGGTACAGGGCAAGCCTGAGCCAGCCCTAACTATAAGCTTTATCAAAGAGGAAAGTCTTAAGTCTAGTCTTAAATGTGGAGACGGTGTCTGCCTCCCGGACCGTCTCTCCCGGACCGGAAGATGATTCCACAGGAGAGGAGCCTGATAGCTGAAGGCTCTGGCTCCTGATCTACTTTTGGAGACTTTAGGGACCACGAGTAACCCTGCGTTCTCAGAGCGCAGTGTTCTGGTGGGATAATATGGCACTATGAGCTCTCTAAGATATGACGGAGCTTGACCATTTAGAGCTTTATAAGTTAACAGTAGGATTTTAAATTCAATTCTGGATTTTACAGGGAGCCAGTGCAGAGTAGCTAAAACAGGAGAAATATGATCTTGTTTCTTAGTTCCTGTTAGTACACGTGCTGCTGCATTCTGAATTAGCTGGAGAGTTTTTAAGGACTTACTAGAGCTACCTGATAATAGAGAGTTACAGTAATCCAGCCTAGAGGTAACAAAAGCGTGGACCAATTTTTCTGCATCTTTTCGGGTCAGGATAGGCCTAATTTTCGCAATATTAAGCAGATGAAAAAATGCAATCCGTGAGGTTTGTTTTAAATGAGAATTAAAGGACAAATCTTGATCAAATATCACTCCGAGATTTCTTACGGTAGTGCTAGAGGCCAGAGCAATGCCATCTAGAGAAACTATGTCATCAGATAAAGAGTCTCTGAGCTGTTTGGGGCCAAGAACAATAACTTCAGTTTTGTCTGAATTTAACATCAGGAAATTGGTGCTCATCCAGGTTTTTATGTCTTTAAGGCAGTTATGGAGTTTAGTTAATTGATTACTTTCTTCTGGCTTCATCGATAAATACAACTGAGTAACATCCGCATAACAATAGAAATTTATAGAGTGATTTCTAATGATGTTACCTAAAGGAAGCATATATAGAGTAAATAGGATTGGTCCGAGCACAGAACCTTGCGGAACTCCAAAACAAACTTTGGTACGTAATGACGATTCATTATGAACGTCAACAAACTGAAAACGATCAGATAAATAAGATTTAAACCAGCTCAGTGCAGAACCTTTTAGGCCAATTAAGTGTTCCAGTCTCAGCAGTAGAATTTGATGGTCAATTGTGTCAAATGCTGCACTAAGATCTAATAAAACAAGTACAGAGACGAGTCCTTTGTCTGAAGCAATGAGAAGGTCATTTGTAATTTTGACTAGTGCTGTCTCAGTGCTATGATGCACTCTAAATCCTGACTGAAATTCCTCAAATAAATTATTATCATGGAGAAAATCACACAGCTGGTCTGTGACTACTTTCTCAAGGATCTTTGACATAAAGGGAAGATTAGATATTGGTCTCTAGTTGGCTAACACCTCTGGATCCAGGGTGGGCTTTTTTTGTAGAGGTTTAATTACAGCTACCTTAAAAGACTGTGGTACATAGCCTGTTAATAAGGATATATTGATCATATCTAATATATGAGTGTTAACTAAAGGTAAGACCTCCTTAAGTAGCCTAGTTGGGATGGGGTCTAAGAGACACGTTGATGATTTAGATGAAGAAATCACTGTGGTCAATTCTTGAAGAGAAATTGGGGAGAAGCAATCTAAATATATATTAGGTTTTACAGCTGTGTTTGAGGTTAGATAGGTACTATCTGAGGACAGGAAGTCATGAATTTTGCCTCTAATAGTTAGAATTTCAGGCAGTCTACTTCTTAAGAATATTTCTGAACGACATGGTATCAAAAAGATAAACTGCTTCGGGATCAGCTGTAACTGTCCTTACTCAATGGCAAATTAATATTTCTTGTTTCAAATATTATAGGTTTTAGAGGTTGAATATCAGGTTAATATTGAGTGCACCTAATGGATTTTTGCCGTGTTTTCCATTCAGAACACACGACACAGCTGACCCTCCAGGAGGGGAGCATTCCATTCTGTTCACTGCTTTCAAAGTCTCTTATTTCTGTTTGTTTTTTTATTTTGTCTGCAAATGATTTGGAGCCTCTCCTTGTTCTGATTTAGGTTCTGAGTTTGTGGTGTGGTGTTTTCTTTTATTGTGAAACAATTTGTCCAACCTGAAGCCCCTTGAGACTTTACCTGTGATTAAGGGCCAAACAAAAACACTGGCTTCTCTTAATTTTCAAATCATCTTGCTGTTGAAGTTGTCAAGTGCTTCAGCACTGGACTTATTAAAAGTTGTTGGTCTAAGTTTAATTACAGTAATCTCTGAGGGGACCTGAGTCACACTTTTTCCCCTTCCGTCCAGTTTATAGTTACAGTAATGCTGCACCATTACGTACTATTCCTTAGCCCTATTGATTTCCGTGGAACAAAGACCAAGTTTTTTATTTTTTGTGTTGTGTTGTTTTGTAAGCTGTATCCTGGGGAAGGATTACGGATGAAGCGCCTTGATGGCTTTGGCTTGTTTTCATTCAGCCCACAGCCAGCGGCAGACTGAGCTCGTTGCTGCAGTAACAGATTATGAAGAAGTGATTTACACATGGATTTCCCATTTTTAGTAGCTTTGCTTGTAACTGCTGTTGGCTAATAGAACAAACAATGCAAGGCTGCTGCTGTTCGTTGTCCCTGTGGCACAGCACCTGCCACCCATTGGGACATACAAAATCACTCTCTGTGTGCTCTACGATGCGCAGACCTGGAGGAATATGAGCATATTAGAAGTGTTTTACAGGCCTGTGTGTAGCACCTGTAACAAAGCCTGAAATGATTATACAGAGATTCTAATGATTCTATGTCTCAGGTCAAGCCAATTTTATTTATATAGCCCAATGAAAATAAATTACATATGTACTTAAGGGGCTTTACAATCTGTAAGCTCTTTCATTACTTTTAGGAAGGAATCCTCCCTTTACTGGTTTTGTTTTTGATCTTTGATCATTTTAAGTTCTCTCATGAGCCTTCATTAACTTTAGTCTTACTTTAACACTATCCCCACCACTGACACAATTTTCTGCCATTTATGACAGAAAGCTAGGCCTATGCTGTGGAAATGCAGACAAAAAAGTTTATGGTTGCGCAAGCTGTGAAGATGTTGATGGACTCAGACTCAGACAAGTCCTGTTTTGATCAACACTCTGAATCCAATTTGGACGAAGTGACAACGTGTTCCCCTATACTTCAAGCAGATCATTATCATTATTATTATTATTATTATTATTATTAATAATAATAATAATAATAATAATAATAATACAATTTAAAGTGATATAAGGGAATAAGAAAAAAAATGGAAATGTGAAACTGATTTTGTACTTGAAAATGACATGAATGAATATGCAGTTTTCTAGGGTTTTTATCCAAAATGTTTTTTTTCCCTATAATGAAAATGCACAAATTTAAGTGTTGATAAAAACAAAAAAAGGAATTGAATAGGATAATATTTTTTGTGTGTGTGTATAAAACAAAGGTCCTTTCTTTATTTTGATGTATACACTGTTTACGTATTCATAGAACAAATTATTCTGTAGGTCCTGAAAGATTAGTGAGATTAGAAAGATTAGAAAGATTAAAATATGATCAAAAATGCTGGCAGTGGCTGGCAACTTAAAAATAATACCCTGGCGGGGAACATGTTAAGTAAGGGGCATATTGATGATTAGGAAAAATACAAGCTATATTTAGTCCTTTTACCATGTATGTGTAAATGTCACAATGCCATGGAACAGATTTGAAAACTCTTTAGAGCAGATTACACTGAGTCAAGCCATGCTGCACTGATTTGCACTTTCATGATCAGCTAGGAAGCCCCGTGCCATGCCAAGTTGCGCCAACTGCAGCCGACCCCTACAACCCTGCTTCTCCTCCTCAAACAAGCCGTGAGTGTTGCGAGACTCTACTCACCGCTGACTGCAGGAGACAAAAAAAAAGGCGTTTTTAAAAGTCCTTGTGTTCAGCTCTCAGTACTTTTGTAGCTTCTGGCTGAATCTCTGTGGTCGGGAGTTTAGTTTCTCTTCTGTGTCCTGTTTGTACTTTAGATATCTGCTGTTTCATGTTCGCTATCAGCCGTATTAGAAGTTGTGTGAAACTGCTGCTTGAAAATTCAATATTTCCTTATTTTGCTGCCTAATAATCTAAGTTTTAACAGAAGAAAATAACGAGGGACTTTAATTGTTAAGAATCCGAAGGAAATTAAATTTGTCTGATGATACTGAAGGGAGAAAGAGAGAGCAGAAAAAGCCACAGTGAGATTTTCAATGAAGAGCTGCAGACAACAGGCTCTTACTGCACCTTATAAACAGCTCACAGCCAACATGTAAACTTCTTTTACCTGCCCTGCTGTGGAAAAACACATGCAGCAAAAATAACAAGGGACTTTAGCCATGGATCAGCTTGCTGCTTTTAAGGTGCTGACACAACAAACCGACATCAAAGAACTAGCGGCAACGAAAGCCAACTGTTGTGTCGTCTACGTTGCCTCACGTCGCCCTGTGTCAGTTGCATTTGAACACACTACAAAGACTACATCCAACGGCCAAGTAGCACATACGTTCTGCGCCTACATGAGAGAGAGCAGGGTGAGAGAGTGGTTTACATCCTGACGGTCCCGGTGTTTCCTCTGCAGGCTCCACTTCACTCAGCTGCCCAACTAACCTGCTGCTTCTTCCCACTTTAACCTCAATAACAAACCGGGGCTCAGTGGTCCAGTTGGATCCAAACGGAGAGCTGGGGCTAGCAGGGAGGCTAGCGGAGGCTAACTGGCTGTGCTTCTCTCCGGTCATGCTGCGCCTAACGCTCCGCTAGCCTTACAGCTAGCCCCGGTTTGTTATTCAGGTTAAAGTGGGAAGAAGCAGCGGGTCTGTCGGGCAGCTGAGTGAAGTGGAGCCTGAGGAGGAAGCATCGGTTAGTCCCGGTTTCACTACAGGCAGATTCACTCGCTACAGGGGCGAGGAAATAAAACCTGAACAGCCAATCAGAGCGATCTCTCTCACCGACAAGCTCCGCCGCTGATTCAACATGCTCAATCAGCCACAAAGCCACCGACGCTGAAGTGCTGATGGTGCGGGACACACCACAAAAACTAGGCCAACAGACGCTCACCGACAGCCCGACTTTGACAGACAGCCAACCGTCGGCTTGGTGTTTCAGGGCCTTTAAATGTCATCACTCAAGACACGCCATTATCAGTTAAAGATACACCTTCAACTGGATAACCCTGTTGTCATAGAAATGCAAATCCCTGCCATGCTGGGCTGATGTCCCTAACCAAACCAAGCCAAGCCAAGCCAGCACATGACTTCTGATAAAGGGTATTACTATAACAATAGGAACACTCTGTGCCTGTCGCGTTGCTTGAAAGAGGGTTCTTAACTTAGGGCCTGTGTCCACATAGCATATTTCTTTCAGCGTCATTTTACAATCAATCCCACTGCAATTGCCCCCACAGGGTGAGAGTGTGTGCAGACGCATACATCTGCCAAGAGAAACACCACATTGCCCAGCGTCTTTTTTTTTAGAGTGCTCTGCCTTTTTTGACTGTGTAACCAACATTTTGTTAAAGCAGCATTATGTTAGCTACCTAGCCAATGTTTAGGGCTGTAGTCTCCTGGTCAACTAGTTGATTAATTGGTCGCTATGCTCTCATCCAACCAAATTCTCATTAGTCGAATAATCGCCGCGTTACTTTCATAAGGAGAAAAGTGCTACATCAACAGCTTTCCAGGATTAATCCATTATTTCCTGCGGCAGGGGGACAGGCTAAGTTACCTGTGAAACACCCCCTTTGTTGATAGAAAGTTGGACTCACCCACCCTCACGCTCAGCGTTGTGGTGACGTAGACCTCCTGTCTGTTTCTGTGAGCTGAAACCATTTCCCTCAGTGGAAACGAAGCTTGTATTTACTTGTATTTCACAGATAAGAAACAGTAAGTTGTGAAGACAGTAAAGCCTCCACTAAAATAGCATTTTAAGTCTTGTGTGTGATTTATCCTTCAGGGAGTTATACTTCGGGATTTATCCTGGCTTCATATGAGCAGAGGAAATCTCTGCTCATCGCTAGGCTAATTTATACAGTGTAAAATGCCATAGGCTGGCGCTAATAATGTTAGCATGTTGTATTTGTTTGGACAACATGTTTGTTATTGGTAGTAGTTTTTGGGGTAGTGATTGAATGATGTATTGTTGAAACAGAGGAAGACAGACAACACTGAAGCATTCCGTTTCTCTGCTTTGCTCAGAGGTTATATCAGATAACTGCCCCTGGGGGAGTTAGAAGAAGGTGACTCTGGGAAATTTATGCCTTCAAAACAAACAAACAAACAAAGAAACTTTATTTCAGAAAATCGAAACACAAATATTTAAAACTGATGGCCATAGCATTAACCTAAGGTACTGTTGAATTATTGAAGACACATTTGTGTTTTTGTGTTAAGAAATGTGAAGGATATCATAGCATTACTTAAATATAGACGTTAAAGTGCAGGTCTACCTTTTGTGTCTATTGAGCCACATGAAAAAGCATAGGTATTCGATGACCTAGGAATGAGGTTGGTCATATCTATTAGAAGTATATTTAGGCCTAGTTGTAATTTTGTATTGTTAAAAGTATCAAACTTTCAACAACGTTGTTGTCTATGGAAGTTTCAGTTTCAGGAGCCAATTTGGGTTGTTTTTAGTGTTTTTTTTTACTTGTTTTCTGTTGAAGTAAGCATTGACTTTAAAAGAGATAATTGTGGAGTGTTACAGTGGTACATTTTTAATTTTGGTCCACATGTCAGGAAGAGAGCTTCTGATTGGTCGACAGACTCAACCCAAGGTGTAATGGCATTGTTAGTGGACAGCTGACAACAACAACAGTAACTGTTTTCCACATGGAAAAAAAAACATACTTCACGATAATGTCAACCTGAAGCCTATAACATTGTAAATCAGATTGGGATGTTTGGACAGGAGACATGCAGCAGCAGTAAATAAATCAATGCTAATTATAAAAAAAAAAAAATAAACATTGTAAATTGGCACTAGGCATTAAAAAAGTTGCCAGTCTTGCTCTCTGCACTGTGATAGTTTGTTAATTTCCTATAATTTCTTGTAGATTCATCAGACAGATGAATTATTGATGTGCTTGTGAACATGGACAATGAAATTACACAATACAGTCTGGCAGACTGCGGGGTTGCTAGACTTCTGGCGGTTTTAGTGTTAATGAGGGAAAGCAGATGGAAGAAACCTGATGAAGAGCATCAGAGGAGGGTTCCCTCCTCCAAGACGGACTAGTCTCGCGCTGTGCCAGCACTAGACGAAGGTCTGGCTGAACTCATCACAGTCCATACAAAGAAAAAAAAATGCTTGATGGTTGTTTGTATTTCTTTGACCCAATTACAATTGTTTTGGGCAGTGCTAAGCCCAGGATGTAGCGACAGTGCCCTTGCAAAATAGTGTGTGGCTCAGAGGTAGAGCAGGTTGTCCACTAATCAGATCAGCGGTTTGATCTCCAGCTCCTCCAGCTTGCATATCAAAGTATCCTTGAGCAAGATATCAAATCCCTGATGGCTGTTCCACTGATGTGTGAGTGTTTCAAAAACTGAATAGCAGGTGGCACTCTGTATGGTAGCCTCGGCCACCAGTGTATGAATGTGTGTGTAAATGGGTGAATGTGACATGTAGTCTTAAAGCACTGTGAGTTGTCCGATGACTAGAAAGGCGCTATACATGTGCAGGTCCATTTGTACGTGGGGAGATGAACCCTGGCATTAGAATGTAAAATTTGCTGCAAAAGAAAATGCCACATTAACAATAAAAGTTTTAGCATGTGGATTGCTAGCTCGAAGATTGTTTTTGTTTCATGCACAATGCTAAAGCAAAGTGTGGAGATAGAACTGGCTGTGCAAGACTAGTTTCACATAATGACAGGGATTTTGAAAACGGTAAAATGTAGTGGAAGGGAAGAATAGGTAGCCAGTGGCAAGCTAATACAGCTGGTCTAAATCTTGTTGGTCAGACTAAGGACAAACAGACATAAAATAGATGCTGTGTGTAAAGATTAGACCTACATTGTAAAATTGCAGCATGGACAACCAGGATGACAAAATTAAATATTGTCAACATTTACAAAGAGCATGGAGAGCCTGAAAAAAAGTCAATCTATACAAATGTACAAGAGGCAAAGCTCAAGCATACCGTTCATACTGATAGCAGAAAGGAAACTGACACAGAGTGAAAGAGAGACAAGGACAACATGCACACAAGGGAGAGGGGGGGAGAGAAGAGGAAAGGCTGAGTCTCCTGGAGGACAAACATCCAGATCCGAAACACCTGAAATTGAGCACCAACAGCCAAGGACATGGAGAAATGAGGGAGAAGAGCTGTGCTAGTGAGACAAACAGAGTGCTGGAGAAATGCTTGGGTTTTCATAAAGTTTAACCTATTTCTATCAACAGGTCAGACATGGACTATAGTACTCAGCTTTATACAGTAGTATGCTAGACGGATAATGGTAACAAATACAAGCCCAACATAATCAAAGAATAAGCAACTAACTGAAAGTAAACAAGTTTGGATTTAAAGGTGACATGCAAAATGCAATTTTTCATTCATTGCTTTTCAACATAAATACATGTCCCTGGTGTGTCTAGAGACCCCAAGTATGAGAAGAGATAGTCCTTGTTCCTTTTCTCCTGCTCCATCTAAAATCGTTGTAACTACTGGCTAATCTGATTTGCTGCCTGTTATGATGTCCTATGGGGTTAATTTGCCATAGAACTATAATACAACTAAACCAGAGTCTTTGACTGGCGTTGAAATTTCAGAATGGGCAAGGTCACATTACTTTACCTCTGCCAGTAATTAAGACCACACCTCAAGAGGCACTGAACTCGATACAGTATACCCTTGACGGTGGAGCTCCACATTACTGTAACATTAAGTAGGCTTTCCACTAACAAAGAATACCGCTCCACCCCACACCTTTTTGGTGAAGGCCTCTCTACAGCCTGCATGATAACCCAAGAACCAGTCTCTGCCATTGTACGTGTACTCAAGTGTACTTATCAAAGGTCCAAGACGGACTAATTTGAGGGACAGTGTTAATGGATTCAGGGATATATGGGGTTTTCCTCATTGTGCTGGAGCTATTGATGACATACATGCCCATAATAGCCCCACATGTCAACAAAGCAGATTATTACAATCGTAAGGGCCATTATTCAGTAATAATGCAGGCTGTAGCAAACCATAAACTACAGTTTCGGGACATAAATGTTGGTTGGCCTGGAAAAGTACATGAAGCAAGAGTGTATGCAAACTCTTCACTTTTCCAGAAAAGCCAGTCTGGAAGACTTTTCCCAATGTGGACTGAAGGATTTCAGAGGTTAAGTGTTCCCTTATCAATAATAGCTGATATCCACTGCTGCCATGGGACCAGAAAACATATACTGAAGGACAGGGCATAACACAAGACCAGCCACGGTTTAACTACAAACTGAGTCGAGCAAGAATGTATGTAGAGGTGGCTTTTGGCAGACTTAAAGCTTGCTGGCATTGCTTACTCAAAAGAAATGATCACAACATTAAGATTATTAATCAGGTGGTGACAGCTTGTTGCATATTACACAGCATATGTTAAAGCAGAGGGGGTGAGTTGGAGGCACATCTTCTGGAAAATGTGTCAGATGAATGAGGTGGACATGGAGGATGAAGAACCTATCCCTTACCAGGCCACTGGACATGACACACGCAGGGCACTGACTCAGTAGTTTGCTCAACTGTGAAATGATAATGGTCTAAGCTGCTGTGCCTTTGGTCAGTAGGTCTGAAACACTGAAAAATGACTGAAGACATCTGAATTTAGTTTTTGTTATTTTTTTAAATGAAATGTTTGAACAAAACATTCTATATAGTTCCAGTTATGCAGTCCTATGCAGTTTTTTTCTACTAATCTATGATAAACATGTTTCAAAACCTTATTTTTACATACTTTATTGTAACATCGTAATGTGAAATGTAAACCAACGTAAATAAGTTCTGTTACCAACACACAGTTGCCTAATTTAAATATTATCTGTAAACAGCTAATAGGCACAGGGGCATAAGAGGTAGACGTCAGGTGATATACTGACATTGTTTTGCATAAAGAGCCAAAAATAAAAAAAAAAAGTGCATTGTTTATAAATGAACAAAATTGTTTGGTAACATTTTTTTTACCCCAGTCATCAGTGTTTACAAAAGAAAAAAGCTTAATTGGCTGATCACAGTTTCTGCGCAACAGTCATCAGGTTGCCAAAATTAAAGTGCATTGCTCATAAAAGAACCAAATAAGGCTATTTGGCTAACAGGTATTAATGTTCATCAGTCATCAGGTTCCCCCAACAAAATGATTCTATCACAAAACAAACAACACAAGGAACATGAAAACCTTGAGCTAATTTTCTCTTTTTATGGCTGAAATAGCTATTTAGTTGAACTTATTCAGCTCATGCAAGACATATGAGAGTGGCTCTCCAAGACTATGAAATGATGGTTCTTCTTGTAGATGGCTGTGTTGCTGCGCATAGTGGGCACTATGCGCAGCAACAGTGGTCATAACCTGGGTGATCATGTGCATCATGGCCTGGTCACACTCCATCTGCACTTGTTGCCATCTTTCTTCCAGTTCCATATGGAGCTTATAGCCCTCTCGCTCTACTTCCATCTCTCTGCAATGATGTTCCTCTTCCTTGAGAATGAACAACACATGGTCTTGCCATTGTTGTTCTATTACTGATGATATCGGAGTGGTTAACTCCTTCATGCTGCTTGTCTTGACAGTGCTAGCTTTAGGACTACCTATGTCAGCTTTAGATTTAGCAGGTGGTTTGCTCCTCACTTCACCTGGAGCATCTGAAGTGTTCAAAGTGCTTGCTGCCCCTCCTCCATCTTCAGAACCATTGTTGCTCAACTCACCAAAACTCCTCTCAGTTTGTGTGAAATAGAAAGTTAGTCATTACGGTCTGCCATACAATAGGCTTACTCCTGCATTATTGTTAATAAGTACAACCTTGGAAAAAAGGTGTGTAGTTGTGTAGTAGTTGTGTGTGTGTGTGTGTGTGTGTGTGTGTGTGAGAGAGAGAGAAATAAAAAAGAGAGGAGGAGTTAAGAGAACTGTTATGTATTAGGCCTATTATAAGCCTACTGTTATTACTAATTTGCTAGTCATTAATACTTTAACCATCATCCTTGATTATAACAAAGTCTTGACATTGTACATAATTAACTGTACTTTATGCCAATAAAAGTGGTTTAATTAACATTAATTACATCCTATTTAAACCTCTCACTCTCATTTGTACTGAAAACTGTAGGAAAACCTTTGCGTTTCTGTGTGTTGTGGACAGTTGCTGTTTGATGTTTTTCCTTGTGGAGTAATGCAGTTGTTTCGTTGTCAGACCAAAGTACTCCTCGTCCACTGGTTGTGTTGTCGTTACCTACGGCCATGGTTCCGTTGTTTTTTAAGCGTCCCTCTGAAATAGCATGTGGTCTGTCTACAGCAAGCCTGGAATGTTAAAATACCATTGCAAAAGCAAAAGTGGACCCGAAGCTTTTTGTGTACACACTGCACAAGTTGAGCAAATGCATTGTGGACTTGAAGCAAACTGTACTGAGTACAGTTTGCGTCAGAGGGGTCTGAGTTCTCTTGGAGTGTTCACATATGCGCAAAAAATGCTGGGTCATCACTCTGAGTCTGCTTAGAAGGCTGAAAGGACCAAGTGTGAAAACACCCTGAAAACACCTTTAAACATGCCTAATGTTAGATAAATGGTTGTGATTGGCCCTTCAGATCCAAAGTTGCTAAAAATCTGTAGAAAGGGTAAAGCCCTTTTCACACAGAGCGCGCAAAGCGCAGACCTCCGCCGACGAACCCATTCATTGTGTATGTGCTACCGCAGCGCAAGAGCGCACCGCTCTGCCGCCGAGCTGAGCAGCGCGCGAGATTTGGACATTTTTTAATTTCACCGCAACGCGCTGTGACAACACCTCGGCACGTCCAGTAGCAGAGGAAGAGTCTGAAGTAGACCCAGAAGCGGTCACCATGGAGCTGTAGCTCCTGAACGAGCCTGTACTCCCCCAAATCCTGTCTTGCGCGCCTTGCTCTCCGCTTGCTCTGCGCCCTACCCCACGGTGGGTGCCGCGAAAATCGCACTCTGTGTGAAAGAGGCTTAAGGAGACCAGACAAACTGCCAGAGCAAATAAAACATTATTTCGCAGATCTGTGTGGTTCCCAGGCAAATGCAATTGACCTATGGCTAAGTCCTGCCCTCAAACGCGATGAGCCAGTCACAGTGCATATAGCCATTCCCATACACTCGGATATTCTCCGCCTTGACGTTCATTGAAATGCATTACAGAAAGTCAATTTTGTTCGGTTTTATGAGCTTTTTCGGCGATTTGAAGTTTAACAATGGTCAAACGGTGTGCATGGGGTACATGTGTAATAGTTAAAAAAAAAAAGGTAGGCTAATATATTAATCTGCAATAAGTTAAAATCCTGTTGAAGTTAAAAAGCTCATATAGGTAAAAGAAACAATTCATAAAAAAAAAGAAGGGCTGAGATGTGTTTAAAAAGACCATAAAGTCACTATAAATATGAGTTAAAAAACAGTAAATGTGAAAAGTTAAAAAACCGGGTTAAAACTGTAAACTCATCAGATGTTTAAGAAGGGGTTAAAATATTACATAATTCATTCATTCATCTTCTAACCGCTTCATCCTCTTGAGGGTCGCAGGGGGGCTGGAGCCTATCCCAGCTGACATCGGGCGAGAGGCAGGGTACACCCTGGACAGGTCGCCAGACTATCGCAGGGCTGACACATAGAGACAAACAACCATTCACGCTCACATTCACACCTATGGACAATTTAGAGTTATCAATTAACCTAGTCCCCAATCTGCATGTCGCTGGACTGTGGGAGGAAGCCGGAGTGCCCGGAGAGAACCCACGCTGACACGGGGAGAACATGCAAACTCCGCACAGAAGGGCTCCCACACCCGGGATCGAACCGGCAACCCTCTTGCTGTGAGGCGAGAGTGCTAACCACCACAGCACCGTGCTGCCATATTACATAATCTCTTATTCATTTGTTTTATTTGTTACAGTTAAAAACTAATCTATAATAATCTCTGTCTTCCACTAAGGAGGTCTAGATCTGTCAGAATCGGGGATCGATTATTTTTGTCTGCGCCCTCATACAGGGGATATCGCGCGCAATGTTTGCCTCACTTCACTAAAGCTGTGGTTGAGGAAACACTGCATCACTTGTGTGATTATTTATCCCTGTTTTCCAGGTATGTGGTCGATATTGTGAACTGTGAAACTGTTTCTGATAAATTTATAAGACGTTTTGACTGTGAGGAGAACATTTATATGATGCTTGAGTAAGTTAAAACTATGTTTACTTTAAAAGTAAGTACGAGCGAGCGAGCGAGACTGCCGCCATCTTGTATAAATACGCTAAGTGTCTTCATTGTTTACGTGTATATATGCACAAAAGTGAATGTATTTTGCACAGTTTATATCCTGTTTATGTAGTTCCTTGATTTGTTCAAGTTTATTTGTTTAATTAGCAACTTTCATTTGAGAAAAGGGTGTGAGTTCACTAAAGTACTTTTCATCAGATTTGCTGAGGAGAATGAACTAATAGGGAAAATGTGAATTACATTTGAGGAATGCTGTATTTTATTTTATTAATAATTTAGATTCAGTTGTTGTATAATGCAATTTGTGTATTAAAAGACTGCAGGTTTAGATTGTTAAATTAATGTGCAGTTTAAAAATAAGTGGCATGTAATCACATTATTTGAGCTGTAAACATACTTATACAGTATATGCAGATGTATTTTTGTGCAGATGTACTCTGTTTCCGTGAAGGTATTGTTGTAAAATATGATTCACTTCACTAAAGCTCTGGTTGAGGAAACACTGCATCACTTGTGTGATTATTTATCCCTGTTTTCCAGAGTGCAACACATCCAACTCCGACACAAGTTATCCTGAGAGGCTGGGCGACGGGGTGTATTTTTTACACTTTAAACCACATCTCAACCGAGAAAAGTGTCTCCTTTGGATAAAGTTGTGTGGTAATGTTAGACCAGAACATCAACTCAACATGAATAAGATTAACAAGGATGTTTACATCGGTTTTAAGGTAAGTCAAAATTGTATTTGAGGCAAAATATTGTCACTTTGCTGGAGAGAAATATAAAGTTATCTTTAACATCTCTAGCTAACGTTAGCTAAAGTTAGCCTAACATTAGCTCCTAGCTGCGTTGTTCATCATGTCACCGTGTTTGCTGGGAGTTCATTAGCCTATTTTGTTCTAGTTTTGTACTATGGTGATCGTACATCATTGTTAGCTGTTGTCCATAGGGTTCTTGTTAAGCTAATGTTAACTTCTGGAGCTTAGCTTCATTAATTTATCTGTAATAATCGCAGAGATAACAAAGTTTGGCAAACATTATGCTGAATGATTCAGTGTAAATACTGTGGCACCAAACTAACGGAGAGACACTCTTGGTAAAGATGGTAAAAAGGCCGTTATCCTTTTCTCATATTCTGAGCCAAAAACCTTAACTTCAGTGGCACTTTAACTTGTTGTCTTTGATGGTGACGGCAACGAGATGCGGTTCACAAGCGTACACTGTGACCTGTAAATTCTGACTTGTAGCTTCTCATCGACCTTCTAAACAATAAAATGATGAATATATCCCTCCAATGCGTAGTTTAGGCCCTTTTGGTTACTTCTCAAAGACATCTGATTGTTATGTCCCTGAAAATCATCAATTGCTTCCTGTGAAATGCCGTGTACTGTGACACCTGCCATAGCGCCAGTCACTGAATGTTGATAGTTTGTCCGAGTGAGTGGAGGGGGGCGTGGCTTAGCCATAGGTCAATTTTGATTACAGTCAATGTTTAGATTTTAGGACTTTATCGGGTGCCTAAGGGACACTTCATAACCACCAGTGGTAGAGATGACAACCAGATTTTTGTAAAACACATATTTAGGAAAAGAGGAGTAATGAGGAAGACTGTCTCAATGTTGTAAACTGGGCTAGTAGTAGATTGTTGAACTATGAAGGTCTTCTTTGCTGGACCTATTAATATATTCAAATCTGCACCAACTATGAACCTAGCAGACACTCTAATCACCTGTAACCTGCCGAGAGCACAAAGAGCAAATAGTGATTTGCCTGATTTTACCAAATTATGTTATTTAGATAAAGACAATCTCTTTCATTTCTATAATGTCATTATTAAAGAATCCAAGGGACAAATAAAACCCAAAGTCCCTCAAGTAAACTTCACATGAACACCAGTCTATATTCCTAGATAAAAAGGTGCTGCCTATTCCAGTATAATGAAAGCTGCCCACTCTCAGCAGGTCAGTGTAGCTCCTGAAATTAAGCCAATTATCCACAAAATTAAATTCCTGCTCACGAATAATGAGCTGGACAGCGGTTCAGTGAAGTAAGCCCACTGTACCAGCATTACCCCCTCACAGGTAAGTGTAGGGCCTCTTTAGTTTCTCACAGATGAAGCTGTTCATTTGTCTGACTTAAATTAGACTTTTATGGGAAATTTAAACAGCCGTGACATGTAACTGTAACCTCTATGGAGCCATTTTTACTACCACTTGTCAGTGTGACCTATGATCCTTCGTCAATAAGTTTCATTTATTGTCTGACAAAAACATCAAAACTGTATATAGTCACAGAAGAACAGCAGTGAAAGTCTAACACTGAATCTGGTTGATGCAAACCTCATGTTTGGATACTTGTGTCTACTCTAAGTTACCCAGAGGTATTTCAACACAATGGGTGGAGCAACAACGCCTCTGTGGCCAGGGTCCACTCCACCAAGTTTATTGATTACTCTGGCTTTATTACATGAAACAGCAGTTTCAGTTGAAAAACAATGGATCCAATGAGTGTTGCAGGGGCACTAACAATTAGCCAATCAGAGCCATGGGTGGGATAAATGCCATTGGCAAGCTTTTGGCAAGCATTGTCAAGCTTGGCGCTTGCCTGGGTCCGAACCTTTGAATCCACTGAGTTGAATGCATACCCAGCATATCCTCTCAACATCGCCTGATATTGTAGTTTGTTTTTACTTTGCTTTGCTCCACTCAAAAACAATGGCAAAACGAGTATGTTGGCATTGCATGGCTACACATCAGTGTGGACTTAAAATGATGTTGGATCCAGGCAAATATGTTTATCTAATGATTTGTCAAGCAAAATTAAATCCTGGAAATGATAGAAACAAAGTGACAATTCTGTCTGATATCAGGCAGACACTTATGGGAATTAGGATTGTATTTGGCTAAATGTGAACTTTAATTGGAAGAGTAATTGTGTCATGACCAGTGGTGTTCACCACTTCCTTCTTGGTAACCAACGCATCTACTGAGTAATGTTGTAGTCCACAAGAACACAAGTACAGACAACAACAAAGATTGAGAAAGTTCTGTTTTTCTGATTTTAGGTTTCTAGAACTTTGTGTGGCTTGAAGAACTTTCTGACTGGTTAAAAGAAAATATTGAGAATGAACATTTTTACATTCTCTCGTCAGTGTATGTTAATTTAGCTGATTTTATATTTTCTTGAATCCTTATATGTTTGTTGGGCAACATGAAAACTATCTCCACATGATGACAAGGACTAACTGTTAAAAAGCTCCCTTTACAAAACTACTATTTTTGAAATTGTATCCTTCATTGAAGAATAGGCACCACTTCAATAAATGGTCTCTACCGGAGGCGGATCCACAGGTGGATCTTAGATGCCGTAATCTGGTCACGCTCCATTAGTCCTCCGCAGGTCTCAATCTGTGTAATCAGGTCATGGCTTGTAAGGTCTGTGTGATTCTCCCTTAGTGGAATTTAGGATTATGTCTGTAAAGCTCCTGTGGTGGGGATCAGAGCGGGTAAACGCCTGTGACTATCCCTTTTCACTGCTCTCCCCTGAACTGCTTAGACCTGTGTTTACTGGGCCAATAATCTCCAGAAGCACACAGACTGAGAAACACAGCCTAACCCCCTTTTATTTTTTCAGCACTAGATTTCCACCTAAATACCACAGGGGAAGAAATGTATTGCCGTCTGATTTGGCATCATATTCCACATGGTGTGATTTTTTTTTTTTTTTTTCTTTCTGATCCCACCCACTTTTTCAACCCTTAGAGCTGTGTGAGGATTTCGTAGTGTTTCATCTTCTTTTCCTGACAGAGTCAAAGGTGCTGCCATTGTTTGTGTTACATGATAGGCTTTGCTGGACCCAGTAAATTTTACCTATGATTTAACACAGTATCACAGGTTCTTGGGATGTGTTTCTGCTCCAGCACATAAAACTCTGGTCAAATCCCTCCTACTGCAAACAGCCCTTTTCCCTCGTCAGTATGGCAACTCTAACCTTTCTTGTCCTCAGATTTCTCTCAGGGAAAACAAAACATTTGTCTTTATTTCTTTTTGCAGCTTTCACAATGGATAAAAATGTATTGAAAGTCTAGCTGTCAGATGCTTAAAAGAAATGGTTCGGTGTATTGTCGCCTGCTAATTTGCTAAACTAGAGCTTTGTAGACTTGGCGCTTACTGTGGCCCTAGCTCATTCACAATTCTAAAACTACGCAGTATTAATTTTAAGGCTTGGGTCAGTTTTTAACCCTAAAACCAGGCCTAAACCTACGTAACCCACTGAAAAAGACAGTCCAACTATGACATGTAACAGGGTAGACTTGTATCGTTTGGTTTTTCGTTTGGTTGCAGTGATTTATTTATTTATTTATGGTCTGAGCACCCAGTGTGTGTGTGTGAGAGTGCAGTGGTTAGTGGGTGTGGTTTCCATGTCTGGTGAATTGCTGTGGTGATTAGGGATGCACTGAAATGAAAATTTGTGGCCGAAGCTGAATAATATTAAACGCTTGGCCGAATACCGAGTACCGAATACCGAATATCATTGTTTAGTTTTTCATTAGTTTTTGCAGATGAACCCCCTCCAGATTGGTGTTGTCACGGTACCAAAATTGGGTCACACTGTACGATACCAATGAAAGTATCATGGTTCTGAGTAGTATCACGATACCACAATGAAAATGAGGCAGATGTGCCTTTTGTCATGAAAAGATAAATCACTTTTCTATTATAGGCTACATCAATGATATTTCAATGGAATAAATTACTTATTGACTTATTCATACTTCAAAAACAGCATCAATAAGTGATTAACATGGGGGGGATCAAAATAAAATAAATAAATAAAATAAGAATCAACCAGCCACCCTCCTCCCCTTCATAAGTAAAGAACAGTCCCTAAAGTGCGGTGAGGTTTGTGGGCCGTGAACGGCTCATTTCTCCCAGTGTTGCCAACCTAGCGACTTTTTCGCTATATTTAGCGACTTTTCAGACCCCTCTAGCAACTCTTTTTCAAAAAAGCGACTAGCGACAAATCTAGCGACTTTTCCTGATGTCACTGAAGACTTCTGGAGACTCTGTTGTGAGAGCACGTATCATTCTTATTCTTCTCAATGTGCAGTGGATGCTGCCGTGAGCTCCGCTCTCGCCCCAAAGCACTCACAGACGGCCCAGTCCTCCCTCCCAGCTGCAGTCAGAGCAGGAGATGTTAACCCCTCCACGTTCAGACTGTAAGTGAATCGCGCATGCGCAGAACCGCCGCTGGCTGATCCCTACCTGGTTTACAGTCAGGGCGGGATGTAAATGTAAAATTTTCTTTGTCTAATATAAATCACTGAAAGAAGGTTCATTTGTGGTTCTAAACATATTCAGGGTGTTATTTACTCAGTTTCTGTCTCTCCCACGATGTTATTCCTCTCTCCTACAGCAGCCATTACAATTACATGCATATGGACAATTATGCAAATTAGACGATGACACCATTTAGCGACTTCTAGCGACTTTTAGGACAGCCAATAGCTACTTTTCTTACTGAGGCGTTGGCAACACTTGGCAACACGTTTCTCCTCTGACACATTACATACCTGTGTTCGGCTGGCTCGGCTGTTCAGGTACTTCTGGGCAGTCCACACGCCAAGAAGAGGACATTATGGGAGCCGACTTCTCCGTTGCCGGTAAGCTGATGGCCACCGTATTTGACAGGAATACATTACTGTCTGTGTCTGTGACCCCGTTCAACCCACAATCGGTGGGATTCGCCTTTCGTTTCTGCTGGTGGTTGAAATCTGTAGGCTGCTCGCACAGCGTGCTGAATGATTTAAGCCTATTTTGCTCGCTCAAAACTATTTTTAGTCGCAAATGCGAGTGCAGTGACGGATGGATCACCACACTGCTGACATTTTACTCCGCCGTCACAGCACGCTGTTTGATTGCGTTATCAAAACACGCCGCTATTATTCGACCTTGCTTTTAACTTATTCCACCGAATACCGAATGTGTGTTTTTTTTGCAATATTCGGCCGAATATATTCGGTTACTGAATATTCAGTGCATCCCTAGTGGTGATGGGCTGATGGCATACAGGTGTGATGGGTGTTACCTCCTAATTTGCTGAGTACTTATCAGACACACACACACACACACACACACACACACACACACACACACACAGACAGTTTGTTAATTTCAGCTGTGAATCTCCTCTGCAGGTATAGGTTATTTCCTTTTTCTCTGGCAACTACAACTATCTGTTGAATGTTGTATTGTATGTTGAGCCATATTTGCTTTTGTTAGTTGTTTGTTAATTTCGGCTGTGAATCTCCTCTGCAGTTCTGGGTGTGCTGAGAGGGCTGCTGGGTCTACCACATGGCTGGGTCAAGGTGGAGAGCTGCCTAGTCAAGCAGAACTACTAGAAGCGTAGTGCAACGCCGGACCTGACCAGCCACAAAGCAGTGACCAGATACAGCTACACCGACCTTGTTGTAAGAATATCAGCTTCGCCATACACAAGAAGGACAGCACACCCAGCCACAGACATTTATTCCCCCTCTCAACTGAACTGGCTTCCAGTCCCATTTTATCTATTTTCTCCTCTAGCTTGGGCCCCCATTTTTAGCTCTTTTTTAATCTATTGAATTGTTAATAAAATAATTACTTGCAAATTTCAGCTTGTTGTGTTTTGCCCATTTCTTCCACTGGTTGGTCAAGCCGAACTGGGATGTTTTACACACACCTACACTCACAGTTGGCCAAGTGTTAGAACATCCTATAGATTTGTTGTTTTAGTTCCTCACTTAACTTCTTTTGAACTGAGTGCTACACTGCAAAGGCCTTTGGGGTGAGATGGTCTGTCTGTTTTGGCCACCATCTCATTTTGTTAGTTTCATCATGTCTTTCCCCTCTGTGAGAACAGCCTTGCCTGTTATGTGGCCATTTTGATCCAATGAAAACACTTTTGCCTTTAAGCCTCCTCCAGTCTTTAAGATATTAGAAATCTTCTAAAGTTTAGTGCAAGCTACACTGAACGACATGAATCTAATAAACTTGGGTACAACATCAAGTTGCAGACTGTATGATGACAGGGCCTACTGAATTACAGGCTCCCACTTAGATGCACAAGGATGCTGCACAGGTTATGACTTCTCCAACTGTGAAGCCCAACTTAGTCACATATTAAACACCTTAAGTTCTGTGAGCACATTATACTGTGGTGTCTCTTTGTGTGTGTCTGCTAGCTGTTATCTTGCTCACCTGGCAGCTGCACCTCTGCCATTATTTCCTTTAATACTTCATCATTCTTTATGCGATCATGGTAAGAGCTGGAGGACACATCATTCAGGCAAGGCATCTGCTGCCACAACTCCACAAGGTTTTCCTCTTTGCTAGAATCCCACACTTTTCTTTTAGCCCGTTTTGCCTCCATAGTGAGCTGCTATCCATCTGTTTGTTTGGGGTTTAGCTCCAGTGTGTCATTTCATGCCACACTTTTAGTGGTTGGCTAGTAGACATAGGTTGTAACAAATTTCAGAATTTTATCCCAGGCTGTCTGATGCCCTGTTTAGATGACAACGATTTCAACTGAAAATGGTAAACTCACTAGGCATGCCGACCGTCACAACAACAATGCCGAGCTGTGTTTGTGCTGCTCACCCTGTTGATTTGAATGAAGTGTAGATCTGTTACTGTAGCAACTCCACCTCGTCGTCCATCCAGACAAAGTTATCTGTGCATGCTTTCACCATTGTGTCTTCTTTGTTTTGGTTTGTAATCACCGCGTTGTAGAGGAAGGCACTTCAGCGCAGGCGCATGCCGTCATGCTGTCATGCCGTGGTGTTGCTTTGCAAATTTACGCTGCCACCCATTGGCCTGGCGTGCATACTACAGCGTTTCCAGTAGATTTTGCGGCTCCGTGTGAACGGGGATCATTTCAATAATGTCATCATATAAACAAAGACGTTTTTTAAAACACAAAGGACAGACTTTTCCGTTTTTAGAGAAACTGTTGTCGTCTCAACAGGGCCTGAAATTGCAAGACAGCAGCCATCCTTAAATTATCGTTAATTTTGCCCAGATTATATGAACTGCATATATTCTAATCCTGATTTGGAGAAAAAAAAAAGTGTCAAGTGTCGTTCTTTTGGGCTTCAGCAACACCAAACCCCTGAGTTTGCCTGAGAGGGACTAAAAGCACATACCCACTATTTTTAAGTATCCCTTCGACAGAGACTCTCGCTCTTGCCTGTTCTATTTTGTTCTGAAAATGTCAGCATGCAACCCTTTTCTGTGGACGATAAATGAGGTGCAGACTTCCATCCGTGTCACCGGTGATGAGGTTCACAGCGAGTGCTGTACGGAGCAGTGAGTGACAACAATCCCGCCCACATTTAAGAGTACTGTTTGCAGCGAAAATGCTAAATGGACTTAGGGTCTATAGGTACCATGTCTGAAGGGTTACTTTTGGTTCCAAATGAAAAATACCAAAATTATTAGGTTGCAACAGGGCTGTAGAAGTGTGTTGGAGTGAAAAGTATACGTTTGTGGAGTAATAGTGAAAGTTGACAAATAAGAACTCAAGTAGGGTACAGATACTTCCAAAATATACTTTTATTTATTTATTTAGACTCGAAAATTCATTGAGGGCAAGGCCCTCATTTGCAATTAAGCCAAGTGAAATACATAGGAACTTAGTTAAAAAAACAGATAGATAAATTAATAAAGGATAAAGGAGGACAAGAAATTAAGTACAAAAAGATAAGCAGTACAAATATACAATATAAATAACCACAGGAGGAAAACAATTAATCGAAACAATTACACGAGTGAGACAGGTGGTCTCAGAGCAATGTCTTAAAAAGGCTAAATGGAACCAAGGTATTCATACCTAGCTCATGCTGCAGGTTATTCCAGGCTGATGGCATAAAAACTGAAAGTACCAGTCTAACAAGGATGTGATATAGGCAGGAAGTTTCCCAAAAATGCCTTATAAATAAATAAAAACAAATGCATATCACGCCATGCTGATAGAGAAAACCATCCAACTTTTTCATACAGGGTGCAATGGTGGGTATTGTAAGCTTCCTCTGTTATCTCTGTTATAAATCTAAGGGCTGAGTGATAGACAGCATCCAGGGTCTTGAGAGAAGTGACACATGCATGTCTGTAAATTACATCTCCATAGTCCAGAACAGGGAGGATAACTGCCTCAACAATCCTCTTTCTACAAAAAAATGGGAAATCTGTTCTAAATAAAAAGACTATCTTTTGTCATAAATTAACCACCAGGTTATCTATGTGAAATTTAAAAGTGAGTTTTTCCATCAAGCCAGATTCCTAAGTATTTGCATTCTGAGACCCTCTCAATGGTAGACCCCTTTAAAGTAGTTATGCTCATTTCATTGTGTCTATCATTTGTAGACCTAGAGAACAGCATAAGTTTGGTTTTCTGAGCATTTAGTACAAGTTTAAGATCATTTAAGACATTCCGAAGGACATTAAAAGAAACCTGGAGCTGTTCCATGGCTTTTCAGAGTCGGCAATACAATATAAAATCGTATCATCTGCATAAAGATGCACCTGACAATTGAACAGGGGGACAATGTTATCAATATATATTGAGAAAAGAACAGGACCTAACACCGAGCCCTGTGGTACTGCCTTAGTTATTAATATAGACTCAGACTGACTTGTTCCAAATTTAACAAATTGGTGTCTACCATCTAGATAACTCTGTCATCTGTGGGATTTAGTCCAGGTGCTTGTGCATGGTTTCAGAGTACGAAGGAGCAGAGAATGGTCAACAGTGTCAAAAGCCTTGGAAAGATCAACGAAGACAGCAGCACAGTGTTTTTTTCTGTCAAGCGCACTGACAATGTAATTTACCACCAGAGTGGTAGCAGACACAGTGCTGTGGTTGGGCCTAAAGCCAGACTGATGTGGGCTCAGAACAGAATTAGTATTGAGAAATATCTTTAATTGAGAGTTCACCAGGGACTCAAGAATTTTAAACAGACAGGATAATTTTGATATTGGGCAATAATTATTAGGGTCAGTCTTATCACCTCCCTTATGCAGAATGGTAATATGGGCAGATTTCCAGAGCCTGGGAACAACTCCAGTAGCGCTGTGTCGTTCGCGAACGAATCGTTCAAAAGAACGAATCTGTTGAGTGAATGAACTGAACTGACTCACTTCCGGAACTGATTTGTTCATTTCTCAGTTCAGTTGAACTCAGCAGCCAGCGTGCAGGCCGGAAGTGGAACTGCCGATTTGGTCCGTGCGAACGATGAATCACTTGCGAGTTGCGAGGCAGCCAGGGTGCATGGAGGGACTGCCTACTGCATGATGAATCACTCTATGAACAAATCACTCGGTGAACGATGCAACCCTGATCCCTGAGTGATTAAAATCATTTCTTCTCAGCGATACACTTTCATAGGGACTGTTTTCTTCAAGCTAATGGCTAATGTTGCCAGGAGTCAAGCCACATGAACACAATCACACACCTCCCCATTGTTTTAACAGACTTCATTTCCAGATAAACAAACTTAAAACGTTAGGCTTGCCAGTAATGAGACTCTCCAGTGCAGGACAAACGCAGCAGCAGCTTAGCCATGTATCAGTTCAGTGAGTCGACCTACGTAGTGCGCAGTCAGTGAATGATTCAGTGAACGAATCTTTTGAACAAATCTTTTTAATGAACTGATGCAAGTGATTCAGTAACATCTAAAGAACTGCTTTGCCCATCACTAAACTCCAGTAGAAATGGAGAGGTTAAAAATGTGAGTTAATGGCTCAGCAATCAATGTAGCAGCAATATGGAGGAAGAAAGGGTCAAGATTATCTTCTCCTGTAGCTTTCTTGGGATCTATTGCCTGCAGAGCAGACATAATTGTGCTGACAGACACTGGATTAAGCAGAAATTGAGTATTTGGTCTTAGATTGTAAAATATTTTATCAGAGGTGTTGTCATGTGGTAACACTGCTATCAAAGATATGGCAGGCCTTGGAGAAATGTTTATTAAATATTGAGCAAATCTCATTGCTATCATGTACTAGATAGTTGTCAGCTTTAATACAAGAAGGTATAATGGCAGTATTGCTCTTATTTTTAACATTAACTGCCTTCCAAAATTTTGAATATGATCTTGAGACCAAATCCAAGAAGTAATCGGATTTGGCCTTCCTTGTTAAAGATGTAAATTTGTTTCTAATCCCCCTAAAAGTTGACCTGTCGGATATGTCCTGTGTACGTCTAACTACGGTCCAAGTTTTATTTCTTGCAGAAAGTAAGGAGGATAGTTCAGAGGTAAACCAAGGGTAAGACCTATTTTTAACTCTGATCTTTTTAAAAGGTGCATGTCTATCCACAGATGAAAGGAATGACTTTGAGAAAAAAGTCCAAGGCTAGGTCAGTGTCAACAATGTCAGATGTTAGATGAATGTCACTATTATAGAGGTCATTCAGGAATGCTTGTTCATTAAAGTTTTTTATTTTTTATTTTTTGTAAGAAAGTATTGTTACTATTGTTACACTACACCACTGTTCGGGCCTACATACAAACTTAAACAGTAGAGGTGAGACAGACTGCTAGGTGCTGTGAACAGAACCAACAAACAAAACATAATATGTTCAATAAATGCATACATGAAAAGGTAATACATATCATAATGATATAGCATTATGTAGTTTATTATTAGGGCCCAAGTACCACGCTGTGCGAGGACCTTATTGAAATCCCTGTTTATTATTATTATTTATGATTCTTATTGGTAGTCTTTGAGTGCACTTTTTAAGGGCTTAACATACTCAAAAACTCATGTTTTTTTTGTTTGTTTTTGTGCTGAGCTAAGCTAATCACACCCTGCAACCTTTGTCTATGTGGGATGTCACTCTATCATTTATTTGTCATATGAAATCATACAAGGTACAACTCTAGTGTAATGCAAGTCCGTCTTATACATTGTAATTTAGTCCTGATTTTTTTCTATTCTTACATTACAAGTTGTTGCTTTATAGGTGTCCATGTTTACAGACAGACTGCAGTGCATGTTCATGATGCACTGGATGGTTCCAGTAATCCATGGTTTCTGGTTGTGGAATGATAGAACTGTAGTTTTGGGTTCAGTTGCTTCTGTTGTTTTACAGATTAAATCCACCACAGACTCTGTGACTTCACTGATGTCATCAGCTCCTGCCTGTCTCTGATTGGCTCCATCTGTAGTTTCACTGGGGGTAAGCCTCATAGTTGAATAGCAAAGCAGTAATCCAGAGTGTTTCTTTCCCCTTGTGGCACAGGGTGAGCAGGAATGGGACAGCAATTCAAATTCCCTCTGTCACACCAGTCCTAATTCACCATAAAGTGCTTGCCTCATCTTCTCTTGCGAGAGTCCTCTGCTCTGTCAGATCGGCGTATAGAAAAGAGACATCTGGTTGAATGGTGTTGACTAAGATTTAAACAAGTGCCTGTGAATGAAATAATATTACAGTTCCCGATATCCTGTTGGAAACTGGCCAAAAAGACCTTGACCTGGCCAGCTGGAAGCTGGCAGAAAGGAGAGTTTAGAGACTGATAAGTTGATTTCCTTTTTCAAAAAACTTGCAGCTACACGCCACCGCTGCCTAACACTAACCACGAAAAGCACCACCAAATATAGACATAAAAGCATAAATTTAGCCAAAATTTAGCTGAGCTCACAGGAAGGCAACTGGAAACACCTGTGCCTATGTCGTGCCATAATTTAATTTTGATTTTCTCATTTGACTCATATGACTGGAAAAATGTTGACTGTTCCTTTTAGACTGTGCTCGAAAGCTGCAGGTAGCGCTCCACCCAAATGACAGATTTCAAACAAAGATGGAAAAACAGGGTCCATGTTGAAAAAGGTTGTTACGCTTTCATGTTGCTTCATCACAGACACATCTACAGAGAACATCAGACCTGAGCATATGTCTTGAAGATGTCACCCTGCTGCAGCTCTGTTGAAGACTTCATTAAAACTGTTGATTGATCAACAGGATGTGTGAGCTGCAGCCAGGGACACAGTCCCTGCCTCCCGTGTCCACATCAGAGCAAATCCTCACCAGCCATGATAATTAGCCAATTAATGGGATCTGGCATGTAAGGTGGTTATCTGCCCCCGACCCAGCTGAGAGACCAAGATGAACGTCCCATCAGAGCGCACCTATGTGTGAAAACGCTAGTGTGATAATGGAGAGTCTGGCACCTACACACATAACGCACAAAGGAGACAAACACCACAGGCAACATTGTAATGATCTACAACATAAGGAAGAGTGTTTTGTGTTGGTGTGTGAGTGCCGTGTGTCCTACTGTTAAGTTGTTGTCCAGTAGGGCAGACAAGAGCACATTTGATTTATTTTTTATGGATTGAGAATTTGGAAGGCTGCTGTCTACCACTGGCATTGTTATTGTCATGTTTTTCAACCTGAGCCTTGAATATATTGAACACATCATGAAAATTTCTAATAGTTTATGAACCAGTCAGGGTCTATGTAGAAAAAACTTCAGAATAAACTTCAGGCACACATGCATGGAGCAGGTACAAATGCACTGGAATTAAGTTAAAAAGCCTTTACTCATAAAACATGTCTACTTATGTTTATATTTATTTTATTTAATAAGGGACAGTGCACATTAATTAACATGATCACTTAAGTCATGTAAATGTGCCAGATTTAGCCATACAGGCTAATTTTCATCTGCAGTCCCTGGCAGGTTGATAGTATATACATATATATATGAACAGGCATTAAAATAACGTACAGAAGTACAAAAGCACATAAGCACGGATAAAAAACGAATTGATGGCATGTCCATAGAAAGGCAGATAAACATAGAAGGCACATAAGCTCAGAGCAAGTACATAACCACAGACAAAAGCACAAAAACAAAAACATTAAAAACTTACTTACAAAAGTAGAACATAAAACATAACACAGACCAAAACACACAGCCAAAAAGAGACACACAAATTCACAAAGCAAATCACATAAGCAAAAGCTACAGCACATGAGCACAATTAGCAAAACAGTGAGAAAACTATACAGAGCACCTAAGTCCTTAAATATATTATGAAAAATGAGGACATAGCCACTAATTCAGATCATGATAACAGGTTTGATTGTCCAATAACCACTGTTTTATTGATTTGGAGAATGAGTTAAGAGATGTGATGTTCCTGAGCTCTATGGGTACTGTGTTCCAGGTGTGTGCTGCTCGATAGGAAAAGGCTGACTGTCCAAAGGTACTCTTCCTGTATGGTATTTTACAATCCCCTCTGGAGGTAGATCTGGTAGATGAGTTTTGAATTTGTATAATGAATTCTTTGAGTAGAGGGGCTGCCAGGCCATGAAGACTCTTATATACAAGTAAAATATCGGCTAATTTGATCATATTTTCCCAACTTAAAAATTTATATTTTGTTAAAATTTTGCAATGATGTTATGAATTTGACTTCTTATCCAATGTTTTCAAAGCCTGTTTACAAAGCCTTTCTACCGGTTTTAATGTAGTTTTGCCTGCCTGAGTCCAGCTGGTCAGACAATAATTCATATGCGAAAAAATCATTGCACTGAAGTACAACTTTGAGGCCTCTGTTGTTAGGTTGCTCCTAATATGTCTGAAATTTGCCAAATTGAATTTGAGTCTGTTCACAACTTTTTTAACTTGTGTTTTAAATGTGAGCTGTGAATCTAATACTATGCCCAGATATTTAAACTCGTGTACTACCAATAGTCTTTTCCCTGCTACTGTAACTTCTGGGTCTGGATCTCTATTTACAGACTTTGAGAAAAACATACATACAGTTTTATCGACATTCAGATGTAAGCAAGAGTTTGTTAATGAATCAGAAATATTGTCCATTGAAGCAGATAACTCTTCTCCTGCTTGCTTCTTGTTTTTAGCATGTAAATATATGACCGCATCATCCGCATACATCTGACAAGTTACAGTAGGTGGACAAGCTTCGGGTAGGTCATTAATAAACAAACTAAATAACAGAGGACCCAAAGTTGAACCCTGAGGTACACCGACATGATTATCAACCACCTGTGAGGTCACCTCATCCATGCGAACACATTGTTTTCTGTCTATAAGATATGATTTTATCCATTTAATGACAGCAGGAGAAAAATTAAACATTGATAACTTAACAATTAGAACCTCATGATTTACAGAATCAAAAGCTTTCTTTAAATCAAGGAAGACAGCCTCTACCACTCCCCCCTTGTCCAATTTAGTCTTAATATTTTCCAATAGAAAACAATTTGCTGTTTCAGTAGAATGAAATTTTCGAAATCCAAATTGCATAGGATGCAATGAGAAGGGCGTGGCATTCAAATGTGATATTATTTGTTCAGAGATCCATTTTTCTGCGATTTTTGAAACTGCTGGAAGGATACTAATGGGTCTATAATTACTAATGACCATACGGTCACCTGATTTAAACGCTGGTGTAATTATTGCAGTTTTCCAAACACTTGGAAACACTCCTTCATTAATGGACCAATTAACAATTTTTGCAATAGGAGAAATGAGTGCCTCCTTATGAGTTTTTATGAATACTGTGTCCACCCCATATACATCCTTTGCCTTTGAACAATTAAGAGAGGAAATAATTCTGTCAACTTTAGAATTGGTCACTTCAGTAAAAATCAAAATGGGAGCATCAGTGTTTAGGGGATTGGCAGAATAATTTGAGCTAGAGAAATTCTGAGTTAATTTTTTTGTAGAAACCATAAAATAAGTATTAAAAGCTGTTGCCACAGTGGTTGGATCATGAGTTACATTTCCCTCAATATTTAGTTCAATTGTTTTATTAATGGTATTAGATTTCCCTGTTTCTTTAAATTCTGCCAGATTTCTTTAGCGTTTCCCTTTGCTTCACTAATAGCATTAATAAAAAATGTTGCTTTTGCCATTCGGAGCTCCTTAACAACCTTATTTCTCAGTGTGATGAATAAGCGTCTCTCATGTTCCGTTTTATTATTGAGAGACATCTTAAGAGCATGGTCCCTTTGTTTCATAAGTGACCGTATTTTTTCATTTAACCATGGTAAATAGTGTCTTTGACCTGGTTTGCATTTCACTTTCTGCATAAAACTATGTATAGTTGTTTGAAGTTCAGCCATGAAGGAATTACAGTTATCATCCATACTTTTATGCACAAGGTGTTCATTCCAGTCTATTTTTTTAATTGCCTTTTCAAGATTGGTTAATTGTTTATTCGGAATTTTATACTGTTCTACCTTCTTGTTTGCAGACAGATTAAATCTTCTTCTGGTGAGCTTTCTTACAATCAGAATCATATTATGGTGAGATAATCCTGCAACCAAATTATAAGATTTATTTATTCTTTCTGATCTATTAGTGAAAGCCAAATTGATGAGTGTTTCTGAGGAACTAGTTATCCTTGTTGGTCCCTCGATAACCTGTTGGAGATCAAATTTACTTGTCACACATTTTAACTCTTTCTTTTTAGCTTTATCACTCCAGTTTATATTGAAATCTCCTAATAAGATAATCTCCTTGTTTATATCACATTCTTTAATTAGGGAATTGAGTTTGTCATAAAACACATTTTTGGCAGCTGGTGGTCTATAAATTCCAATCATAGTAAACGACATTTGGGCAGAAAGAGTTAATTTGAGACCAACACATTCCAAGTCATTAATACAGGACCACTGAATTTGGTTACAATTTATACTGTCCTTGACCTAAAATAACACACCCCCGCCACGACCAACAGCTCTGTCTCGTCTGAACATATTATAGCCGTGTACTTTTAATACATCAGCTGGAGAATTTTCGTGTAACCATGGGCAAAGAAAGTCCAGATTTGATTCATATAGGAGATGTTGCAGTTGTTCACTCTTAGGAATAGCGCTTCTAAGATTCAAATGTCCACCTAATAATCCGCACAGTTTAGCCCGAGAGTCCCAAAGAATCCGAGCCTGGTTCACAGTTCTAAAAGAGTTTAAAGCCACGCTGTTTCACAATTGCAGGATTTATCTTGCGTTTCAATTTGTTTGAAGATGCGGAGTCTATTCTTGCCATGCAGCTTGTCATTGCTGGTGTAGTTAATATTTGTGGTGAATCAGCAGAAAACTCAGCCATATTTCCAGATTCGGTAGTAAACAGATCGCCGAAAGTTGTGAATTCATACCCCGGTGTAATATTATCCAGGGCAGGATAATGATGCATGGTCTCTGCGGGTGCCACTGGACGGTGTCGATCTGGGCCCACGACCCCCGCGGTTGGCCCGGGATTAAGCTGCACATCCCCCGCAAGCAGGAGCGTGAGCAACAGGTATCCAGAAAGTTTACACGACTTGCGCTTACTCGTACTGACTTAAGAAGTAGCACATGGGATGGTCGGTTTTCCATTGTTGAGAACGTTGCAATATAAAACAAACTGTCCGGCTGACAAACATGTGCCTGTATATCCACAACGCAAGCGAGGCGTTTGATTTATGGGACAGGTGTTTTCAATCCCCGTGTATTCATCTTGACTGAGCCTGTTGACCAAACACGGCCGCACTGAGATGGCGACAAGGGCAACAATATAGATGACAATACGTGCAGCAATCTTAAAGAGAAACAAGCTGCTTTTGCTCTTGAATACGCGACCGCCTGCAACCTACTTAGATTAAAACACCTGCCGGTTTTGAATCTAAGGTCTTTATCAGGGTGCAAAAAAGTGGAAAGGAGTCAATCAATCAATCAATCAATCAATTTTATTTATAAATCCCAATATCACAAATCACAATTTGCCTCACAGGGCTTTACAGCATACAACATCCCTCTATCCTTTGGACCCTCACAGCGGATAAGGAAAAACTCCCCCAAAAAACCCTTTAACGGGGGAAAAAAACGGTAGAAACCTCAGGAAGAGCAACTGAGGAGGGATCCCTCTTCCAGGACAGACAGACGTGCAATAGATGTCGTATAGAACAGATCAGCATAATAAATTAACAGTAAAACAGTAATCCGTATGACACAATGAGACAGAAAGAGAGAGAGAGAGAGAGAGAGAGATGCAGGACAGACGGTAATGACAGTAGCTTACAACAACATTAATGAAAGTAATAATATTTTAGTTATAGTTCTGGCTACTGTGGTACAATATGTTGAAAGTATATATTAGTATCTGGCAGTATACATGTGTGATAATAATCACATGCGTATAATAACAGTAGAAGTATGACTAATGACTAATGATGGCAGCAGCAGGAGGCATCTGGCTGGACCACGGCAGCAGCACAACCACACACATCACGCTATCCAGGCACCGCTGCGATATGAGTTAACCTGAGAGACAGTGGAGCACAAAGGCTCCGGAGAAGAAGCCGAGTTAGTGACATCCAGAATGGCTGAGTTAGCAAGATACAGTAATAGGATACAAGAGAGAGAGAGAGAGACAGAGAGAGAGAGAGGAGGAGAGAAGGTGCCCGGTGTATTATGGGGGGTCTTCCGGCAGACTAGGCCTAAGTCAGCCTAACTAGGGGCTGGTACAGGGCAAGCCTGAGCCGGCCCTAACTATAAGCTTTATCAAAGAGGAAAGTCTTAAGTCTAGTCTTAAATGTAGAGATGGTGTCTGCCTCCCGGACCATAACAGGAAGATGATTCCACAGGAGAGGAGCCTGATAGCTGAAGGCTCTGGCTCCTGATCTACTTTTGGAGACTTTAGGGACCACGAGTAATGGGGTAGTCCTCATTATGCGTCCTAATTGCCTATGTTCTGAAAGTCTATCCTTAAGGTGTCTTTTGGTGGGTCCCACATAAAACCATTAAAAAAGTCAAAATTTATTATAGCCCAAAATCACAAAAAATGCCTCAGTGGGCTGTACATAAAAACACATAAGCAAATTACAAATAACACAACAAATAAAATATATAAAAACAAGTGAAATGACTGTAGAAAAAAATAAACAAACAAAGCAAAAAACAAAACAAAAATAACATTGGCACTTGTACATATAAAAAACTAAACATAAATTGATGCACACAATGACTGAGTAGATGCACACAATGACTGTCCTTACATACTACATCATGGTTATCTATTACTACTCAAAGACTATGTGATGTTAAAGGCAGATGCAAAAAGGTGAGTTTTGAGTTTACTTTTGAAGGAATCGACTGTGTTGGCTTCACGGATTTGAATGGGAAGGCGGTTCCAGAGGAGAGGGGCTCAGTATGAGAAGGCTCTACCACCTGCTGATGATTTATTAATTTTGGGGATGGACAGGAGACCAACATTATGGGATCGTGGAGGCCTGATTGATAAATGTGGAGTAAGTAGTCTGTGTAATATTTCATAAGTTAAAAGCAGAATCTTGAAGTCCAATGTAGTGTGCACAGGGAGCCAGTGTAATGAAATGAGAACAGGGGTGATGTGGTCACGTTTTCTGGTTCTGGTTAATATCCTGGCAGCAGTATTCTGAACGAGTTGTAGTTTCCTAATGGTTGAAATTTGGTAAGCCAGAGAAAAGTGTATTGCAATAATCTAATCGGGATGAGACAAAAGCATGAACCAGTGTTTCTGCATCAGTCATGGAGAGAATGGGACGAATCTTGACAATATTACGTAGGTGAAAATATGCTGTTTTTGTTATATTATTAATATGGTCTTCAAAGGAGAGATTAGGATTGAATAAAATACCGAGATTTCTAACACGGGGCTTTGTGAAATGATAGAACCAGCTAAGTTCAAGGTTAGATTGCAGAATTTGTTTCTGATCTGCTTTGGACCTAGGATTAACATTTCAGTTTTTTCAGTATTTAAGAGAAGGAAGTTTGACGACATCCGTTGTTTGATTTCTTGTGTGCACTGTTCTAGATGGATCAGTTGATGAGAGGTGTCAGGCTTGATGGATATGTAGAGCTGAGTATCATCTGCGTAAAAGTGGGAACCTAATTTGTATTTATTGATTAATGAACCGAGGGGTAGCATGTAAACAATAAAGAGAATGGGACCAAGCACAGACCGTTGTGGTACACCATAATTGACCTTTTTGCATTCTGAAGAGCAGTTATTACAAAAAACAAAGTGAGATCTGTTGGTAAGGTAGGATTTGAACCAGGTGAGAGCAGAGTCAGTGAGTCCTATGTAGTTTTCTAGACGGTGAAGTAGAATATAGTGATCAAGTGTATCAAACACTGCACTGAGGTCTAGTAGCAGCAATACTGAAGCTGAGTCAGAATCGGAGGCGAGTAATAAATCATTGACCACTTTTGTCAGTGCGGGTTCCGTACTATGGAATTTTCTGAAACCGGATTGATGAGGGTCGTATAGATTATTGAAGGAGAGGTGATCAGTGAGTTGTTGGGCTACTGCTTTTTCTAGGATTTTTGAAAGAAAGGGGAGATTTGTAATTGGTCTGTAATTATTGATGACATCAGGGTCTAGGTTACGTTTCTTGAGTAGTGGCTTGATTACGCCTGTTTTAAAAGATGCAGGTACTGTTCCAGTGGTAAGAGAGCTATTAATTATATGTAGCAGTGGGCTAAGAATTGGGAAGAGGTCCTTAATGTACTTCGAGGGAATAGGATCCAGTAGGGAGGTAGTGGAATTGGAGGAGAAAACCAGTTTAGAAATTGTTTCATCAGAATTTGCTTCCAGCTGGCCAGGTCAAGGTCTTTTTGTAAACATCAATAAGCATTGCGGAAAGGATGGACAAAATGGGCACCAGCTGAACTAGCATCCTGCAAGTCACTGCACAGGCGTTTGATAATAAACCGGATGGCCTCTGGCCTGCATCAGTTTCCAACAGGATATCGGGAACTGTAATATTTCATTCACAGGCATTTGTTTAAATCTTAGTCAACACCATTCAACCAGGTGTCTCTTTTCTATACGCCGATCTGACAGAGCAGAGGACTCTAGCAAGAGAAGGAGATGAGGCAAGCACTTTATGGTGAATTAGGACTAGTGGTCCCATTCCTGCTCACCCTGCGCCACAAGGGGAAAGAAACACTCTGATCACTGCTATGCTATTCAACTACGACGCTTGCCCCCAGTGAAACTACAGATGGAGCCAATCAGAGACAGGCAGGAGCTGATGACGTCAGTGAAGTCACAGAGTCTGTGGTGGATTTAATATGTAAAGTGGGTGAGTTTGCAAGGTGAAGACAGGTCGTATGAAACCGCCATGTCCTGGGTGGGAGATGGGAGATGGGAGAGAAGATATTGCTTTTCTGATGTTGTTGATTTTAGTGGTGAAAAATTCTATGAAATCAGAAGGAGGAATATTACACCTTATCGTGGTGGACGAGTTTGACTGCCCTAATGACCCTAGGAGCTATGCTGTCGGGGGTATTTTGCCCCTGGTAGGGTTTCCCATGGCAGATTGGTTCTGGGCGAAGGGTCAGACGAAGAACAGTTCAAAGGACCCTTCATGATGGATATTAACAAGGACTCGTGTACCCAGCCCAGAGGATTACCGGGGGCCCACCCTGGAGTCAGGCCTGAGGTTGGGGCCCGTGGGCGAGCGCCTGGTGGCAGGGCCTTCGCCCATGGGGCCCGGCCGGGCCCAGCCCGAACCAGCTACATGGGCTCGTCCCCCTGCAGGCCCACCACCCGCAGAGGGATCCAGAAGGGGTTGGTGCAGTGTTGAATTGGGCAGCAGACCAAGGCGGGGGCCTTGGCGGTTTGACTCTCGGCTACGGAAATTGGCTCTTGGGACATGGAATGTCACCTCTCTGGTGGGGAAGGAGTGGGAGCTTGTGGAAGATGTTGAGCGTTACCGGCTAGATATAGTCGGCCTCACCTCGACACATAGTTCCGGCTCGGGAACCCAAGTCCTTGAGAGGGGCTGGACTCTCTCCTTTGCTGGAGTTGCTCCAGGTGAGTGGCGGAGGGCCGGCATGGGCTTTCTGATAGCCCCCACACTCTCTGCCTGTACGTTGGGGTTCACCCCAGTAGACGAAAAGGTTGCTTCCCTGCGCCTTTGGGTCGGGGAACGGGTCCTGACTGTTGTCTGTGCTAATGCACCGAACAGCAGTTCAGAGTACCTGCCCTTTTTGTCCCTGGGACAGGTGCTGGTTAGTGCCCGACCGGGTACTCCATTGTTCTCCTGGGGGACTTCAATGCTCACGTGGGCAATGGCAGTAGGACCTGGAGGGGCGTGATTGGGAGGAACGGCCTGCCCGATCTGAACCCAAGCGGTGTTCAGTTATTGGACTTCTGTGCGGGTTGCAGTTTGGCCGAACACCATGTGTATCGGTGCACGTGGCACCAGGACTGCCTAGGGTTTAGGTCAATGATTGACTTTGTAGTCGTATCATTTGATCTGCGGCCGTATGTTCTGGACACTCAGGTGAAGAGAGGAGCAGAGCTGTCAACTGATCACCACCTGGTGGTGAGTTGGATCAAATGGCAGGGGAGGACGCCGTGCAGGCCTGGCAGGCCTAAACGAGTAGTGAGGGTCTGCTAGGAATGCCTGGCGGAAGAACTGGTCAAGATGATCTTCAACTCCCACCTCCGGGAGAGCTTCGACCGTGTCCCGAGAGCGAAGGGGGACATTGAGTCTGAATGGGCCTTGTTCCGCTCTGCCATTGTCGAGGCGGCTGTTGTGAGCTGTGGCCACAAGGTCGCTGGGGCCAGTCGCGGCGGTAGTCCCCAAACCCGCTGGTGGACAAAAACTCGGGTCTGGGAGGAGTTCGGTGAGGCCACAGAGAAAGAGTATTGATCGGCTCCAAAGAGGTTCTGGCAAAGCGTCCGGCACCTCAGGGGGGGAAGGCGGCAACTTGCACACATTGTTTACAGTGGGGGCCCACATGTGTTTTGTGGATTTAGAGAAGGCTTACGACCGTAAGGGCATCCTGTGGGGGGTGCTCCGGGAGTATGGGGTTGGTGGCCCCTTGCTAGGGGCCATCCAGTCCCTGTACCGAAGGAGTGTGAGTCTGGTTCGTGTGGCCAGCAGTAAGTCGGACCTGTTCCCGGTGAGAGTTGGACTCCACCAGGGCTGCCCTTTGTCACCGGTTCTGTTCATGACTTTCATGGACAGAATTTCTAGGCGCAGCCGAGTGGTGGAGGGTGTCAGGTTCGGTGACGGGAGGATCTCGTCCCTGCTTTTTGCGGATGACGTGGTCCTCCTAGCTCCATCAAACAGTGACCTCCAGCTCTTGCTGGGACGGTTTGCAGCCGAGTGTGAAGCGGCTGGGATGAGAATCAGCACCTCCAAGTCTGAGGCCATGGTCCTCATCCGGAAAAGGGTGGATTGCCCACTCCAGGTCGGGGGGGAGGTCCTGCCTCAGGAGGAGGAGTTTAAGTATCTCGGGATCCTGTTCACGAGTGAGGGTAGGTAGATTGACAGGCGGATTCGGGCGGCGTCAGCAGTGATGCAGGCACTTAACCGGTCCGTTGTGGTGAAAAGGGAGCTTAGCCAGAAAGCTAAGGTCTCAATTTACCGGTCAATCTATGTTCCAACTCTCACCTATGGTCATGAGCTCTGGGTACTGACCGAAAGAACGAGATCGCAGGTACAAGTGGCCAAAAAGAGTTTCCTCCGTAGGGTGGCAGGGCTCAGCCTTAGAGATAGGGTGAGGAGTTAGGACATCCGGGAGGGACTGGGAGTAGAGTTGCTGCTCCTCCACATCGAGAGGAGCCAGTTGAGGTGGTTCAGGCATCTAGTAAGGATGCCTTCCGGAAGCCTCCCTTGGGAGGTATTCCGGGCATGTCCAACCGGGAGGAGACCCAGGACACGCTGGAGGGATCACATCGCCCGGCTGGCCTGGGAACGCCTCAGGGTTCCCGCGGAAGAGCTGATGGAAGTGGCTGGGGAAAGGACTGTCTGGGCTTCTCTGCAACCCAGACCTGGATAAGAGGAGGCTGTGGGAAAGCGACAAATGGAGTCAAAGGTGGCCCAGAATTTGCAACAGAGCTAAATTTATTCTTCAGTAGGTTTGAGACACCCCCCCCCCCCCCCCGCCTCTGTTGTACACTCTGCCCCCCTCCCCAGCAGCGACCTGTCTCCCTCATCAACAGCTTCAGCTGACAGCCCCCCCTCACTCCACTGCCCCCTTCACTCCTCAGTGCCCCCTCATCCTACTGACCCACTCCTTCAGACACTGACAACCACAGATACCACAAGTAACACTGGGGTGCCCCACAGAACTGTTCTGGCACCATTCTTCTTCACCCTCTACACCTCTGATTTCCGGTTCAATTCTGGTTCCTGCCACGTCCAAAAGTTTTCCTATGACTCCTCTATAGTCGGATGCATCAGCAATGATAACAAGGAGGAGTACAGAGGACTTATTGAGAGCTTTGTCACGTGAAGCAACTGCAACCACTTTTAACTCAACATCAGCAAGACTAAGGAGGTGGTGGTGGACTGCCAGAGGAACCCTAGGCCACCTGCCCAAGTCACCATCCAGGGCGAGGATGTGGAGATGGTGGACTCATACAAGTACCTTGGGGTCCACATCAACAATAAACTGGACTGGACTCATAACACAGATGCCCTCTATAGGAAAGGACAGAGCAGGATGTTCTTCCTGAGGAGACTCAGATCATTTGGTGTCTGTAGTGGGCTCCTCAAGACCTTCTACCAGTCTATGGTTGCGGTGAGGGTGAGGTCAGCAGGCTCAACAAGCTTTTAAAAAAGCCCGCTCTGTGGTGGGACTGGACTCAGTGGGTGAGAGGAGGGTGAAGGACAAAATCTGTGCAATCCTGGACAATCTTTCTCACCCCCTGCACGACGAGCTGTGGCTGATGGGCAGCTCATTCAGCCAGCGGATCATCCCACCCAGGTACAGAACTGAAAGATTTAGACACTCCTTTGTGCCCACCGCCATCAGACTGTACAACAGCAGTTTGGCTGAAGCTACCTCCAGCTCTGAACGGACCTATCTTGCATTTGTCCAATAATGACACTTTATCTGCCACTTGTCACTTTATTCCATTCAACACTTTGCTACATCAGATGAATAAAGTGACTAAAAAATGGCATTTTTATTGATGTAGCAATTTTATTTTCTTTAATTTATCTATTATTATCTTTTTTCTCTTTAATCTTATTCTATTTAATGTTCTTTGATTTTGTCTTGTGCTGCTGTGATACTTGGATTTCCCCCCTGGGGGATCAATAAAGCATATCTATTCTTATCATAATGAAATGCGTCTGTCCTGACTTTCAGCCCTTTTAAGATTATATAAATAAGACAACAACTAATCCTACAACATTTAAAGTGCCTACTGTGTTCAACAACATTTATCACATTTAACACAAGTGCCTACTGTGTGTGACATTTAAAACATTTAAAGTGCTAGATATGTGTCCTGTGTGTCCTACAACACTGATTTATTTAAAGTGCATGCTGTTCAGTAATGCAACAGGTCAAGAATAAAAACAAGTTTCAGAGAAGGCACTCCTCCACCAGACACAAAACACATATAGCTGGTATTTTTGTCACGATCGGGCTCTCTTAGTATGTTTACATGCACACAACTCTTTCCCCACCATTGACAAGATTTTCCGTCATTATTGACACAACACTTCCCCGCCATTGACAGGATATTCTGTCAATTCGTGTTTTCACTGTTATAAGATAGGGGGCAGTGTTACACATCTTATGAAATAGAACAGCAATGCCATGTCCAAAAACATAAGATCCACTGGAAACCAGAAGAAGATGATTATAGAAATGCAGAAGCTTGTAAACTGCACGAAAATGCTGGCACCAAAGTAAAAGTTTACGGTTGTGCAAGCCATGGAGATTTTGATGGTGTCAGACTGCGATAATTCCTGTTTTGATCTACATTCTGAATCGGATTTGGACAAAGAAGCAAACAAGTTTTGTGGAACAAAACAGGATATTCATGACGGCAACAGTGACACATGCACAAGATGACCACAGAGTATGAGGGAGACAACAGAACACTGAACACTGATCACTGAACGTGGCAATGTGTTCCGCTATACCTTTAAAGAGAATGTTATTTTCATTATTATTAGTAGTATTAGTGGTATTATTATTATTATTATTATTATTATTATTTTCATTTATACAATTCAAACTGACGTAAGGAAATGAGGGGAAAAAACGTAAATGTGAAATTGATATTATACTTGAAAATAATATTCTTTGACAAAAATGCATTTTTTTGCAGCTTTTTTTCCGAAAGTACTTTCTATGTATCTTTATTGTAAATATATCTTTATTGTAAATAGAGTTAGTTTACAATGCAAAACAAAATCTTTTATTTCGTAAAGTATTTTGTTTCAGTTTTTGATTGAGCTATGTCTTCCAGTTAAGGGTAAAAGAGAGAGAAAGATGAAAAGTAGGTTACAGTAAGAACATTTGTTAATATATTTCATAATTAATGATATTAAATCAATGTAATGCTCTGAAGGCATGCAGATTTTATTACCTACGTCTATTAAGTTAGAAAATACATTATTTGCTGATCTGGTGTGACTTCAGTAAACCACACCTACTTTCACTCTTCTATCCATATACATGGATGGATAACTTTGTTGGTTGAACAGATACAGATAATGATGTCCTTGTAAACCTCTAGTAGAGAAGGCAGACATTACTGAGAAAAACACACTCCAATAAAGTCTTCTTCTTTAATATTCCAGTGGTAGAAAGGAACTCTGGTTGGTACTGCATTAAAGTACCATTTTGAGGTGCTAATACTGTACTGTAACTGTACTTTTTTGACAGTTGTTTTTCTTTTATTGAGTGAGCATGTTTCTGAAGCCATAAGCCATAATTCATCTATAAATGTAAAGGTCATGGTAATTGCATTTTAAAGTAAAAAAAAGAGAAAGAAGGAAAATGTAATGCAAAAAAATAAAACAAACAACAATAAACACTTTTGTGTGGTGAAAAAATGAGAGTGAGAAAGCCATTCATATTAGTGGGATGGGAACATGAAATTCAGCAGCTCCTGTATCTCTTCTGCTCTCTCAACAACAGTCCAGCATCATCATAGAGGTCAGTGAGCACCTTAAGCTGTAAACAGCACAAATATGCACTGATGGAGCTATAATGCCAGGGTCATTCTGCTGCCAGACACACGTGAAGTTAACAGCCAAACTCTGAGGTCGAGCAGATAAGTGCACTGTCCTCTCCGGACCAGCAGGACAGACAACTAAGTACAAATGTGTGTAATGTAATCTTTGGCTTCATCTCCCACAGCTTCCTCTCCTCAGTTCTGTGCCTCCTTGGGGGGTCAGGGCAAGGAGGATGGGTGCTTTAATCTGGTTGGCTGCCATTCTGCTGAGTCACTGTGGCTAGCATTGACTGGAGTCCCTGACAGAGGTCACACATTGGTTACGCAGTGACCTTGTCAGGTGGTTCAGTCTTTGCTGAGTGAAGTGGTTTTATGAGTGAATCTTCCAACCAGTTCTAAGTGCTGAAAACATGCTTTTAACAGTAATAGAGGACGATGGAAAACATTTGGTTTCATAGCTTTTCAGAAAATTAATCAAAAATCTAAGTATTGTGATATTATCTTCGATCCAGTTATGCCTTGAGAAAAGATACACAACAAAAGAACAAAATGGATGCAGGCACCAATGCACATCATCACTTTCTGCAGGGGACATGTTCTTAGACTGATATCTTTTTCTTCTAATTTTGAAATATTAGTTAAACCATTATTACATTTGTTTGCCAGCATCAGTTTCTAAAAAATAAGAATGAAATCAGTTATATAAGAATGTACCAAACTGCATTTAACAGACACCATGGGAGTCACAGAAGGGAATAGAAGTGGGAGCGATACATGCAATCATCCTAAGGCCCACATGAGGCCTTTTTGTGCTTATTTATTTGTGTTAATAACTTTGACTACAAGCTTGTTATTTGAATTTGTATACACGTCTACGAGATGTCCCACTCGGGGCCCATCTCTCGTCCACCTTGACCCAATAATTAGCCCACATACTGTCAATAAAAACAAAAAGGGCCCATGGTTCTTGAGAATAATTGCTCATTTGGGTTCCTCCTGCTTAACTGGGTTATTCAAACAGGAAACAAACGCGAGTCCATTACTTCATCCAAAGGGACCCACATAGATATGGTTTCCTATATAAAAACATTTCTCTCAAAGTTGCAATCTTTTTTTTAAAGATTAAGCCTTATTGATTATATGGAAATTATTAGCAGTATCAGATTAAAACAAAAGACAACAACACACAACCCTAGTATAGACCCATACCCATGTGAGCTGCTAAAAAGGGTACAAGTGGGACAGTATCAACTAACAGATACCACGCTTGGGGCCTATTTGTTGTCCATCACAGCCCAATAATTAGCCTGCAAATTATCAGTGAAAACAACAAGGCCCACGGGGCCAGAGGATGATTGCTGACAATGGCCCCTTTTTGTCACATCGGCAGTAGAGGCCAAATATTTACTGGCCTTATTTTCACTGGAATGTGAAGAATTGTTTAAAGAATTGTTAAAGGCATGAATATGTGGTATAGCTGTTGAACTAATAGGCCTGAACAGCCACACAGATATTTCCAGTCATTGGTTGATCAGATCTCTGCTCAACTTGAATGTGGTTAGAGCTATGGGCTCCATGTATGAGTGAGTATGATAAAGGTGTCACCTCTAATGTTGTGTTCACACCAAACGCGATGCAAATTTTAATGTTGTGTTAGAGTTTGAACACTAGAATATCTTATGTTGACTCGCTTCATACACGTGATTAATGCGCGTCAGACGTGTGGGAAATCACTGAATCGATGAATGAACTTCCACTGGTATGTCCTCGGCATCATACATCCCCAGTGGATCTCAGTGCTGATTGGATTTCGCAATGTGAATCGGTTGCTGAAGTTCAAAGTTTAAAACTCGTTCAAAAAAGCGCAGGATGCGAAATCGTGCTACATGCTTCATTCACGCTGCCTAATTCACATGTTTTGCCTCACTTGCAACGTTTCCATTTCGCCGCCCAGCAGGAATTCAAATCTAATGCGTCTTTACATTGACTTTATTGTAATTCACTCATGGGTATTGTTTTATGTCCACCTGGTGTGAGTACAACATAAGGGCTCATTTATACTTAACGTTAGATATGTATATATGACACAGCCTTCTGTCTATACACTGCGCTCATTTCATCTGTATTTTTGCACATTTTCTGAAAGCCTACAGATAGGGACGAAACGAAGCAGTACCACTGGAGATTGCGTAGGCAGTGCAGCATAGGACAGGATGAAGAAATTTAAATAAAGGTGGAACAGAGCCAATTGGTAATATATATTTCATGATAATATATAGGAAAAATACTAAAAAGAATTCTCTATCCACATGTCGGAATGTATATAATGGCCACACAGACCCCCGCAATCTACAATGCTGCATCTCTTTAAAGGTACAATATTATGAACTCCTCCACCGTCGCCTTTGTTAATGTGTGAAACTTTTGACTCTACATACAAAAAGAGATCTGGCAATTTTAAATGTTATGAACATCCCTGCTTTTATACGTCCATGCTTTTTTTTATGTTGTCATAAATACAGCCAATAGATTGCACTAAAGGGCAAAGTGAGTATAAGTGAGCCTTAAGAGGTGCAGAAAAGCTAACAGGGAGGTGTCAGATAGGAATGGCAACTCATTCTCATTTCCAGGTTATCAAATGCCAATGCTATGTCATGCCCCTCGGAATGTGATGCTGACATTTCTATGAGATGCGCTGGGCTTTCAGCCAACTCCAATGTAAACCCACCTGCAGCAAAATTTGATGCTCAGAGCAATTTACATAGTGTAAAGAGCATGAAAGTCAGTGTAGGGTGGGATGGAGGGAAGGTGGATCGATCAAACAAACACAGGACTTTCACCCAGGACACTACGATTCATGTCCTGTGTGAAACCAAAAGTCCGTGTTGTTTTCACATAGTGTTACATACCTTAAGTCACTCTATGACATGCTTACTTCATGGTAGGTACCGAAAACCTGATTTACCTTTTTTCTAAAACTAACTGAGTAGTTTTGTTGCCTTATCCTAAACATGACTATTTGACAGTGTTAATCACGTCTTACAACCAGTTTCACTAAAGAGGCACTATAGTAAAGGATGCATCTCATAGAGATGCCAAAGGGTGCTTTCAGCGTCAGTTTCACCACATTCTCATCCCAACTCATCAAATACAGCAGCTTTGTCAGTACTGTGCACGTTTACACATTACACACTTGGTATCCTCCTGTGTTTCTTGCTGACGTTGCATGACATGACAAGTGCATTGTGTTTTTTTGAAATACACATCCATTTTTACAGGAAATGTACAGTTTCTGTTTGTTATATGCATACTGTATTTTTTAAAATAAACTTAAAACGTTGGTAAAACACATTGTATTTATGTTTATTTCCTTGTTCAACAAAAGCAAGTGGTCAGGTTTAGAAAAAAATATGATTTGGCTCTACATTCATACATGAAGTGAACAGAGGGCTCCCGGGAAAGTCTGGGACTTTCCAGCTCCTTATATTACGTCATTTCCAGGAGTGTTTCAAACTGACACCATCTAGTGGTTTATCATACTGCTGTGACAGGTGCTATCTGGCCAACCGGCGGCATATTATACCCCCGCGAAAGGTTCTCTCCAGCTGCATTTCAAACTAATGCCACACAGTGGGGTTTATTGTCAGTGTCTGAAGTCAAATTCACTGACCAAGCAATGGCATTTGAGAAGTTTGGAATGAGAACGGGCTGGTATCACACATCAAGGGGTGTGAGACAGCATCAGTATTTGAAGACCTGGGATGGGAACACGTGCGGCATGGGTATGCTGTTAATATTGTGAATGATGGAGATTCCTACCCTTGGTGGGCATCCTCCAATGAAAGGGGTTTGATTCACCCTTGGTCAAAATTTGCCTACTGTGTATAGCTAGGTATGTAAAACATGACCAAATTTCCCAAAGGCAAAAAGTTAAAGAAGACATGTTCAATATTTCACACAAGATTTCTTTTGGGTTTGGGCACCCTGCCTTTGGCAAGTATCACAGCTTCTAAACACTTTTTGTATCCAGCTAAGAGTCTTTCAGTTCTTGTTTGAAAGGATTTTCATTCATTCTTCCTACAAAAGGCCTCTACATCTATGAGGTTCTTGGATCGTCTTGCATGCACTGCTATTTTGAGGTCTATCCACAGTTTTTTAATGTTTAGCTCGGGGGACAGTGAGGGCCATGGCAAACCCTTCAGCTTGCGCCTCTTAGAGGTCCATTCTGGATTTCAAAGTGTGTTTAGGATCATTGTCCTGTTGTCAAAGTCATCCTGTCTTCATCTTCAGCTTTCTTACAGATGGTGTGATGTTTGCTTCCACAGTTTGCTGGAGTTTAACTGAATCCATTCTTCCCTCTACCTGTGAAATGTTGCCTGTACCACTGGCTGCAACACAAGCCCAAAACATGATCAATCCACCCCCGTGTTTAACAGTTGGACAGGTGTTCACTTCTTGAAATTCTGCACCTTTTTTCTCCAAGCTTACCTTTGCTCATTATGCAAAACAAAGCTCTCTTTTAACTTCATCAGTCCACAGGACTTCTTTCCAAAAGGCACCAGGCTTGTTTAGATGTTCCTTTGCAAACTTTTGATGCTGAATTCTGTGGTGAGGACACAGAAAAGGTTTTCCTCTGATGACTCCTCCATGATGGGCATATTTGTACAGGTGTCACTGCATAGTAGCAACAGTAGCAACTGCAACAGTACACCACCACTCCAGAGTCTGCTAAATCTTCCTGCAAGTATTTTTCAGTCAAACAGGAGTTTTGATTTGATTTTCCTATGAGCAGCTCCCTCTGAAAAATGTCTTGGTCTTCCAGACCTCAACTTAACCCCTACAGTTCCTGTTAACTGTCATTTCTTAATTACATTATGAAATCAGGAGACAGCTACCTGAAAACACTTTGAAAACTTAAATAAATGATTCCCGCAAAGCAGGACAAGGTTATAAGAAGTTAGCAGAGTGCTAGGCAGCTGTTTAGAGGAGCCCATAGTTGCTGATTGATGGGACAAGGTTTCAGGAGTATTTATAAAGCTTTAAAACTGCATCACCTGGCCTTTCCGAATGATGATTGTGAACAAGCCATAGTCCTAACAAGCTACTTAACGGCATAGTGCACCCAAAAATGAAAATTCAGCCATTATCTACTCACCCATACGCTGAGGGAGGTTCAGGTGAAGTTTTCGAATCCTCACATCACTTGCGGAGATCCAAGGGGAGAGGGGGTAGCAGCACAACTCCACCTAATGGAGGCTTATGGCGCCCCAGATTCAAACGTCCAAAAACACATAATTGAAACCACAACATATCTGAATCTGGGGCGCCGTAAGCCTTCACTAGGTGGAGGTGAGCCTCCATCAGCATATGGGTGAGTAGATAATGGCTGAATTTTCATTTTTGGGTGCACTATCCCTTTTAGGTCTAAGACCCTGTAAAAGTTGTCTGAGAGCTCACGTCTTCGGGTGTCCAAACTTTTGCAAGGTGCTCCTTTCCTTTTTTCACTCTAAAATTGTACAAAAACAAAAACAACAAAACATACAGTAAATTTGCTTAGTAATAACAATAATAATAATGCTTTGTAATCTCTTGACAAGCATGTTCCATCTCTAACTTCATGCTTTTTGGAGTTCAGTTTATCCTCTATTCACAGTATCAGAAATTTTGGGAGTGATGTTCACGGCTGTGATTTGGTCATAGACACGAGGCCGCAGGCCGAGTGCCGAAGACAATCACAGCCGTGACGATATACGAGTACAACATCACTAGCTCGAGTGTGATATTGCATTTATACAACAGTTCAACAGTTAAATAAGCAAGGCTGATTAAGAAATGTTGAAAAATGAGGACAAAATAGATAATTTAAGCATTTTATTTGTCTTCCGCCAACAAAAATAGTTCCCTCAGGACTCCGCTGTCAACGTTGCTATGTAACGCAGACATGGTGCGCCAGGCACTTATTCTGCACAATTGTGCAGCTGGTGAAATAAGTCTCTGGTGACTGCATGGTGGACTGTCGCTTCACAGGCACAGCCGACTCTGCCTTCTGATCTGACAGTATGTTGCTCCATCGTTTCCTGCTCTCCATGGATGGCTTCCAGTAGCTTTTTAACAAGCTCTCAGACCGGCAAGACAAAAGGTATATTTTAGGGCCCGACTCCTAATTAGAAGACTAACTTTACACATAGTCTACGTTAAAACAACATCATACCTGTGCCCACTCACTGTCATGATCTCCCTAGCTTCAAGACCCGCATCTGACAGCTTCTGTATGGCAGTCGTCCTGAGGCTGTGATTGGTGTAGATAGCTGTTGTCCTGGCCTCTTTGCACATCTTCGGCAGCATCTGTGCGAGTGACTTTAATCCCAGTGGAGCTTTAGTGTACCAGATATTGTCTGTGTGAGCTGCTGTCATCCTGGGCTTCAGATAAAGGGCATTTGCATCTGCTGGAAGTTTGTTTAAATACTTTTCCAGGGATGCAAGGTAACTGCTGACCTAACTGATACTAACCGTCAGTTTTGATTTGATTGTTGATTGCAATCAGCTGTGAGGCGGAGTGATACATACACAGTGAAATAACCGTGATGTTGTCCTCCAATATCGTCACGGTTTTACTGTCTCTCGACCAATCAGATTGCACTGTTGTATAATATACATTATATTTTGGTTTAACCTTATGCAGATTCTAATTCTGATTCTAATTCTAATGCTATAAATATTTCTTTAACTAGTTCTTGATTGGACACACCCCTGCCTAATGGGGTTATCTAAATGAGACCCAGCTTCCATCCCATTATTAAAATGGCTCACTGGGGCATTTTTAGCTGGGTATGTATTTTAAGTGCACTGTATAAAATTCTAATCACACTCATTTAATAGCCCTCTACAACTAAAGACATTAAGTGTTGTCATATTGACCCTGTTCTTGCCGTGCATCATTCATAGACTAACATTCAATGAAGAGACAGATGAGGTGAAAGTTGTGAATACTTTTTTATTTTCTTTAAACTTGTGCATCAACTCCAAAGGGTAAACTGTGTGCACTCCATTTTGTTTTCACAACAAGTTCAAAATTAGTTAAGTGTTCATTATTTTTTTAATACATCTTTTTCCATTTTAAAACCATTTACACACGATTGCTCAGCACTGGATTCTAGCAGTCTATCAGTAATCAGGGGTGTAGAATGATAAGCATCATCAGCAATCTTCCTCCCTTCCCGTGTGTGTACACTATATAATTTGCTCTAACCAGTAGTATTACTCTTTCATGTGAAGTAAAAATATCTTTCTTTAAATATGATTCCTTTACATGATAAAAATAGTTCATTTTTTTCTTCTTCTCCAAAACATTATGTCACTGATGCTTACCAGAATTCTCTGTACTAATAGTTGTACTAATAGTACTAATTGGTGTGAATCTGCTCCATGGAGGATGGGTGCACCCTGCACTCTTGGTGTTTGTATGTGTGTGTGTGTGTGTGTGTGTGTGTATATGTGTGTTCGCATGTGTGTGTTCGCTCTGTCTAGTGTTTAGGAAAGCCTCCTGAACTACCGGCCTGGAGTACCACCCCTCTGCCACGGATGACACTCCTCGTGGTGCGTTTCGTGTCAATAAAAATCATTACAAAATTTTGATTCTCTTCGTACAAAAACACTTTTTCATAGAAATTGCATTTGCACAAGTAAATGTGGAGCTTTACTGCCAAAGAAAGGAGAAAAAAAAAGAAGCCACAGGAGTACAAAATGAAACTGGAGACTTGACATTGAGCAAATGGAAAGAAACTGTGTATACCCATACAGAGTTGAAGTGAGGTGTACTTACGGCAGTAGTGAAAATCCAGTCCGTTGAGATAATAAATAAGGAGTTTCATAAATAAAAAGAATAAATACTTTGAATAAATAGAGTTTGTGTGTCGTGTGATTGCTATGAATTTAGACTTGGTGAGCCATGCCCACACCATTCCAAGGTTCATCCTTATTGACAGAGTGTGTACCTCCATAGGATCCTCTTTGAGTGACTACTGGCTGATACATGGACATCAACAGCTCACTATATATTGCCCCTACTCCTGCATTCTCTGCTTGTACTTCACCAGTTGCCCCCCTCCCCCACCCCAACCCCTACATTAAAGACTAAAAGTGTTAGTACTCTGAAACACAAATAAATTATATCACTTATTGCCTGATGGATGATATACAGTATATCCGTTTTTGTGTCGATCAATATCATATGTGACTATGCAAAACCTCTCTGTACATTTTGGGAGCTCGCCTTCGTCGTCAGGGCTTTGGGTTTAATTTGAGAGAGCCCATGCTGTTGATCTGTTCACAACTTTTGAAAATAAGCAATCCTGTATAAACTTTTCTCCCCGTTCCCCCAGTGAGCATCTCTATATTGGCTCATAATCTCTGAGATGCTCTTAATGCTGCTCGACCAGCCTCTTTGGTGCTGTGCAGTGAAAGACTGACTGAGCAGCAGCTTAACATGATAGGTCCAATTCTTTTTTTCTACTCTTTTAAGGGACCACCTCTGCCCCACCTTAAATTTGTTTCCAGACCATTTCTCTTTGACTCCTGGGTTTTGAAAATCTTGGCACCTGTAGTTTGGCGCCTTGCCGAGGTGGTAAGAGTACTGAGGTAACTCGCTGAAATTTCACCCAGGTTCGTTATTTCCACAGGAAATATTGTTGAATCTCTTATCCCTAGCTATTTATAAAGAAACAAGAATGACATTTTGTCAATATACTCCCAAGCACCTCTGCACTACCTTCAAAATAACCCAACTGTTAACCATCGCCACCCCACCCTCCCCCTTTACCATTTACCCCCACCCGTTTCCCCAGTGTCTCTGCACACCTCCTCACTGCAGGAGAGAGGCTGAAAAAGTGATTGAGATTCCCATTTTAGGCCATGGTCTCTTTCCCTGGCAGTCTGCGGTCGTTGAAGGTGTGCATGTTGATGACCTCCTCCGTTTTCACCATGACGGGCGGCTGGGGCTTGTGTTTGAGCCGGCGCTGGCACTTGAGGGAAACCCGCAGTTCGTCCACCATGGCACTGCAGAAGGACCTCTGCAGAGGGAAATAGAAAAAAGGAAAACAGTATGGGTTTCAGACCGCTTCCCCTGTCCAAATATTATGGGCAAGTGAACAAGCCTGTTCTCCCTGTGGGCAGCCTCGTTTTGTAGCCTCCCCCCATCACCACCCACAACCGCAGCTCAGAGCTGCCATAGGGGAAAATGGTGAAATATACAGTGCAGCAGGCTGGGAACGGAGGGAATGCTGGATGGAAGCAGGGAGAGAAGTGAAATGGATGGAGGTGCAGGTCCATAGGCTGTGTAGTAGAGTGTAAAGTGTGAAGGCACGGAATTACTCAACATAGTGTCAAAATACATCAGCGGTGAATTTGTGGTTGTTGCTGCTCATGCAGGGCTGTTTATGCAAACAGGGGATAATACGTTCAAAATGTTCTACATTTCAAACCGCTGTCCATTATTGTTCTGTAATGTCCAATAAATTTCAACAGTAATTATTGTTGTAAAGTGTTGTTTACATATATTGGTGTATACATACACATTTTGTCTACTCCTACATTAGCAATAGCCAATGTTCTGCACAATGGCATAAATATCGACAGTGAAAACAGTGCAGCTAACTGGGGCCCAAGCAATTTTTTGCCTCTTGGAGAAATCAGGCTGGGGTGGTTCAAGTACAGGGTAGGCTGTTGGATTAACATTGATAAATCTGACGCTTCACTGGTGCTGATTAAAGGCTGGTTTGCAGGATGGGAGAGACACCCTTCAGTTCAATAATAGGGGTGGCTGTTCTGATGCCTCATTTGCCAGCAGTGTATTTTGGCTTTACTTCGCTAGGAAAGCACGCGGCAGTTCACAGAACACAGTTGAAATGACTTGAAATTAGCCAGCGCAAACCCCAAGGAGGATCTCATCCTAGCCCACCCTAACTCTTTGCTTGATTAACAATTGTTCTGGTGTAGCCATTACACAGGTAGGACAGAGAGCTGGCCACCAGCCCACTGTGGAAAGTGGAATTCAGACTTTATCTTCCTGGGTGGGCCACCTAAATTGAGTCTACATGCCTGGGGTGAGTCCTGGACAGTTCACAATCCCTGCTTGTGTGTATGCACACCAGCATGCACTTGCATTTTGGGTGGGGTGAGGGCTCAAGAAAAATATTTGCACCAGGTCCAATCGCTATGTTATGCTGCTGGTTTCCCATAATGCCTTTCCATAGTGTCAGAGAAGGATGTGGAGTTGTTTCTTTGACAACCCTATCTCCAGACAGAACGTCAACACTGAATGGTTCTGCAAGATTCCGTTCAATGACTTTGTAGCCATGCTAGCGTGCTTGGCTTTAGAGATTGCAATGTCAGTCTCATGGCTGGTCCAGAAATTTCATTCAAATAACTTTGGTGATACCCTGACTATTTATCTTGTGCCATCATTAGGCACTAATTATTATTTTTTATTTTTTTTCTAAAGATAGTTCTAAGGCATTTTCTTATGCTTAATTGAGACAGTGGTAAACAATTATATGGATGGGGAGAGAGAGGGGAATACCTGTAGCAAAGGGCCCCAGGCTGGACTCAAACCTGCACTCTATTGAATGAGCTACCGTGGCGCACCATCAGGACAGAATTTATTTGTTTAATAGTCTGGTTTATTCTTGAATACCTGAAATATTAGCCTATAAGCATCAGCTGTACTTTTTGCTCAGTACTAAGGCCGCCGATATTAGCAAAAAATGTGCATCGGCATTGGATCGGACTGCATGAAAAAATGCCGATCCCAGCGCTCCGCGATTCAAGCAGTCCATTCCAGAGATCTGCTCCAACACTTACTATCAATCCACCAGGCCAGCACGCAGACGGCAGACACACAGGGAGGGTAGGAAGAGTAGCGGTCTATTTAGTTAACTGACTATTTGTTTTCTGCTCTGGTTTTTTGAGAGTGATATTTTTATTTGGTTTACACTCTTAATGTTTAAGTAAAGAGCACTGATGGCACTGTTTTGGGCACAATTAGTGAAACTGGAGTCATGGATGGACTTTTGTTTGTTTAAACAGTTGTACAATATTGTGTGTGGTTTTTTGTCCCCTCTGTTGGTCCCAGGAAACAGCAGCACCAGGCTGGCACTGACACTACAAAAATAACTGAAAAGGAAAGGCTGCATTGTTTGTTAAATGTCAACAATGTCTTGTGGTGTTAATCTTTTTTTTTATTTATTAGTGGAGCAAAGCACAAGTGTGTGGAGTCTTGCTGCTATTTTAATTCCATTGTTAGACATTTTAAAGATTTCTTGTGTTGCTTTATTTTCAATTTATTAAGGGGCCAAAGCAGCCAAAGCAAACCAGCTATATTTTTTATTTAATGTTAATATTCAAGTTTAAAGCATGTTTATTTAACCCTGTTAACAATAAACGGGTCAGTTTCTCATACCAACTGTTGTGGATAATTCTAACTAACCTGATTAAGTAGTTGTTCTTGTTAGAGTAATATCGCTTGATCAAACCTTTTCTAACATGACTGACAACAAAATAAGTGAATATGTATAATACGCGCTTGGATTGGATTGGTATCGGTATCGGCCAAAACTCAAGGCTGTAATATCGGTATCGGATCGGAAGTGAAAAAGCTGGATCGGGACATCCCTACTAATTAGCCAATTTTATTTTTATTTTTATTTTTTTTCCCTATAGTTTGGTAAGGCTAAGGTTAGGAAAAGATTGTGGTCATCATATACACATATGAAGTAAGTAACAGTATGATCCTGGTTGCAGTTAGAAAACAGCAAACAATGTCAGTTCTGTGATTCCATGTAAACTCCAAACTGATAAAGGCACACTACAACTACTCACTAACGTGGGAGGTGCAGAATTGCCAAATGTCAGGGTGACTCCTAATGATACTGGGCTGGTCTCCTTGTATATATAGATACAGACAGCAATAGGCACAGTGATAACGATAATTATGCCTTTTGTTGTTCATTGAAACAAAGCAAGAGATCAAACTTTTTCAAAAGACACCATGTCTTGTGGCTACACTGTCTTGGGTTCTAAAAAAAGTGCCAGCCTCCCACACGTTGTAATCCATTTTTGCTCCTTTATATGTACCAAATTTAGATTGTCCAGTTCCTCGTTGCTGCTAACTCCAAGTCTTGGACAGAGGAAGAATGCGAATGTCAACCAGTTGGAGTTACTAGGTCAACAATGACATGATCCCTCACTGACTTCCCACCAAATAAACACTCAGTACGTTTATATGCACAGTTAAGTGGAGCTGTGGTTGTAGCTCAACAGGCCATTAAACTGGACGACTGTCCTTGTTCCAGTATACAAGCAGTAGTGGGGAATTGATTTACTGACCAAAGTATGACTGTGCTACAATAGGTGGCAGTATGCAGTCTTTCAGCTTGTTAGTATTGGACCTTTTTCTGGTTGACCTATTACGTCACCGACCAACCAATCGACAAACAAGTTAGCTACGGTTAGCTAGCAGCAAACTGGTACCATGGTGGACAACTTTACAGCTCTGTACATTTTGTCCATCCAAAAATGCATGACTCAGGATGTAGATTTCACCATGTTGTTACCAGCTTCTTCTTCTGTTAACCATTTAATGCTATTCAACTTCTGGGTGAAAGCCTGGGGCAGAAACTTTGGAGCATGCGCAGAGTGCCTTGGCCAGTTTTGGTCCAATTGGCTGTATACTGGCAGGAGTAACTCACTTCCCAGTCACATTATTTGGGTGTGTCAATCTGACTTTAAGAAACTCGATTTAGTACAATTTCAGACAAACTAACATGTTTACATGTATTTTAAAAGTCCGGTTTTAGTCGGACTAACAATAAATTGATTTTCTCTAATGTCATGTTAATGTAATGGATGCCGGCTGTATTCAACAGGGCCAACTGACTAGGGATTGAACCTGGATACCAGATGCAGGAAATTCTCTGGTGTGAAAGTCTGATGTGTTGTTGACCCATCCATCCACCCCAACCTCCTCCCGACACAGACTTTGTCACTTTATAATATCTTCAATCAGCTACCTTCTTTGCTCCTGTCATAATTTCCACATCCACCAGAGGGCTTTGTCACTTGAATATTAACATACAGTATTTTGTTCTGAGGTACTAGTTGTTCTTGTTTTGTTTACAAAATCTCCCCAGCAAAAATGCGAAAATCTTAACATCAGTAAAACCTGACATGTTTATATTAATGATGCTAGTGCCTCTGTTTTATGTGGAGCACAAGGTCAGGTGTTGTTTAGAGGGTTTTTTTGTGCTATGTGACTAGAGAAAATGGAGGGAAAGGGCTGTGGCATTCATTTTGCTCAGGAGGTAGAAAACCTACCAAAATGCACCGCAGTGTACTGGACCATTGAACACTCTTGCTGGCGGGTTATGTAATGTGAGTTGCTTGATTGAAAACAATATGACAGCAGCTGGTAACAAATAATCTTAAATTACAGTTAAATGGTAAGAAAAATATGTTTCTGAAAATATTTAAGGCGAGAAATACGCAACACAGTATCTGAATCTTGGTTCTCATTTATCAACACTGCCTAGTTTTACCATTTAGTTAAATTTTTCTCAACCTCCACTTTTCACAATATCAGAAACAGCATGACAAACTCAGGTATCACAGCTAAACAGGGAACTAAAATATGTTTCTGAAGACATTTTAGGCAAGAAAAAGGCAATACAGTAACAGTCTTGGTTTATATTTGGTCAGCACTACCTTGATGTAGTACAAAGCTGATTGAAAACTGGCAAAACATCCATTGAATGCAAGTTTCTCTAGAGGGCTTGCTAACTTGGTGCAATTCAGGAGACTCTTTTGGATTGCAGTAAATATTGCTGGCTGGTAAACTGTTTGGTAAGTGCTAATCAGGATCTTACATCAGCTATCTTAAATTACAGTGATGAGTACACTGACAAGAAATCTCCACACAGAATGTGATAGATCACTTTGGAAAAACAAGCTACTGTAAATCCCCAGCGGGAATAAGACACTTTTGTGTTTTCCAGCACCAGTTTGTAACTTAACAGCTGGATATCTACAGATTTTCATTTAAATATTGCCAAGTGCAGCCTTATCCACATACTGTGATTATCACAACTGTAGCTGAACATCTGGACACCATGCCAGAAAATTTCACTGTATAGAGCCTGACTGGATATGAATAACTTGAATATGTAAGTAATGCAAAGATTCATACATAATTAAATGATTAAATTTATCTACATACTGTGCGACCCATTAAAGTGAAGCTGATCCCAAAAAAAGAATGATAAAGCTGTGATTTGCAGACTGTAAAGTCTAAACTCTTCTCACAAAAAATAAAATGTTTCACTGATTTCGAGATTGAATATGGATCCAAACCTGGCAACCTTGTTTCCCAAGAACATTACTCATACTGGCCCATACTGGCATGAGGAGCACTAAGAGAACTCCCTGGCCAGCTGATTGGTCCTAAGTGTTGGACCAGTGTTAATAATGCACAGTGAAATGGTTAAATCAAAGCTAAAAAAACACAGGGCGGCTACAGTCACACAGAACTGTGACGTTAGCCCCCTGCCTGCTTTTAACCTGATGGTGTGATCCCTGCCTGCTATCACATGCTGTTGGTTGCACACAAAAATGTTCAGTTAGTGCATGTGGACGAGGTGTAGAGAAAAAACAGCGCAAGTGAAAAAATGACAGAAAGAGAAAAGGTTAGAGAGAGCACATTGAAGAGGGAAAAAAAACAGCAGGAAAGAGCAGCTAAACACTGCAAAACCACAGATATGTTCACAAGTGAGTGACATGGTTGGTGTTTGAAAAAAAAAAGAAAAACAAAACATGCTAGCAGAGCTGCCTCATTATGTCACAATATCATAACTGCCTTCCACAGTTCATTCTTTTAGAAAACTAATAATGACATTTGCATTTAATCATTTCACAGGAGAGCAGAAGATGCATGGAAATAATACTGAAAATAAAGAGCTGTCATCTCTCCAGTTATTCAGAGCTACCAGAGCTTCAGGATGATCAACCCAGGTCCAGTCAGAGCTGTGAGGAAATGCCAGGTGCAAAATTAACATTCCAAAAGTGCACAAAAAAGATATATTTATGATTATTTATTTATTCCTGTAGCCTTAAATATGCAAGTGCTACTGACTAATGCGGACAACACTTGGCGGTTTTTAACTATTTTGGGCAACTTTGTATAGTTTGTGTATACAGTGATAAAACTAAAAACAAAAAGATACATTACTAGCATGAACAGTAAAATGAAAAAAAAAAAAAAATCAACAAAAGGACTACAGTGAATGTGGTGTGAATGTGTAGGCGGTGGCCCGTCAGATGACATGTAACCTTTGTTACATGCCATAGCCATCACTGTACTATGATCTGTTCAATACAGTGTAAAATGGCCCCTATTATGTATTAAGTTTAAGTTTATTCACTTTATTAATCCCCTGAGGGGAAATTTAATGTTTTCACTCTTGCTTGTCATTAACACACAGGTCCGAAAGACACACACATACACAAACAGGACCTATACATGCACAAAGTGGAGAGATCTCAGAGTGAGGGGACCGCCTTGGTCAGGCGCCCCGAGCGGTTGGGGGGTTCGGTGCCTTGCTCAAGGGCACCTCGGTAGTGCCCAAGAGGTGAACTGGCACCTCTCCAGCCACCAGTTAGTATTATTAATACTAAGTGAATGTTGCCAGAAAAAAGATGAAACACTGTTACTGAATATTTTGCAGGTATGTACAGCATCAACATTTTGCACCTTTACAGCTATTCATTAATACCGTTTCTCATTAGGTTGATTTAAAAAAAGGAATGTCTGGCTAGCATTATGTGTCTCTAGAAAGTTTTTGCTGCTGTCAGTGTAAAATTTTACAGAAATTGCTTGCCAGTGTCTAGTTTTAGTTCAGTTTTATCTTAACAGTCTATCCATCCATCCATCCATCCATCCGTTTAAGGTACAGTTAAGGTTAGGCTGCCACAACAGTTGGGGCCCAATGCCCAATACACACCCCTTACCCCTCCGCTCGGTGCGTTCACATACAGGAGTAGCGTATTCTGATTCTAGATAGGATAGAGCAAAGTTTTAGGGCTATGTGGCCCTTCCAAACGGAGATTGTTCAGACATACATTCTGAACCAAGTGATACAAGATCGGCAAGATGGCTGTGCTAGAAACAAAAGAAACTCACAAATGTATTTTCTTTTTTAATAGAGATTTAAAAATCAATTACAATAATCTTCATATTATCTTAGTTAAATGTTGTTTCAATGTATTACTGTCCTGCACAATAAAAAAATGCTAATACCTTTCTGATGTTAAATGCTGAGGTAGCTAACTAGCTAACCTTACTTTATTATTGCTGATTTGTGCATGGCAGTCCCACATTTTGATGTATTTCCATGTCAAAACGGAACCTCATCAAGAACTGCTGGTGACGCATTGTGGTCTTTAGAGTTGTTCCATTTCATAGGGGAAGGTTGTAACTGCTATCCCTTAACTCTGTCGCAATGGCAAAGGGACACTCAAAAATGTGGGACAGGGATAAAAAAAATATTGATTTAGGCTTTGGTTATGGTTAGGAAAAGATTAGGGTTACTGTCTTTAAAAAAGAAGAGGATATATTAACTGTACTATTGAGACAGGATGCAAACTGTTGTCTCTCCAAAGTCAGATAAGTCCATGCACCAATCCAGCATTGCTACATAAAGGGCAATCTACTTCATGCTTTGGCACTGAATGTTGGCATCGGACATGCTGTGTGGACTAGTCCAATATGAACATAATATGAGGGATACTGGGGTTGTGTCCATAATTCATGCCCAGTCAAATTAATTTCTGGCTGTGAACAGGCCTTCACTTGCTCCTCGTAGTTTTAAATTCAGCAGACACCCTGCTTACATTTTCAGCATCAAGCTGTTCATTCTGTTCATCAAGGAAGTGAATCACAACCAGCAGCTGTCAGTGTCACAACATTCTCACTCATATGATGGATGGGTAATAGACTACAGTAGCTGGAAATAGTTTATGTCTTGCCACTGTACTTTAGAAAGCTGGGGACTCAACAAAACACAGCCTAACTAATAGAGAATTCCTCAGACAAGGTAGTTTCTTTACATGATGTCTCTTTTGTTTTTTATTTATTTATTCTAATGAACCGACAGTACTGGCTGAACATGTGGATAGAACCTCTAGGGATTTTTCATTAACCCGGGTTGGATAGCATGAACAGTGTGCTTTGTGGTAGAGTGATTCACATTAACATCTACTCAGAAACACAAGACACCAGCTGAATCTCAGTCGTACAGGACCGCGCAGAACAAAATCTATGCACAAACACAAAGCCGACAGGCGTCTCCACATGTGCGTAAACACAATCTCAGTGAGCACGGTGGGTTTTACAGGCCCATAGAACATCATCACTTATTGATGCACATTGTATCTCATCAGACTGAAATTCCTTGTCGCTGCATGCCCAATTAAACTGCTGCTTCTTCACATTCCCTCGTCTTTTCTCATAAGCTACTGTGGCATCTGCAAATACTGCATGAAACAACACCAGCAGCTGGGAGCGGAACAGTCCTGTTCCTGGAGATGCTACAAGGAGAGCCACTGTGTGTGTGCTCCCACTTAAAAGGAGTTTATTGTGACGAACAAAGTGTTCAGTTGTATTTGAAAGCCATCATTAGCACTGTGGCCCAGTGTATACTTATCCTTATTATATTTACACAGAGACACAGAGAATGTGATTGGGTGTGACATATTCCAGTGTGTGTTATAATCACTCAGAAGCTAATTCAGACACTTACTATCCTTACTATTAATCTGCCTCTGTGACCACTAATCATGCCATTCGTGGATAAAGCAAAAGTGGTTATGCAGCTGGAAATGGACACATTTTTATAATGTTGAGTTACAGTGATTCAGAGGAGATATTAAAGCATTTTAACACCAAAGTGATTGGATTTGGGACATTAGTAAAAAAAATACAGTTGAGAAGTGTCACCACCCCTGATTGGCTGCCATTGTTTAAGACCTGTCTTTTACAAACTTTCTCGCTCTAATTGGCTGAATGCAAATTATTGCATCATCATAACTGTACCATGCCACCACTTGCAGTGAACCAAGTGAAAACAGCTTTCACTCTTTATGCTACATTTCATCAGTTTGAACTATTTGAATTTAAGATTTTTTACAGGGTTTCCCACACATTCATTTAAACAGCTGGCCACCATTGTCATTAAAAATTAATATCTGTGTTGTGACGTTGGGTGGCCAAAAAAAAAAAATCCAATTTAAGAGTTTCATGTCTTTCTGATGTCATACTGACAGCCAGTGCCAACTGGGCTGTGGTGCACTGCCACAAAATTTGGCTTTTGCCGCCACACTAAGCGCAGTGACAGTCAAGCTTAACCATTCATTGATTCATATAGTATTTGTTTTATCTATCACATTTCCAACCTACTCTAAATTAAACCAGCTGCATTCCACTGTTTTTTTCCTCAATTATAAATCTCATAGCTGAAATGCAGTTGGAAGAAGTTTTCCTAGAGGGCTTGATACCAGAAAGGGGTTTCTCGATCGAGGCCGGTTCTACGCAGGGGCAAGAGGGGGCAATGTCCCCTCAAACAAATGTCTTGCCCCCTCAAATCAAATCTGCCGAAAAAGGCGCAAAACAGAAAAGTTTTCTCATCTGTCTCCACTCCACTCCGTGCTGTGTGCCGGCTGTGTGATTTACTCTCTACAGTCGGCAGAGACCCTCTCCCCAGTAAACACCCAATCACTGTTTAGTATGCAAATGAGCCAAGATGCATCAGCATCAGGTTTCTCAGTCTCAGTGAGGCAGAATGCAGCAGTAAAGTAAAGCTCTGTTAAACTCGTCGTAGCGTCTTGTGTCGTGAGATACTTAATATATAGCTAACAACAAAAAACTAAAGTAAATATGGCAGTTTGAGCGTAGAGTGTGAGCCTGTCAGTGCAAACGTTTCTTCAAGCACACAAGCACACACAGGGAGAGATGAGTGCCTGCTGCATATCACATAGTGAGGACAAATGCCCTGTGTGTGCCAGACCCCTACATAAAGCCCCGCCCAGCCTCTAGTTCTGCACGCTGTTTTTTGATAATCACAGAGATTTTTACAAAGCTTTTATTAACTTTTCACTACTGCAGCTTTCAGCAGCTCAAAGGAGAGTGGAGTGAAGAGAAATCTGTTAAATTCCTAACAAAAAACAAAACAAAACAAAAAAATACAGAATGTTCTGCTCTAGCCTATATCTGTTGTGTTTGTTAGTTCTGTTAGTTTGATAAGTTTTTTTTAATAAGACTAGCTTTGGTAAATACTGGCTATAGGGAGGTTACTGTAATTATTAGGTTCAAATTTATTTCATATGTCTAGATGCCTAATGGCCATCCAATAAGATAAATGTTAAGATGTTGGTTGTGCCTGGATGAAGGATATATATATATATATATATATATATATATATATATATATATATATATATATGTATATATATGTATATACATACATACATACATATATATATATATATATATATATATATATATATATATAATACATACATACATATGTCTATATGTATGGTTTTTGCGACTCCACTTGGGGACACATTTAAAGTTTTTGCAATTTTCCGGACTGACTGACCTTCATTTCTTAAAGTAATGACCCCATTGATAAAGCAAGAAATTCCACTAATTAACCCTGATAAGGCACACCTGTGAAGTGGAAACCATTTCAGGTGACTACCTCTTGAAGCTCATGGAGAGAATGCCAAGAGTGTGCAAAGCAGTAATCAGAGCAAAGGGTGGCTATTTTGAAGAAACTAGAATATAAAACATGTTTTCAGTTATTTCACCTTTTTTGTTAAGTACATAACTCCACATGTGTTCATTCATAGTTTTGATGCCTTCAGTGAGAATCTACAATGTAAATAGTCATGAAAATAAAGAAAACGCATTGAATGAGAAGGTGTGTCCAAACTTTTGGCCTGTACTGTATATATATATGTATGTATTTTTTTTCTGAATTTTTGTTTCATTTTTTGTTTATTTTATTTTTCAGTTTTCCTCCCTGAGGGATTGCCACCTTATTGTGGTCAGGGAGTTTGCGTGCCTCAGTGACCCTAACAGCTATACCAGCAGGAGCTTAGTCTTCAGGTGGGACACCCAAGTTGGACAGGTCTTAGGGTAGAGGCCTGACAAAGTGCAGTCCATTTCTTTAGGTTGGGGGTTGGACACACAGCTAACAACAACCCAATTCCATGTAGAGAACACTGTTACCCACAACAAAACAAGTGTCAAGCACATTTGAGACCACCGTGCTTTGACACCCTCTATAGGGCACTCACACAGCGTCCCCACATCCTGCGAGTGAGTGAGTGAGTGAGTGAGTGAGTGAGTGACCTTTATTTGTCAGCTCTACCTATGGCAAAAATGTGCTGGAGCATGATCCCCCCTTCACATTTATGACTGCCCCCTCATATATGCCTGCCTAGAACTGGGCCTGTTCTCGATTAAGGTTAGGAAAAGTGGTGGTTTGGATAAAAAATGATTAGATTTCTGTCAGAAAGGACTTTCTGTGAGAATGGAAGGTAGGAAAACTTCCCCCATGTGTAACTTAAATTCAGCAAACAGCTGCTGAGAAAAAAAGTCATGACAAGTTTTGCCTGCGCTGCTTTCACAGACCCACAAGAGGGGACACAGAATAAAAGAAGACAGTTTGGGGATCCGTGTCCAGCCCCCCGCGTGTCTGCTAGTGCCACACATAGAAATTATTTCTATGGGAAACGCTGTTTTCTGATACTACAATCTGCTGATTGTGAAAAAAAAGACCAACAAAAACAAGCCCACCAGGATTAATTTCAATGTCCATTATTTCTAAAGCTGCTGTGCTCACTGTACTTTTATCTCTGATTTGGTCTCCATCAAGTCCTGAGAAAAATATATGACTCTTAAGTTGCTAAATGCTCCACTATGTCAGCCCAGTCCCGAGAAGAAAATGTTGGCATGGTATGTTTCCACAAACTACAAATTTCATCATATCATCGTTTCTGAAGTGACAAAGTTTTAGGAGAAGACTTTGTCATGGGATGGTGGATGTCGTGGAACCTAGGCAAGACGCCTGCCAAGCTGAAGACCACTGTTTGAGACCAACAAACGACCAAAGCAGTTGTGATTTAGCAAGTAATTTCTGTGTTTCCTGTGACTTTTTAGACACCAACGACCTGTTGCTGTTTTTCCAGTGGGGATAATACCACAAAAGGCAATGTTTTCACTGGGACACTGCTGCCTTAACTGTCAGGATAGTGTCATGAAAAGCAGTTTTTACTTAGACATTGCTGCCATTCCAGTAGGGATTGTGCAAAGCTGGTTATTTTAAGCAAAAATATAATCTTTTTCTAATCATAACCAAGTGGCTTTTGTGCCTACACCTAACCACATGTTAACAACAGCATTGCTGAAATGTGAAGTTTCCACATGTCCACTACAAATAATGTGCAAATGTTACATATCTGTAAATTTGCAGAAATATTTAATGCCAACACTCATTCTGGCTATTAGGTTGTCTAAGTGTACCAGCTAGAGTACAGTGGGTTTATCAAAGCTTTTTCAGTGAAAACAGATGTCTGATAAACCAGGTTGTTTTGAGTGAATTCTGTGAGCCATAAAATTAAAACAATGGGCTTAAAGGGGCTATAAAGCTGTGTCACTGTGTCAGTTCTGTGAATTCATTAGTACATGCAACACCTTCAATATTTAACGTAATCCATTTTTAATATAATGATTAGTGAAGCTTTAAAAGTAATAGTGGGGTGTGCTACATTTAGCTGCTTTACAATTTTGGGATAATATCTATCATATCAAATTTCAATCTCTGCTGTTTGTGCAGGCATCCACTGTACTGTATATTGGTAATACTACCATATGTCACACCTGCAGCAAACACAAGAAATGTCTCACCAATGTACCTGCTGATTGTCTAAGCCACTCTGAAACATAGCTAGCTTTTCAAACCTATTGATTTTACCCCCCTGTAAAATTAAATGGCACAGCAGTGTTTTCACCAGTAAAAGCCATGTAGCTCCAGGCTTTGTGGAACACTGGGCCCACTCTGCTCGCTCTCAAGGGACACATTGCCATCATGGCTGCCTGCTGCTGGCATGCTGGATTGATGGCGGCTGCTTAGGGTCATTGGATTACAGAGTTTTTATGACGCTCAACAATCAGCCGCAGCAATGTGGGATCGCTCAGAGGAAGGGCCTGCCTGCTTTGAGGGGAATGGAAGGGTCGTAAATCTATTGCTGAGAGCAGACATTGAAAGGAAGAAGTCGCATATAGTCCATGCTGTTATTTACACAGGCCTGATCTGATACAAATGAATAATGGTTAATAAAACTGTAAGTCATGAGGACATTTCCGGGGGGATATCATTGGTTTAATCTCACTCTGTAGGGATTTTATAGGCGCAATAATCCAAAAGTAATCAGACTAAGATGAGTCATGTAACATTATATTTATTATATATATATATATATATATGTAAATATATAAACTTTTTTTTTTTTTTTAATTTATATCAGTCAGTTTAAAATGAGCACTGTTGGTCTCTCTACGTCCAACAGATTAAGGTCCCTCACCTGTGAGAGTGAACTAATGGGCTCTATTTAGCTTGAATGGAGGAGGAACAGATGTGAAGCTGTGATGCAGATGGGATGGGGCACGGCTGTGCTGTAATCCTCAGTTTACTCTGCATCTCTGACTCCCGGTAGGCAGTAAATTGTTTGCTGCTTTGAAGGTTTGTCTAATCTGTGGGCTCCTCTGAGCTGTCTTCCACATTTAGTGCAATGAAACCTGCATTTTGCTCAGCAGATGAACTGTGTTCTGATTGTTGTCTTCATGTTAATATCCACCTGCATGCATATTTTTTCAGGTGAGCCAAAGAGCGAGAAGGAGATGTCAACAACTGAGAAACCCTTGAAAGATTCTGGACACTTCCACAGTAACTGAGCATTCACACCGGGCGCGAGTGAAGCAAATTACTCGCACGTAACGCGCCGCGCATAACGTGTGAGTTTGGATGTCGGACCATTTTGTTAATTCGCGTTATCGCGTCAGTCGCGCGAGTAGTGAGCCCGCCCAGCTTCCAACATCCAGCTTGGCGAGTTTCACCACCTCCTTCAGGAACTCCGTCTGGATGATAGCCGCTTTCAGCAGTACTTCAGGCTGACTGGGCCCCAGTTTGAGGACCTGTTGGTGAGGGTTGGCGCCAGGATCTCTCGGCAGGACACCAACTACAGGCGCTCCATTTCAGCTGCGGAGCGCCTGTCTATTTGTCTCTGGTGAGTAGCAGTTTACTGTTGTGTCAACAACTGGACGTCAGGGTGTCAAGACGTGACTGACGTCATGACGCCAGTGATGTCAGCGTCACACGAATTCGCCTCAAAAGTTCAATATTTTCAACTCGAGCGATGAGGCAATGGACGCGAATTTCGCAGCAATCGCGCCACACCTACACGTCTATCACTTCCATTGGGTCGTTGGTTTGTCAGTATTGCAGTTCTACAAGTATTCTATAGTACGATTTATTGTGATTTTTGTTCAGTTATGCAGCAGTCCCTCTATCTCACTCCCCACCTCTAGGAGATGATTCCCACAGAGGGGAGTGGGCAGAAGCTGTGGAGACAGAATCAGTAGTGGTTGTAAAAAATTCAGCTGGTGCAAATCTGAGTGCCAGGGTTCACAGTAGGGTTGGGTAATCTGTGTAAAGGCAGCAACTGAAAGTTTGCTGATCTGACAGGGAGTTTTATGCTGGGCTGGCTGAATTCAAGTTAATATTTGAGCAGCTGAAGGTCTGAGTCCTTGCACCATCTGCCATTTTCTGCTTTACAAACTGTTCTATGAGGATACGTTGCTACAGGAGATTCACAGAAACTTAATGTTGTGATTGGCCTGTTCTTGTCAGCTAATAAAGTCATACATTGCCGAATGTAACACAGGGAGGTTGTCATTGAATGGCTGCTAATGTTTAACTCATTTCAAGTGAGCTGTCATTGATCGCTGGCAAATTATGGTAATGGTAAATAAATCTTGACCTACATTAACATTTTAATGCAGCCCACTATTCTAGGACTTACGCCCACTTTGGATGATTTTGCACCTCACAATATATTTCAAAATGCAGTGCCAATTCAATGTGCTGGATCCTATGTAGTGGGGTTGAAAGTATGGGTTTGGAGGTCAGGTTGGGGTTGGGCATGTAGCATGTCTGACTTTAATGCAGAAGGCCAGATTGTGCTTCCTATCTTAGATCTGTAATTAACTTTCACCTTTTAATCAACTGCAACCGCGATCCATGAAAAAAAAGGTGCTAACCCCTTAGCCCTAACCCTTATTGAGTGTGACCAAGCCTTTTGAAGAATTGTTCAATACACAATCCACTGATAGTCTTCCAAATTTGGAAAAAGGTGGCTGCATTTCTTTGGAATAGGACTGCCCCATTGGTCTGTAGTAACATGTGTTAGGTGAGTGCTGGTATGGAACACAGCTACAGATTCCAAGAGGTAACCACTTAATTTGTTTTTTACCTCAAAATCCTCTGAGAAATCTTTGCAGTGTAAAAAAAATGTAAACAAGATCAACCACCTGAATCATTAGAGTTATTTCTTGAAGCACAGACATCTCCTGTGTGTGTGTGTGTGCATCCATATGCATGCAAGCGTGTATGTGTGTGTGCTGGGCTGATGAGATGGGTTCCTCACACACAGCTGGTGGTCCCCGCACCCCGAGAGCCAGGTTAGTCTGCGGCAGCCTCAGCAGCAGGCAGGAAGAGAGGAAAAAGCAGCAGGAGGAGGAGGAGCGGGAGGAGGAGGAGCGGGAGGAGGAAGCGGAGGAGAAGCTGAGGGAGGGAGGGGGGGGGGCAGGAGAGGAGAGAAAGGAGCAGGAGGCGGAGGAGGAGGTGGAGGAAGGGGACAACCATGGTAATCATGGAAATCTGACAGACTAGCACGGAGATGACAAAGAAATGCTCCATTGAAAGTCTATGAGGCATGTGATTTAGTTGAAAGTCCAAAATAAGTTTTCTGAAAGATTTAACTTAGGTTAAATTAGCAAGACAAATTTTCCGAAGCATATTTTAACACACACTTACAACTTCTTTGGAGTAAAAAAAATCTAACACAGTATCTCTTTCGCCTTGACTGGCCTCTTCCTTTGTACCAGGCATTGTTAGAGCATATGTTAATATTTCCATCTAAAACTCATAGTCAAAACTTTAACATTAGGCACTCAGTGCACACTAGACTAAACAAATGAAAGAAAAACATTCTGACAAATCCCATTTTTGCCATCTTACCCACAGTCAGCTGAGAAGATTGATATAGATTTCATACATAGAGGTCCAGGAAGTATTTAGGCTAGCTGGCGGAAACTGCTAGCTTAGCTCCTTCAAAAATCATGCTGTTGTCTTTACATGTTGTATCTTGTTAAGATCAAACCTTCAGAAATAGCTAACAAGACATTATGGTTGTAGAAGCAGCTAGTTTTGAAAAACCTAGTAGCCAAAACTCAGAACTCCAGCGGTGACAAGCTTGCTTGCTAACAAAATGCAAGAAATAAACAAAGCCCCATTTGGACAGAATCAACCACTAGCAACAGTAGATGATAGCCAAAAACAAAGCTTTCATCATTTTAAGTATACAGTTGTTATTTGTGTTGATGAAATTTGTTTTTTGTTGTTGTTGTTTTTTTTTTTTTACAACCCAGTTGCCAGAAAAAAATGTTGGCATTGTGTATTTCTGCAAACCACAAAAATATTACATTTGTACGTTGCTATGTAGCAGACACATTGACACTTTATTTTTCTTTGCATTACAACACTGTTGTAGTTAATGTGTGGTTAAGTGCAGGCACAAAAACCACTTGTCTTTGGTGGCACAATCACAGTTGGAGAAACCAGCAATGACGCGGTAAAGATAGAGTACTTTTCAAGGCACTATCCCGGCAGAAATGCAGCAATGTCTGTTCATGGCACTCGCACGTGGTTAAAAAGCATCCATGTTTAGTAGGTAAAAATGCAGTTGGAAACTCAGCAGTGACTTGCTAAAAAGAACCAGTTTTGTTGCAGACCAGTGCCCTGCTGCTTGACAGGCATCTTGCCATAAAGTCATGTTATCCACCATCCCTTCCACCACCCAATGTCAAAGTCAGCTCATATACTGTGTCACTGTAAAATTGTTGGTATGCTGTGTATGACACGCACAAATGTAACACATTTGTGGTTTGCAGAAATGTACAATGCCAATGTTTTCATCTGACAGCTGGGTTGTTTTTTCAGTAAGAGATTAACAGTTTACATTTTGCATATATAGTCAATTTATTCATAACTTTTGAAATGCTTCCTTGAAATGTAATCTGACATTTTCTGAGTTGTGATGACTTGCTAGTGGGAAAAGACTGATCATCTCAAAGGGCTGGCCTCTGAGGTCAATGTCGTATCTTGGTGAGCCCTTTGGTTGTGACGTCTCCAAACTTTGGTCTGAGTTGAAATTAATTGTTTGTTACTAGCCAATAAATAATTGTATATGTAAATACATGGAGCCAAAAGTCCTGTAATATTTGGCTCAGTTTGGCTGTTGTAGTGATGGTAACATGCATGGAATTTGCAATGAAGCTGAGTCAAGCTGAGCTGATAATGTCAGCAAGAATGCATTTGTTTTGATTGCAAAGTGAGTGTACTGTTTCATTCTGTTCTTGTGAGTTTGGACTCCAAAAAACGCAAGTTCAAACTAACCGTACAGGGAATTGACAAAGGCACATTATTTAGTGATGTCAAGACAGATATCTTAAATTGTCTTTAAGTTTTGTAGAGCTGCACTTTCTGTTTTGAGTCACTTAAGCACTGAGTTAGTTTTGCAGAAAGTCCCACCACCAGCAATTTGGTTAGTTATTGAGGAACATCGCAAATATTTTATTACCCATCTACTACCGCAATCCTGCCCGAATAGTGCTTAAGACAGCTTTGGAGTTCTTGGAGAGCAGATTCTGGTTTTCCATGTTTTATGGTGCTTTTTATCGCTGTTTTCAGTCTTTGTACCAAGCTAGGCTAAACAGTTCCCAGAGCTAGTGGGTACACAGAAATAAGACTTATCCATTTTCTTATCTGCCTGTGGATCTAAAGGCAAACAGCATATTTGCCAACATTTTTGGAGAGTTCCTTTCAAGTGAACAAGTCGCCAAGTAGCAATGATGATGGAATGCACTGGAACAATGTGAAGGGAACACACTTGAGATAAAACAAAGAAAATGTCTAATAGTCTTTGGTAGATGAATCAAAATGACAAGCCTACAGAGGTCTATAGTCTGTAAAGTTATCAAATGTTTATTAATACCTTTATTAAAATGTTTAACAAGTGTATATTTTCTTCTGACAATGCTCTCATCTCGTGGCATTACAATCTATTTAGTAAATGCAGTAATCTCAAAAACACATACTTATGGCATTAACATGTCTATTAAACCTTTAAAAAACTATTAACAGTTCCTCTATTGTATAAGAGGGTGTATGGCTCATCCATTTATATAAATGACTAGCTGCTATTTTTGCTCCTTTCTAATGTTACAGAAGTAATTATAAAATGCAAATTGCAGGGTGTGCACTGTCAAGCATGTGAGACACAACAAAGAGATGCTTAGCACCACATTTTTCAACTTGACACTTTCAGCAACGTGGTGAGAAAACAACCCCATATTGTAAAAGTAGGTGGTATTTAATTATATGAGAAGCCTGGAGCAATGAAACAAAATATATGGTTGATTTTCACAGTGAAATAAAATAGATGGTTCATTTTCACAGATTAGCCTGATACTAATTAGCACTGGACTGTGGGATGTACAAGATACACATTAAAGTGGGTCTTCATTTTTATCAATATTTGGACTAAATAAATCAAGCTGAGGCTAGGGTTGGACCCATATATTGGTTTTCAAGTATTGGCTTTTTTAAATAAGTCATATTTGCCAATCCAAGTCATAAGCTGCCATTGTGATTGAGGGTCCTTCCAGACCACAGCTTTCTTTCTTTGCACATTGTACTTTTATATCATTATTTTCTGATACATTCATAAATGCATTCCTAGAGTTCCCCCTTCTGCTAAATGGGTGAATGGTTTACTCTGTTTCTAAGGAGTATTCTGTCAATTCTCAAACCTTAATGCTATGACTTAGTAATAGGCATTGCATGCCTTTTGTGTCCACAATACTTGCTAATGTATTTATAATTGTACCAACAATGGTAGCCTAGGTTACTTGCAAATTTCACAACCACTACACCAGTAATACAACCACTGCCAACACACAAGAAGGCTAGTAAGTACTGAGGGTTTGCTCAGCTTAAGTTGTTTTTATGGCCTGCATGGCAACAATAATATTTTCACTGTTGTTATACTGTAGTCGCTAAAAGTGGTTAGCATCACTTTTGATTATGGATGCACATATCGATTGGGCACCAACTGTGACCAGCCAAAAGTTTTGGAACATTTTACTGAAATCAAATTTTTGACTGATAAATTGATTGACCCAAATACTGTATTTCTCTATTATAACCATGTCAACATCATGCAGATATTGTGGAAATAAATTATTTTAAAACTGTTGGCAATAGACATTAAAAAATCCTACACATAGTTCTCCAAAAGAGACACTCCAAAATGCAGAATTCAAGGGGTTTAGGGTTCAACATGAGATTGAAAGCTGTAATGAATCATAGTATGCTAACCTGTTCTCATCCCCAGAGCATCAAATACTGTTGCTTTGTCATGTGCATCAGCATGAAATAGCGTTACGCAGGGAACCCTTTAGCAGCTATATGCAACACAGAGCTGAATCACATTGTAACACGAGGTCAATGTTGTGAAACAGTCACAGTTAGGTTTGAGCAACAAAACCAGCTGGTTAGGTTAAGAAAAAAGATCATGTTTTGGGTTAAAATAAGTGGTCTGGTAATGTAACGTGAGTAATGTCAATGTGGGAAAACTGTATGTAAATTGCATAATATTTTATTAAAACAATGGGACGTTGGTATGTAAGTTATGTAGCTTTACATTAAAACAACATTAAGTTTTAGTTTTACATGGGACATAAACTAAGGTCTTGTTTTTTCTGACGCATACACCTCCTCTCCCTCCTGTCCCATGTGGACTTTCACTCTTAATGATATGTCAGACAGTTGCCACAGATGGGTTTACATTGGAGTTAGCTGAAAGTTTGATGCATCTTATAAAGACGCTAAAGTTTGCCTTTGGCATCAATATCACACACTGATGGGTGTGACAAAGCATTGGTATTTGATGACCTGGGAATGAGAATGGGTAGAGAATTCCCTGTGGGCTAGATGGGCTCTGTGAGCAGAAAACTATAGGTTTTGCCAAGGAGTATATCAAAGTGAAAGAGACTGTAGACAACTTAGACCACAAGCAGAGTCTGAAGTTAAGAGATCAGAGTAGATGTTTGCTTTATATGAGGGATAACACCAACATCAAACAATTTAATTTGTCTGGGTTTAAGTGGAGATGATGGTCTGAATATGTTTCAGAAGTGTTTTCAGTCAAAAAGAAGTTAATGATTATCGGCACAGACTAACTATAGGCAGCTTTTAAACAGCCTTCAAAAACCAATATAAGTCAAACCCTATGTTTTTCTAGTCCAGTGATACTCTTTTGTCTACATACTTAGTAAATCACTGTATGCAGTCCCAAGCAAACGAGTGACAGTGTGTCAATTATGGCACACTTTCATGTGCTTCAATCAAGGGCATGTCCACATAGCAGAGTGCATAATGTGACAGTAGTGGCAGTTGTGCATGAAAGAAGAGTGCAAGTAGTTTGTTATCAATACATTGTTTAAAATAGGGTGGTATGTTGTAATCTGAATGGAGAAACCTTGAGCATGTTAAAAAATAAATAAATAAATAAAAAAAATCTGACTCTCTGTTCTGCCTCTGAGGTGCTTGTTGGATCTATTCATCCTGTCTGTCTTTATTTAGCTTGTTTTGAATAGATGGATAACCTTGTTTAGGAATGAATGTTGTGGTGAAGCAGTGTTGTCATGGAGCTCACACTCACACTGTGTTTGTCGTATCTTAAAGACTCCATTATAATTTCTCTCAATACATTAGTAGATATACAAACCTTCTATTAAGGCTGAGGAAACAGGTAACGAATGTATTATTTGAATTCAAAGCCTGAAATATTTAAATTTCTGAAAAAAAAAAAAAAAAAAAAAGCAGACTGAATTCAGATGAATAAGGCGATTACTGGTTGAGTAACCCAAATATCTTACACTGGAAGTAAAAAGGGCAGTATTTATGAGAATATTATTACATCATCCCAATAAGTTTTTTGATTTGGAACACCGATGCTAACACAATTGCCTGCACCAACCTGAGAAAATACCAATAGTAGTAAACAGACAAAAGTTGATGTCAGTCGTCTTGCGACCTGTGTTGTTTTGTGTATCACAAGGACTGCAATATCTATCTAAGATACTACACTCATGTAATGTACCCCAGGCACTAAGATTACATGTACTGTTTTCCACTAATAAGGAACCAGTTCTGTTCTGGTTCCCACAACTTATTTGAAATCATTCAGACCATTTGGACCAAAAATAAATTAGTTAAGAACCCAAAAAGTTGGTTCTCAGCTGGAACCACAAAATGCAGGTTTTCCTTGAACTTAAAAGTGAACTGTGATGACATTGGTGGATGCGTCAAATTCTAACGGGTGAAGTCAAGTGAGAAATCACTGGGAAAAAAGCTTGTTCTGTGGTCTCAATATGTGGTACATGCCTGTTTTTTTTTTTTTTTTAACGGAACAAAAGTTTGCAGATAAACAATGTCATCCACAATGTTGCTACTACTGTTTATTTTGATTCTGATGATGCCCTCCTTTGATGACACATCCATGATTATGAAGGTTTCACGCAAAACAGGCTAGTTCCATAAATAGAACCAAGGGTCCAAGAATCCTGAACAGAACCAGTTCAAGAACCAGAGCTTATTTCGTGGAAAAGGGGTAATAGTGTACCCCTGAAGCACCATTTAATGCTCTCCTTGATAACTAGGGGTATATTACCTCTGACAATAAGGCAAAATGGTGCCCTATATACCATTGGCAGCCTAATTGTCAGTGGTATATAGTAATTTTCTCCTGCATACACATAATGTATTCCAGGCAATAAGGCTGCTGAGGGTACATTATGTGCACCTGGAACTACCTCCAATGCACCCCTGGTAGCCTTATTGCCCAGGTACTGGTCTTAGATCAAGATCCTACACATACGCAATGTACTCTTGGCAATAAGGCAACTAGTGGTACATGGTGTACAATTTATGGTACTGTAGGGATAGCACCATATAATGTACTACTGGGGTAGAAGGGGTCGACACGTTCTTACCGCAACTCATCACATATCACCGCTTGGTCAGTAGACTTTAACGTTTGCATTTGACACCCTAGGTATCCTCCTTCATCTGTGCTTCCAAGACGCCATGTCAATTCACACCTGTTGCATGCTTTGTGTCTTTTCAAAATACACTTCCATTTCACAGAAATCTTAAGTTTCTGCTCATTAGACGCATACATTGTTTTTCCAAAATAATCTTACACCGTCAGTAAATTACCTCATATTTATGTTTATTTCCTTGTACAACAAAAGCACGTGGTTAGGTTTAGAATAAAAAACATCATGGCAGAACATACCACTGTGAAAGGTGCAGCTCTAACTTGAAACTGGCGGCACTTTAAACTGACGCTGTTTGCAAAGACGCCCTTATGAACTGACATCGCCCTACAGGTTATCAAATCGCTGAAAAGGGTGCCTTTTTGTGTTGGCGTCTGATTGCCAAAATCACTGACCAAGCAGTAGAATTTAATGATTTGGGAAAGAGAAGAGGCTGAAGAGGTATATCAGCTCTGACAATAATATAGTAGCACCTTTTTGCCTTATTGTCAGGTGTATAGATCCTGCAAACACATACCCCAGCCAATAAGGTTATCATGGGTATATTAAGTACCCCTGGTGCACCATACATGCCCTTATTGCCCAGGCCACATTATCTCCAATAGTAAGGCAGAGCACCAACTAATTTACCCCTGGCAGCCTTATTACATGGGGTACTTTATGAAGGATTCTGCAAACATGTAATATACCCCAGACAATAAGCAAAGGTTACATTATTTACGCCTGGAGCAACATCTCATATTTCCTTGGTTGCCTCATTGCCAGGATACATTACCTTTGGCAATTAGGTAAAGCACCAATTTAAGTCCTCCTGGCAGCCTTAATGCTGAGGGTACATTGCATGTATGCAGCATCCTACTTTAAAACAGATGAAAAATACAAGAACTTTAACGAATATTGTTGTGAACACACAAAGGCATATTCCTAATGTGAATACGGAGGTCTCGCAAACAGTGACATCATGTGTGTACTCTTTGTTGTTACTTCTACTAGGATCTATATTCATATTTCACCACTGACTCCAAGAAAACAATTCCGATTTGATAACAAAGAAATTTCAATTGTAACTGATATGAAGATTTTTATTTTTTAAATTTTAAGCCTTCCCCCAACAATAACACCAACTCAAAAATTTTATTTCTTGAACCCTAAACATATACCATTTTCTAACTTTGTTATAGCATATAATAGTGAACAGATATCCCTAAATTTGATCCCAGCTCACCATTGATGCCACACAGTCTTAATCAGTTTTGGTCTTTTTAAGGGATATGTATGATAACAGTAATACAAAAATAAATAAATCTCAGCACTACTGTTTAACCATAGCCTCAAACCAAACTGTAGCTGTTTGAGTTCCCTAACCTTAACCAGTCTTATTTTTTGATAAATGCTATAATAGTGTGTCACATCTATGCAATTGTATATGATTTAAATTATGGTGGAGGAATGTAATTATGATTCATAAATTCTGTCTGTAAGATTTAAACCCATGTTTCAGACTTGGTGTTAATTAGTAAATATTTTTGTTTGTCATTACTGAAACACCCTTTAACTACTGTGATAGGACCTAAGCTTTTTTCATAATATCGGAATATCTGTATTGTTTAGTTAATGTATCTGTTTTTTCAATAGCTTTCATGTGTAGAGACAAATACTTCCACCAGCAGAAGCAACAAAATAAAAGCTACTTTAATTTTTTTTTTTCAAGACATGTTTGTTTGTGTTCACTTCTTGTACAGTATATGGTTGTTACAGAATGCTGTCTGAAAGGTTGAATGACTGCAAGTCATGGACACATTTCAGCAGGTAAACATTATTGTGATAAAGTAACATTAGTAACCCTGGTTGCCATGGCCTTTACAGTATAATGTATTATTCCTCCACTGCTGTGCTTTCAACCTGTTTATTCACAGGCACAGCCTTGTGGTGTGTGTGTGTGTGTGTGTGTGTGTGTGCGTTCATACATGTGCCTGTAAACATATTTAAGTGATATGACTGTATGCACTTAACACAATGACACAGCAGGGGTGTCTGACTCATCAATACAGGGTCACTGTGCAAAGCTGAAACACTGTGCTATCAATGCAATCAAATGCTGAAGGAAGCTGTTTGTGGACTCTTTCAGGATAAGTACTGTATAGCTCCAGAGAATGGAATAAATGTTTAATTCCTCCCATGAGAGCCCATTGCTTTTAAGGCAACACAGGCAGAGAACTTGGTTAGAGATCTCTGCTGTCTCTAGTCACCTTGGTATTGGATAATTATGTATTTTGTAATTGTCCTAAAAGATTTTGGAACATATTTACAACTAGATATGTTAGCCTAATCAGTATACAATTCCCATAGTTTGACCTTACAAAAAATATTCAAACAGTTTTAAGAACAATGTATTGAATTCAATTTTATTAAAAGTGGAGTATGTGATTCTGAACAAAGATAGTTGTTTGTTGCATCTCATATTCAGGTTGTCAGATATGGTTGGTTTGGGTTGGTAGTCGGACTGAACCACTAACCCAAAGTGTCAGTTTGCCGAATTGGAAAGGGACTAATCAATCAATGATCTTTGTCCTAAATCACATTGTGCGCATTTAAATTTTACAAAATGATCTAAGTAGCATGTAGAAATGACTGCGGCTGTTGTTTCCTTTTGGTGCAGTATTTACACTCATTAACAACATATATAACATACACTATAACTTGTGCATATGAGGGAATATTAAAATTGATAGTACCATTGTTAATGTGTAAGTTAAGTATTTTCCAAACTGGATCCTATTTTCCCATGTTTTTGTGTCTAAGTGACTAAAGGAACAAGGGAACAACAATTTTTGAAATTGCTCCACTGTCGAATGAAAGCAGTGCGAAAAAGACTGCATCGGAACCGCTCATGGCATGCTCACACCGTCAGTCTACATCAACTGAAAGTGCTTGTTTTTGTCGCTGACTGGCTCAAATTGTTATCTGTGTGTGTGTGTCCGACAGTTTATGCAAAGGATCCCTACAGAGATAAACCTTTTTCTTAAAGAGTAAGATCCTTTTTGTTGACACAGCCTCAAAACCACCACTTTGAATAAAGTGTGTTTGATGACAATAACACTGCTGTTTAGTTAAATGGAGGCTATTTCTAATTTAACGAATGGATCTCCAAATTCTGGGCCTTATGCATTAGCATTTTCTATGCCTTGCCCTTCCTGTCTTGATCCTTGTCTGACTCACACACATTATTATATTTTTTTCAAAGTCAGTTTGCTTTCTCTGTCGACCCTGATTTCCCTTTCTAGGGGAAGACATGACAGTGTACGTTGGTTGGTCACTCACTCACTGTAGCTATGTTTACAGACAAACCCTAATGAAAACACAAACTAAGCCGTTTTGTACCTTCAAGGGGTGCGAGGGGCCTCAGAAAGCTTCAGCTGTTTTTTTACACAAAGTTCAGTCTTTTGACTGATGTTTTCAACAATTTCAATTTATATGGCACTATTACTTAAAAATAAAAAAGTACAAACAAAACCAAACTTTTCATTCCAGGCTATTTGAGGGCCCTGTACTACTGGGGCCCTGGGTAATCAGTCCCACTTTTCCCCCCACCACAACGCTCCCGTCTGTAGGGATCCTTTTCATAAGTTCTCAGACAGTAGAGTGACGGTGCAAACATACCTTGAATGATTACTTTGCAGCTGCTTTAAAGTTGCTGTAGCAGCACTCTGTCAGTACTGGATCAGTATAAAAAATGATTGTTCCCATTAGTCACTTAGACACAAAACCTTGGTGTTTAAGATTATTCTTTTAGTTAAAATATTTTTCAAAAAACATAAAATTTCAATTTGAATTAAATAACAATGTGCAATTTTTTTTTGTCATTTTTTTTTCATGTCCACTGAGGATACAGAACTTTCTCCATGTCCCACCATGGTAAACGTGTATTTGTGGCATAATGCCGCTGTTCAGTGTACAGTATAGGGGCTCCTCCCTGTTCACTGTTAGCTCTTGCATTGAGTGATGTGGTGATACAAAAACTATATATACTGTAAGTGTCACATACTCATCTCTTATTTATAAGCTCATAATAGCTACATCTAAATGAAGAGCTTATGCTATCATTTTCTAGCAGTTAGCTTTTAGCTAACTGGCTTCACAGTGCTTCTACCACCTTAGCATCTGCCCTGCAGCAGACTGCTGCCTACATAATAATTCATCACTGGTATTTTGTCAGCTAATGCAAACACACTCAGTCAGATAAAAATTCTGAATAAATATATCTGTCATTGTACAGTGCACCAATTTTGACTCTGAAATAAATATGGGTACATTTATAATGTTGCATATAAACAAGATACTATGTTATATACATATTTCATGGGACATTCTTCTGTTTCATAATCATTTTACAGTTACAGTTCCAACTAGTCTGAAGTTGAGCTGGGTTAGAATTATAATAACAGTTAAGATGTGTTTGGTAGCTGAAAAAGTCTGGATAAAGCAACCCAGTCTCACTCCGAAGTTGTCGAAAACGGACGCTTGGTCAGTGACTTCTGGCGTCAGACACACAAATAAAGCCGTCCTCTCACATTGGCATGATTCGGGTTGCATCAGGGGGAAACACAGCAGGACAAGAACGAAAGTTGAGGCGGTCCAAATGGGGCCAGCGGAAGGGGCGGTGGATGGGTCCAACAACCACCAACTTTTATCTGGGAGGCTGGTGTTTGCCTCCTGTGTGATTGTAAAGCCAAACCCTTTTCTTTTTTTCCCTAAACCCAACCACATGCTTTTGTTGCCAAACCTAACCACATGCGTGTGTTGGCTAAACATAACCATGTACGTTGGTTGTTGAAGGAAAAAATATCAATCCCTGGTGTTTTACTGATGTAGTGCATTTATTTTGAAAGAGACTGTACATAAACTGTACATTTCCTGTGAAAACAGAAGTGTATTTTGAAAAAGACAATGCATGTAACAGGCTGACATTGACACAGCGTCCCAGAATGTCAACAACCAACGCACCCAGGGTACCTTGCACATCATATTTCGATGTGGAAAGTCCATGACCAAACGCTGACATGTGACGAGGTCGGAGTGAGAACGTGTTGGATGGACATGTATGTTTTGTGTAATGTCCTACAATGAGTTTGTAACTGGCTCAAGTTTTTAAACAAGTCAAAGTGAAACTATATGACCGGACTAGGTAGATACTGAACACCAGTGCCCCAGGTACATATTCATGGGGAGATTTCACTATTTCATTCATGATTCATGTATTGACAGCTGCCCTAAGTATTTCTTCAATGGTGCAGGCTATTATATTAGCAACTATTCAGTGTCCTAATATTTGCTGGGAAGCTTTAGTCAAACAACATGTCAGTGTTGTGTTGCGTTGCTGCACTGGTGTAGAAAGGCTGTGTATGAGCTAAATGCCACAGATATGAACAGTGATAATAGTTATAAGCAGAATGGAAATGGACAGCAGCAGTGGGGAGGTGTGTGTGTTAGTGGATGTGGAGTTTGAGGACATAGGTCATGCAGCAGAGCAAACCTTCGCAATATATATGCCTGTGATTCAACTGTATATTACTGCCAGCACTCCAAACGCTTTATTAAACTGCCCATAGTGTTCCCATTTCCTCAGGAGTGTCAGAAAAAATAAATAAATAAATAAATAAATAAAAACAGTTCAATAGTTTTAGGAAGTTTTAGATCATGTTAGATTACAACAGAAAAAAAAGTTTGTGGAGTTTTTCTTGAGGTCATTTGAGATGGTGGTTAAAGTCTAGCTTGGATCCATGGTGACAGCAGAATTCCTCACGTTTCTTATCTCGTTGTCGCCATTGGGCCTAAGTGAATAAATGCAAAGAAACCAACCCTTATCTTACTGCATATGATACAGCATTGTTATTATAGTGTGAGTTTGCGCAAATTGGCAAACAAATGATTGCTTTATATGAGAACATAATATTTAGCATATATTTTGTTTCATTTTGTTAGCATTTATCGATGTATTTATTTGCCATGCCTTTCATAGCATATGTGATTATAGTAAGAAATTCTGCTATCCTTGTTGTAAATAAAGCAGAGATGGAAGTCAGAGGTCTCTCTTACCTTTTCAAGTTGTGCGTTCTGTTTGGACTTGTAGAGGAACTCTCCCACCGCCACGAACACGGAAAGGACAAGTCCAGCAGCCAGGACGATGAAGATCCCTCCGATGTTCTGCACCCCGAGGGCACTGGCCTCCTTGCTTTCTTCCTCCGGACAGCCATTTCCTCTCCACCACTTCTCCTTCATCATGTGCAGCTTCCCTTCCTCCTGAAGCTGCAGGATGGCAATAGTGATCTTATCTCGGTATGGAGAGCCTGAAGGACCAAAAGACATGAGGTCAGCGTAAGCAGCCAGCATGACTGAATAAGTACCTTTATCTTATCAAAGCGTGGAGGACACATGTTGACACCTTTACTGAATATTGACTTTGGAATTTTGTATTTACTCAAACCTTGGATTGCCAAACTGCCCACTCAATCAAACAGGTAATGAGGGAAAAGTCAGTCTGGTGTACAGAAAATACAATTTACTTAAATAGAAAATACATTGTTATTATTTTCTTCCCAAAGGCATCAGTGTGGTTGGTGTTGTAGCTGATTTCTTGCAGTCAATCACTTGAGAGTTGGGTAACAGTGAGAGACAATATTCATAATACTGTATGTATTTGGATACAGAAATGAAATACCTGTATTCAGGTCTGCCAACATTGCACTTTAGTTTGGAGTGAGATTTAGGCCTCTGGTTTCGCAGACCGGGCGAGGCGGATGCGCAACGCACCTGCGCTTCGCCAACTGGGTGTGGCCAGGCAGATTTTGCAAGTTTGGCACACTGTGCGCCTGGCGCAGCTACTCCTCTTTCCCACCTCCGTCCCTCCTGCCTGCGTAAGTCGAAAGAGGGAGGAGAGAAGGCGTGGAGTGGGTTTTACACACATCACACCAATCAAATGAGCAACTCTCCTCGCCCTTAAATGCGCCGCGCGAAGGCGTAATGAGAGTTTACTCAATTTGCCATGGCAGAAGAGAGCAGCAGCGTCAGACGGCCAATATTCTCCCAGGAGGAAACTGATGTTTTGGTCCGGGAGGTCCAAGCTGGCAGTGTCCGATTATACGGAACTGCGAGCAGACCTCCACGGGCTGATGATGCAAAGGTAGCCTGGGAGGAGGTCACCACAATTGTAAATCAATGATGCGTTTCTCTCGTGCGCGCGTGCGCTCTCTCTTTCTCTCTCGCAGTCTCACTCTGTTTCTTTTCTTTTGACTTTTCTAAGATGACAGATGCTGAATATATACTCCCTATCTGATGCTGTGGCTGTTTGTGGTTGGCTGAGAGGGATGTGAACTCATTAGTTTGCAACTGTGTTAATCAAATCAGGTTGGGTTTCCATTACGTGTGCCAAACGTGCCAAACGGTGCCAGTCCCCTTTGATCTGACATCACATGTGACGGGACAGTCGATATAGAGATACATTTATGTGCTGATTGCAGATAGTTGCATTGAATAGTGGCTTTTTGGGTATTTATTGTATTGTTAATGTGCCTGATATTCTGGAAACCTGCCTGTGAGGTTTTGGTGACGTGTTCGCACTGTCCGCCGGTCAGCCAAACTTCCCCTACACTGACTGCACTGACAATAAACTTGGTTTCAGCTGGCGAGCTTTTAGTGCACCTTCAGCGAAGCCTTTTGGCACAAAACTGTCACTGCGCCAAGCTGGATCTGTCGACACCTCCCCCTCTGCGCTGCCACACCCATCTCAGCGCACCTCAGTCTGCCAAAGTACCAAACCGAGCGCGCCTCGGGTTGCGCTGCTCCAAACTAGCTCTGCGTGGGGTTCACCACCCTGCGATCTTTAAGATCGGTGCATTTTATGAGTAATCCTCCTGTGACATCAACCACCACAGGGGTCATCACGTCTTACAGAGATTATTACTGCTCAGGCTCCAGACTGGCTCCAGACTCTGGCTCCAAAAACTTCACCAGAGCAAGATGGCAGTGGCTGTATCCAGGATATTTTAGTCTATGTTCAGGACCACCAAACAAAACTGGTTGTTTTTAAGAGAGTCAAAGTTGCGTCTTTCAGACACAGTGGGGATAGTGCAACCAGAAGCAGGTATTTTAAGCCAAAACATAGTCTTTTCCTAACCACAATCAAGTGTTTTTGTACCTAAACCTAAAGACATGTTAAGCACAGCATTGTTGAAACATAAATTTCCAATGTATCTGCTACATAATAATATACAAATGAAACATGTCTGTAGTTTGCAGAGACCCAGTGCCAACATTTTTTCTGAACACTGGGTAGGTTAATGCTCACCCAATTAATTTGGTTTTTTAAATGTAGTTATTAGATTTGTCAAGAAATAGTTAATGTGAAGCTAAGTAACCACTTCAAATGGAAACTACACCAATTTTCAAACCCTATGACATCACAGGTTTGAGACTTACTTCTCTGGTTTCTGGCTGGAAATAACATATTGGAGCTCTTGACTGAGGTGGTGTTCCCCTTCAAACAAAATTCTAACTATACAATGAAACCTGCCCAAATCTCTAAGAAATCTGACTGAAGACCCTTGATCCCTGATCCCTTGATTTAACATCCACAAGACCCAATTTTTTAATTTTTTTTTTAAATCCAAATGAATATAATATCTGTATGATATTCTAGTTTTAAATGTCTAATGCCTATCAAAATACCTAAACTAAGTACCAATTAGTTGGGTTCCATGGCCTTAGTATAGTCAGAACACTTGATTATAATGATTACACCAACAGGTCTTGATTACTCTTAATCATTTACATGCTTACATCTAAAATCACAGTCATATCAACTCTCTTCTATTGTGGCCTCAATTATTAGCGTCTGATAATGACTTAATGCAACATCTTAGTCAAGATCAAGCTGCATAAGCTTTTTAAGTATTGTAAAGTTATAAATTGCTGAATATATTAAGCATTTATTTATTTAGATTTTCAGGCTCTAAACACTGAAAACAATACTGTTTTTAATGTTTGACTTCCAGTGCATCTATCACACTGAAACATTTCTTAGAGAATACTAACAAACTGTACAAAGCATGTGAATTTCTCCCAATCAAGAGAGAGGGGGCATCAATTCAAGACCAAATCTATATAAAAGCATTTCTTTTGATAGATTGTAGCTAGTGACTGTGTCTGGCTTAGCTTTGTTTCTTGACTTGCCTGGGGTGTGACTGATATATATGTTGTGTAAAAAGTGGTGCATTTCAGAGAGGGCCACACAGACATTGCATATGTCAAGTATATGAGCCAGTTGCATATGGTACACAGCCCCTCCTGTCTTGTCAGCTGTCACAGTGCTCAAGAATACAGATAATAGGACCAAACAAAACTAAATTCCTTATAAAACATGTGAAAACAAAATAGAATTACCACTTTGTGGTTGCTTGCCTCCACAAACCAGTCAAGTTGCACTTACAGTTTACATCCATGTCTGTGAAACATGGATGCTTCACACACATCTTCCCCCTGGGCAGCACATAAGAGCCATACCATCAGCACAGTTTCAAGGTGGACACCCATGATTTGAGTCACCAATTCAGTATCTGACCAAATGTGTCCCCTTCTGTTCCTGAGATATGATATTGAGTATTGGCAACACAAGAGTTTTTGCAGAACATTATTAAGTCACAGTGAAGTCTAATTTTGTCCTTTTGGGTATAAAATGTCACTGCTTCATTATTCTACCCTATCAGACATTTGTGTGAAATGTTAATTGTTTATTGTCAAGGTCACAGTGACCTTGAACTTTGACCTTCAACTACCAAAGTCTAATTTATCCATTTTTATTTTATGTACTTTATTAATTCCCTGAGGGGAAATTCATTTTTTTCACTCTTTTGTCATTAACACACAGGTCCGAAATACATGCACAAAGTGGAGAGATGTCAGAGTGAGGGAGCTGCCTTGGTCAGCTGCCCCGAGCGGTTGGGGGGTTCGGTGCCTTGCTCAGGGGCACCTTGGCAGTGCCCAGGAGGTGAAATGGCACCTCTCCAGCCACCAGTCCAAACTCCACATTTGGCCTGGATGGGGACTTGACCAGGTGACCCTCCGGTTCCCAACCCAAGTCCCTATGGAGTGAGCTACTGCTGCCCTCAGTTTATTGTTGTCAAATTTGAAGAAATTCCCTAAATGTGTTCTTGAGACACTGTATTCACAAGAATGAGATGGATGCCACGGATGCAACATGAGGTCATAGCTTTGGATTAATGGTATGACAGTTGGTCTCCAGATCTCATCATAGTATCTGTGCACTTAAGCTGTCATAAATAAAATGAATCTGTGTTCACTGTCCACAGCTTATGCCAGCCCATACCATAACACCACCGCCACCGTGGGACACTGTGTTCACAATGCTGACATTAGCAAACCACTCACCCACATGATGCCATACATGCCATCTGCCATCTGTCTAGTACAGTGAAAACCAGAATTTATCTGTGAAGAGAACACGTCTCCAAAGTGCCAGTTGCCACTGACAGTGAGCAGTTGCCCACTCAAGTGGGTTACAACGACACAGTGCTGTCAGGTCAAGACCCTGGTAAGGACTACGAGCATGATGATAAACTTCCCTAAGATGCTTTCTGTCTCCGACAGTTTGTGCAGAAATTCTACAACCATCAACTGCTCCAGTGGCTGATCTCAGATAATCTTGCAGGTGGAGACGCTGGATGTGAAGGTCCTGGGGTAGTGTGGTTACACGTGGTCTGCAGTTGCACTTGCATTATGCTTGCTTATGGTAGTAAAATGAACATTCAGTTCATGGGCAACAGCTCTGGTGGACATTCCTGCAGATAGCATGACAATGGCACACTCCCTCAAAAGTTGCAACATCTTTGGCATTGTGCTGTGTGATCAAACTGTACATTTTAGAGCAGCCTAATATTGTGACCATCCCAAGGGAAGAAGAAATTTGAACAAATTTGTGATCAATATTTGAGAAATATATCAAGTGTATTATTACTTTAACTTAAACCTGTGAAAAATGGGAGCAAAAACAAAGTGTTGCATTTAATTTTTTTGTTCAGTGTATGTACAGTTTCATTCTTATACTTCTACCTTTATTTACTTCATGCGGTTGTTTGAATGCTTCCTGTATCCATTTTCCTACCTCTGGAAAGCACTCTGTGAAACTTCATTTCTATAACAAGTCTACTTTGCTAGCATTTGTATATTTCAATCAAAACCTCATTATATTTCAGTGAGCATTCAGTACATTCCAGCCAACATTCCAGTGTAGTTCACTGATCACGTTTAACATTGTAAAATATTAATGCTAATGTATAGCATTACCATTTCATTGTCCCCACAGGCCCAACAACACTAAACTAATAAACCTAAAATACATCTATGGGGCTCATATTTCCCTTCATTCTACCTCTATAGCTGTCTAATTAAAACCCGTTGCCATGGTTAATCTGCGCTAATGTTTTCACTGTGAGCCGTTACCTTGCCTTAATAAGTTAACGTCCCCAAAGCGAGCTTTGAAATATTCCCTCCTGCCTATCTGAGATGTCTGCAGCGCGCTCAACGCATCCCCCCTCTCTTTTTTTCCCCCCGCACCTCCCTTCTACATTCAGGTAAAGCACTCCAGCACCTTCCCCTGCTCTGCTGATCAAAACCAGTCACATGTCGAGATCCCTGATTAAACCTGAAGGGTGAAGCCTTGTTAAAACACACACACACTCACACACACACACAAAAACAGACTCCCGCTCCCAAAACCTCCCTGCGGTACACCCTATAAACTGCAATCAGGATGTTAATGCAGCTTGAATTATTTAAAAAACTAATAACACCTATTATTGCAAACACTTAGAATGAACTCTCCCTGGAGCACAGGGGGGAAAAACATGTTTAGATTAGAAAACATTATCAATTGGCCAGCTCCGGTGGAGTAGTGATCTCTGTGATTAGCACTTAGTATGCAGAGCCAGTTTTGCAACAGTATTATGTAGTGGACCCAAAAGACCCTAAACAGCGACTATAATCAGCCGGGCACCCCTACTGAAGTGGCGCTTTGAGCTGCAGCCCTCAGCCTTGTGGTGGTGTGGCCGCAGTCACAAGGCTGTGTTCACACTCTTTAACATCTCTTCTGTCCTTCATCTCTGCCCAAGGGTTTCTGCTATCTGACTATTTATTTCAGAGCAAGCTGGCCAGCATGCTTCAAAAGCATCTATCACCATGGTGATGGCGAATGTGAATCGCACTCTGGTCGTAGTTATTCATTGCCATCTACAGTGGATACCTTCCCTTCAGCTCTGGAGTGGAACAACAAGCCAATGTGTGTCACATAAATCACTTGCTACGACAAAGAAACAGGCAGCCTTGAAACTGGGCCAGCTTTGCCCGATCAAAACAAATGGAAAGACCTCAGCTGTGATTTCATGGACTAGATGAACATGAGTGCTGTGTCGTACAGTCAAGACCTGTGCTGCACTGTGCCAGCCACGTTTTTGGCAAGTGTCATAACCCGCACTGACATGAGCGTGAAATGGGTCTGATGCCTCCTGACCCACTGAGTTGAAAATAGAGCAATAGTGTTTCCTTTGTAAATGGGTTTTATATTAGAGTTGTAAAATATACTGCACACCATCAGATCCTCCACCATTTTCATACAGAGAACCAGATGGCAAGCTGGCCTCCGCTCTGATACTTCAAGGCTCCATAAACACGACAAGCCATATTCCTCAGTTACAAAAAACTGATGCGCTTGTCTAGTATCAAGGCCTGAGGATGGCAGTAACATATAATCAGTCCAATCATTTGGTTCAATGTAAGAAACCTCAACAGCTATTCATTCTTAGTCAACAAATCAATGCCCTCTCTCCTTTTCCTCCCCCGAAACTCTAATACATGTCTTGATCACATTCAGACTCCACTACTGCAGAAGCATTCTTTATGGTAAGTAATCCAGTCCATAACAACTTTCAGTACATCTAGAACCCCTCTGCTTGTCTGCTTACTCACTTGCACTTCTGTTGCCATATCAGTCCTGTCCTAAAAAACTTCTATGGACTCCCTGTCCCTCAACAGATTCACTTCAAAGTCTTCACTTATAAAGCCCTCTGTAATCAGAGCCTCTCCTACATCAACATGTGGAACAGTGGAAAAGCTGGAGCCATATGTCATTTTGCATCTTTGCATTAAAATAAGATTTTTGAGCTTTTTGTTTTTTCAAAGTTTTCTACTGGTGGTGGACTTGTTGGTCTGTGCAAATACAGCCTCCCTCTTTCATTCCTTCAACCAGCTTCTTTAAAAGGTAAGTGTTTTGATATGTGCTCATATCCAACCTGTTGATATCCAAGTCTTTCTTAATGTTTAAAAGTAGGTGTGTTTCTCCTCACGACCATCAATGCAGGCTTTTCTTTCAGGCAGGCATCTCTACACCAGCCGTGCAAACTGCTGGCGAGTTGGTTTATGTACAGCGTATCCATGACAATGCACAGAGCCAGCCGTAAACAGGCAAGAGGCTGTGTGTCACAAACTGCTGTGAAGACCCAAACTGAGATGCATATTCTTAATGTGCTTTATACATGTGCAAATACTGCTACTGAAACGTGCATAATAGCAGCATATCCCACAAGTCTTAATCAGCCTACATTAGGCTACATTAGATTAAGAATATCAAAATGGAATATGCTGTTTACATTACCCACCTTAAATTCAGAATATTGTCATACTTGGAATAATACTGGAATATTAGTGTGCATGTAACAATAAATGTAGCTGAATAAGGAGAGGATGGACAGGCTCAACAACCAAGACCAGGTGAGTTAAACAAATTCATAGGACATATCTTTTTTTTTTTTTTAATTTATCTTGCTAGCTCCTTTAAAGGGCCACTGTGTAAAATGGGTTGAAAACCGTTGAAAACAGTGACATCAGTGGTCAAATTCTAGATTGCTGGGCTCACTTGCTCACCCCTCCTGTCGGGTAAATGACGGTGGCCTTGTAGGGACAAAAAGCCTTGCGCACGAGTTTTTCAGGAGTAGGTTTATCTAGTGACGAGGTGAATGTTGATTTAGAAATCTAAACCATGTTACGATATTGTAATGAATCCCTCACGAGCAGGAGACCAGAGGAGCGTTCGGAGAAAAGGCCCATTTATTTGAGCACTCCAGAAACTCCGGTAACACTCCAGGGGGTAAAAGACTCCATCCCAAACTCTGACTCTTCTAGCGTAACACACACACTTCATACACACATACTCGTTTACCATACCGAGTGGGGACCCCCCTCCCCTCTCTGCTCCACCAATCTCCAGCCCGCACACTGACTGACAGCGTAGCCTGTAAACAGAGCTCAGCTGTTTATTTAGCCTAGCAATATCTCCGGACTATAGTAGCTGCAATGGACGACTTTGAACTCAATTTTGAAGAGTTTCTTATAGTGGACACAGATCCAGAGCCATACCTGTTTGAGCCGGAGCATACAGATGAGGAACTCCATGTGTTTGATGCTGAGCGGGTGAGAAGAGAGGCTGAATGCACAGAATGGGATTCAGTGCTACTGCTACCATCGTTGGGGAGATATATCATCAGGAGGAAAAGCGCCGCAGAGAGTGCATCACAAGGAGTGAAGTTGCGTCTTCTTTTCCTCGCAGATGACGGTTCGGGTTCATTCTCTCCTGTTGCATGGTAAGTGTGGTCCATTCGCAATATTTATAACTAAAAAAACTTTTCACTACTCTCTATCGACGAACTACTAACACTCTCTGCTGTTTCTTCCTCCTTCTTCCTTCCTTCCGCTGTCTTCATTGGTTCATTTATACACGCGAAATGCGTTCTCTGGCTGGCTGGATTGTCCACTCGGGCTGCCTTACATACATGGCGGAGCAAGATGGCGATCTCTCTAAAGCAAGGCCCTTGATATATATATATATATATATATATATATATATAAAAAGCATAATTATAAGGCTACAAAAACCAAACGAATTTCATTTTATAGCGATCATACACTTGTATAAACATATTAACGGGTAGAATATTCAGATTCAGATTCAGATTGACAATAAACCATGCCAAATATTACACACTGGCCCTTTAAGCTAAACATATATTTGAATTAATAGTCAACTGTTGTTAGCAAAAAATTTCCTTAATGATTTATACATATGCAAATGAAAGACAACAGATCCAACTCTGAAACTGCACTTTATTATCAAGTTAACGAGAATTTACAAATGATGTGAAATCTGCTGAGGACAGTGGTTGACTACAGTCTTATGATCTTCCACCAAAGCAGTTTTGCCCCAGATGCGTGCAGACCCAATAATGGTTGCATACAAGATACCTGTCTATTATTACTAGTATACTGTCATAATGATTCCTAAAATACTGCTCAAAAAAATGAAGGTAACACTTGAATAACTCATTCATCAAGATCTGATGTGTGATTTAAGTTAGAAATCTTTACTGATGTTTATTGCATAATTTGTTGAGAACAAAATGATGTTAACCATGGTCAGTGGAAACCAAACTCATCAACCAACTGAGGGCTGGATTCAAAATCACATCGAAAATCAAAGTGAAAATAATGTGACTCAGTAGTGTGTATGACCCTTGCGTGCCTATATGCACTCCTGACAACATCTGGGCATGCTCCTGATGAGTCAGCAGATGGTGTCAATGGCATTAATGCCTTTGTCATCTAGGAACTGCCTACACACTCCGGTCACAAGGCTAGGCATTGTCCTGCCCCAGGGCCCACTGCACCAGCGTAAGTTCTGACAATCACTCTAAGGCATTCATCCTGGTACCTAACAGCAGTCAGGGTACCATTGGCTATGACATGGAGGTCTGTACAATTTGCCTTCCCAGACCATTGCTGACCCATCATAAAACTGATCATGCTGGATGATGTTATAGACAGCACATCATTCACCACGGTGTCTCCAGACTCTTTCATGCCTGTTACATGTGCTCAGTGTGAATCTGCTCTCATCTGTGAAGAGAACAGGGCTTCTTCTGGTGTTCTCTGACCAATCAAGCTGCACAGTGCTGGGCTGTGAGCACAGGTCCCACTAGAGGATGTTGGGCCCTGGTGCCACCCTTATAGAGTCTGTTTCTGACAGTTTGGTCAGGAACATGCACAACAGTAGCCTGCTGGAGGTCAAATTGTAGGGCTCTGGCAGTGCTCCTCCTGTTCCTCTTTGCACAAAGGAGCAGATACCAGTCCTGCTGCTGCCCACTGAGCAAGCAACGTCTGTGGACGTCCAAGACTAGTTGATATCACGTCTGTGGACATGATATCACGTCTGTGGACATGATATCAACTAGTCTTGGACGTCCACAGACGTTGCTTACTCAGTGGGTGGGTTGATGCCCCTCGACAACCCTGTCCAGCTCTCCTCGTGTGACAGCTGGTCTCCTGGTATCTACTTTTTGCTCTTTAGACTGTCCTGGGAAACAAAGCAAACCTTCTTGCAACCACACATATGGATGTACTATCCTGGAGGAGCTGGACTACCTGTGCAACCTGATTGGGCCACAGGTACTGCCTCATGCTACCAGTAGTGACAAGGACACTAGCAGAACACAAAACTAGAGAAGACTCTGTCAAGAAGGATAAGGAGAGAGGAACTATCCGTGACCACCACATGTAAAAGCATTCCCTTTTTGGGGGTTGTCTTGCCTCTCCATTGCACCTGTTGTCACTTTCATTTGCACCAAAGCAGGTGAAATAGTTTCACAATCACTCGTGCTTCCTAAATGGACAGATTGATATCCCTGAAGTCTAACTGACTTGGTGTAAAACTGTGACGACTAAGTGTACCCTTTATTTTTTCAGCAGTATATGATAAACCAAGGCCCCTGTTTAACCAGCTATAGTATTCTCATCCAACCCCCCTTTTTGGTAGGGCTGTAGTCTCCTGGTCGACTAGTTGATTAATTGGTCGCTATGCTCTCGTCCGACCAAATTCTCATTAGTCAAATAATCGCTGTGTTACTTTCATAAGGAGAAAAGTGCTACATCAACAGCTTTCCAGGATTAATCCATTATTTCCTGCGGCAGGGGGACAGGCTAAGTTATCTGTGAAAATGGGGGTGTTTTCAAAACAACCCCTTTGTTGACATAAAGTTCAACTCGCCCACCCTCATGCTCAGTGTCGCGGTGATACAGACCTCCTGTCTGTTTGACAGGACACCATTTCACTCTGTGGGAACAAAGCTTGTATTTACTTGTATTTCACAGATAAGAAACAATAAGTTGTGAAGACAGTAAAGCCTCCACTAAAATAGCATTTTAAGCCTTGTGTGTGATTTATCCTTCAGGGAGTTATACTTCGGGATTTATCCTGGCTTCATATGAGCAGAGGAAATCTCTGCTCGTCGCTAGGCTAATTTATACAACGTAAAATGCCATAGGCTGGCGCTAGTAACGTTAGCATGTTGTATTTGCTTGGAAAACATGTTTAGTATAAGACAATTGTTTTGTCGGTGAATGTTGTGAGTTGTAATGGAGGCAAATTATGTGCCGTTACCTTTGTTACATGTTGCTGTTGTCCCTCCTTTTATATGAGAAGAGGAAAAGATCGCTAGACACTGTTTGTCTGTGAATGCTGTGATTTATAGTGAAGCCAGTTTGCGTACTTGTGTTTGAAACTGTCTCTATTATGCCATGTTTAATGTGTGTTTTGAATCAACTATATAAATAAAGTTTGATTTGAACTAAACTTTAGAGCACTCAGTCCTCCACTGCCGACTAGTGTTTTGGAGGTGTAACTGCAGAGTGACACAGACACACCACCGCAGAAGTAAAAATAATGTGCAGGTTTTTTTTTTTTTCCCACAACTAATCGATAAGTTGAAGATTATGTGCGACTTTAGTCGACCAAGATTTTCTTTGGTTGACTACAGCCCTACTTTTTTGAGAATAAATTACAGCATCAGTTCTCAAAATGTTTCCTTTTTTAGATCTGACTCCTGTTCACCTAGATACTGTATATGATGTAAACTTTTTTCGTTTTTGTGACACACAATTGGTATTATCTTGAGTTAGATGGGGTGTGCACTTATGTAGTTGACTGTAACCACATGTAACAACTTCATCCTTGCGTGAATATGTATTTATTGATAGATTGATTCCTCTGTAACTGACCAAGAGAGAATTTTGGAATGTTGTACATTTCATGTAGGACATTTTCAAATCACAGTCTTGTGATGCTTTGGGGATAAAAATAACAGTTTTGACAAACACAAAAACACATTTAGGTGTTTAATAAAATATTCATGCAAGTTGCTTTTGCTCAGAATCTGATTTCACTACTTATGTCCTTGTATCCTGATGGAAATTTCTTTAATTTCATTGTTCACACTGATTAGTCATTGTCAGATGTGTTCACATGAGGAAAAAGAAAGTGAATTAGGATACTTCGCTAATGTGCAAATGTAAATATGATGTTGCACACATTGCTGTGTTAATAAACAAGGTGTATTGTAAATGACAGCAATCAAATCTCATTGGGACTAAAAAATCTGGTGAGAATTTTCTCCTGTGTCTGGCTGGCTGATAGATGGGGAAATGTGTTATTTTCCTTGTCAGTGCTAAACAGAATATGTTAATTTGTGAGCTGCATGTGTGCCCATAAAAGAGGCGCTTAATCCTCCAATTCAGTGAAGAGTGTAGAGCAAAGTGACAGGCCATGCTGAATTGAGAATAAGACACATAGATGTAATCGGCCAGATCAAAGCAGAGTAATAGCACACCGATCCCTGATGCATTGTCTCTCAATGAAGGACAAAACTACAAATTCAAATGTGCTGCAATGTCTTACACTCTGAAGGTGTGTATTTTTAGCCCACCAGGTGCATTTCTGCTCCCTTTATAATACACAGAAAGATTTGTTTTGCATGATAAGACCTGGAACAATTACAAAAACAGCTAACACATATTTGTAAGTATTTTAAACGATCATATTCTGGGGACTGTAAATCATTATAAATTCTATGTTAAAATTGTATTAGAAAGCCGCTCTTGATTTGTGTTTCTTTTTACCATAACCACTTCCCTTAAAAGAAAAACCTATCAGATACAATTTGGAATACAAGCAAGACTTCACTTTCAGCAGTATCCACGACACATTTGATTTCTATCCAACTGAATGCTGTTATTCAGTTACCCAGAACTGATAACTTCTAATGAATGCAGATTCACATGATCTGGTAGCTGTCATTTTCAGGCAAAACAAGCTACTTTCTTGCTCAAACAAGCCATGGAAACAGCCGAAAATGTGCAGCAGCTGTGTGAAGTACAAAATGTGGTTGAAAAGTTGCTTGATATGAGCTTTGGTTTCTGCTCGCTGCTCCAATAGCCTGTCCATAAAAGGTCTGAACAGAGCCGGCAGGTATTTTCTTTTAAGAGAAAGGGAAAATCAATGTGTGTTCTTTATACCCTGAAGCCTGACTCTCCACTTCCTTGATTACTTTTAAATAAGTTATTCTCAACATTCTATTTTATCCATTATTGCAGGGGGCATTATAGCTACATATAATAAAATATAGACCTTTTCAAAATACATTCTGTACATTTTGCTAATTAAGACACATTAATTACTTATTTTGTATTATGAATTACCATTTCACACCTTCAAATGCCACATGTGCATACCAAGCAGGCTGCTGGTTTAGAGTGCTGGCACATTTTTTTATTCCATATAAAGCACTGTGCAACACAATCTCACTCCCAACTCAACCGTCTCAAACTGATGGGTTGCTGTTACTAGATCTCTAGTTAGTAGTGACTAGTAAAGAAATACATTTAAGCAGTATAACCAGTCTCTTCTGTTTGCACTTCCTGCTAGTTGCTATCCTTGTGGAACTATTAAAGGAGCTTCATTGTACTGTCTGAATGTCTTTTATTTGTGTATTTGTTTTATTTGAAAGACATTTGTTGGTATTTATTAGGTTTATATTTGGGTGTGTAAACTCCCCCGTAGCCATGCAAAAAAGTCATTATATCAGGTGAGGCAAAGGATTCAATGAGAACCCCTGTTGACTCAGGTGAAAAAGAATTTTTAATGGAGATTGAATCGACTGTTTTCCTTCATTGGTCACCTTTGTAATGTTAGCTATCTGCTGCTGCTTTTGCCATCTTCTGATGGTGCCCACTCTAAGATCCACTCTGGTCTAATGGACAATGCATCCACTACAACAGCCAATCAGCATAGGTATGAGCAGGTTCATTTCTCATTGAAAGGAGTTTTAGTAAATAGCAAATAAATGCATTTGAACAGTAAAACCAAAATCATCTCTGTGCACTTCCCCCTTGTGGTTATCCTGCCAGAGCTATTAAGGGAGTTTGAGTCAACTGCTTAAACACATTTTTTGTTACGTAAAATAATATTGGTATTTATTCGGCTTATATTTGGGTAAACTCCTCTCTACCCATACAGAAATTTTACAAGATCATGCAGACTGAATCAACTTAAGTTCCTTCATTGTTCACTTGTGTAACATTAGCCATCTTCTGATGGTGGCGAATCAAAGATCCACTTCGGTCTAATGAACAATCCTTGCACAAGGACCAGTCAGCATGGGTATGGGTGCGTTCATTTGCCACTGATAGAGATTTTAGTTTAATGCATCCCTTCCCTGATAACAATGTACCATCTGCTGTAAATCTCAATATAAAGCCTAGAGTTACATTGCCAGTATGAAATCAGTGTCAGATGTTAGTGTTTTGAGTAGGCTAACAAGACCTGCACATTTTACATTTTCAATGGAAAAAACGCTTTTTTTTAATGTTATTACAATATCCATAATTTTTTTTAACACAATCAGTTTTGAAAAAAAAAAAAAAAGACCCACTTGAAGGGAAATAGGCTACATTATCAGTAAAAATGTTATTACAATACGGCAGTGTTAGGCACGTTACTTTTTAAACTTATTCAAACATAGATTACTGAATACATGCCCTATCATTTGTAACATATTCCATTAGATTTTCTTAAACTAAGTAACATATTCTAAATTCGTTCAAAACCATCTTGCTGAACTCATTTGTCCAGGTCTTATATTTCTTAATGCCAAAAAAAAAAACACACCACTGTCATGGCTATGTGTCTCCTCTGCCACTGTCAAATGGCAGGTGCAGTGCACACAATTCTTTAAAATCTGTTTATGGGAAATGCATGCCTCCTATAAATTTCACACTTTGTCCTAACAGGAAGAGACCATCCCTCTCTGTCCACACCTAATCCCCTAAATATGCACTTCTGTTACATCATGTAAACAAACTATGTAGGCTTCCTATCAGCTGTGTGCCTGACTGGAGAAGTAACCACTTAAAAGATGGACAAACACTTTCTATCTTTATACATTTGTACTTATCAAACAGAAAACTAAAGTTTTATATTGTGATATTTGCTGTAAATTACATATAAAATAGTAGGTTGTTCTTAGCAATGGTCATTTACCGGTAACTTTCAGCCCCCTGGTGATCTCCCCCTCCAGCCTTCTGCCACCTTAAATTTTTGTTGCATAGGAGGAGTTGTATAGATAACATCACATTTCAACTTCACAAATCAGCTGTTCTTAGAAAAAAAGAAAAAACAGAAACAGGGTGTGCAACAAAAGTTCAGCTTAACATGCCAGCACTGTGTCCAACAACATTCCCATGGAATACAATACCATTAAGCTGACACTCGATTCAGTTAGGACACAGTAAATCAAATAAAACAGTTAAAGTAATCCCTTCTGTTTTTAAAGACAGTAACTGTGTTGAGAATAACAATAATTTAGACTGTAATTGTAACAGAATGCAGTTACTCATATTTTGTATTTTAAATACATTATTTAGTTACTTGTCTTCTGTTATTCTCCAGCCTTGAAAATCAGTCAGGACATTTTATTACATTATCAGTCAAGTTGTTACTTGTTTAATTGTTGTGTTGTTACTGGTTTAATTTTTATATATAGATTTTCTTACCTTCTTTATTTATTACATTTTAAGTGGGTTAGTGCAAACTTTATTACATTTTCAGGTGTTTTTACATTTTCAGTAAATTATTTCATTTTTAGGTGCTGCAGCTACTGGATGTACAGGTATGCCATCCATAAATAATTTGCATAATTTAGTAGTTAAAAAAATATAAATATGTATGACTTGGAATCTATTCAGAACCCAAATCTGCGTGTAAAATCCTATCAAAGGGGAGCTTAGTAAAGGTGACTTTTCATATGCTTCCTTTTCCTGCCTCAAACTGAGTTTTCATCAGAATCAGCTGAGTGTGTTTCACCTTGGATCCTTCCAATGAGCTTATCATCTGCTCTGGGTCACATCCATTAAGATTTTAAGATAAAGGCCCAATCTTCATCAGATCATCACTACCATCACCACCTTGTCTCATCTTCACTGGTATGATATTCCTAATGCTCAGTGTGTGACTTTACCCATATAAACTATGGGGTTTCATAGCTAAAGACTCTAATGACTTTTCAGTTTTTCCTATTTTGTGCACCCTATGTCATAAATAATAAAGTCTTTATAGTGAATAACTCTATAAGCTCTTAAGTTTGTCTTTCCTCTCTCTGTCATCAGTCAGATGACCTTTGTCCCCAAAAACAGAGGTGATATATTGTAAAAGTTAAATTGTGGTAAATATTTTTAAAAGCAGGGCCCTGCAGAGTTGATGTCCCTGCTGCATCTTCATTCTGTGTGTGCTCTCTGTCTAATATCCTTTCTTTCTCTATCACACACATACCAGAGTGTGCACGGGAGGTGGTGAAAGTGGTGGGGGGTGTTGAGGGTTGGAGGCTGAGGTGGGGTGTGTCGCTGCAGGTCACTGCGTTGGAGATCTTTTATCTCACAGAAATGCATTTTCCCCTTCCTGTTTATGAGGAGAAGCTGAACAGCCCGGCGGGCAGCCGCACAGACAACTGGAAGGACAGCAGCCTGCTGACAAGCAGTGCAGACACTTCCCCCTTTCCCTGTTTGATTAATGCAGCCTAATGAAGCTAAATGAAGATTGATACTCATCAGGGAGAGAGACAAAGAGAAAAGAAGGATGATGAATAATGCAGAGCCTCCTGAGACTACAGTCAGGGCAGAAGAGGAGACTGGCTGCACAAGCTGCCTTTACAAAATGGGCAAATATAAGCTGTGATGGTAGTACAGGCAGTGAGTGCATTTAATGACCTATTAGAACTACACACAGAAAAACGCATTTCGGTTTATGTCTCAAAAAACACATAAACACAGAAAATGATGACAAGAAAACAACCAAAGTTGGTAAGAACGCATTTAAACACAGTGTTCGAGCTATGGGACAAATCTCTCTCCACTACAGAGCATCCAGTACAGTAAAAACTGCAAAAAACACACGCCTAAAATGACAGAAAGAACAAAAGTAATCTTAACTTCACACTGAGGCTGTGGATGGCAGACACTCACCTGCCTGGATCCTAGCAGACAAATGCTACTGTCGCAAGGGCAGATGCGAGAGATTGAAATTGCCCTGATTAAAAGGGAATTTATTTTTATTTTAACAGTTTTTGATTAGTTATATTAAGGGATGGCTTGATTCCACTTTCTCATTTTCATACCACAATATGATGATACAGATAACTAACCCTTATTTCCCCCAATAAAGACTTTCTGATATCTATATAAAAATATGATGCAGAAAGTGGCAAAGTGAATAAATAAATGGACAGATACATTTTTCAATTTTGCAATACTGCTTCTCCTTTTTATTTGATTTTTCTACATTTTTGGTCAATTTTGAAAGAAATTCACTGAGCTCTTGTACATAAATCATCATCTGGGGACCATACTTAGAGCAGATTCAACCTCTCACTAGAAAAAAATGGCATTGAACATTTCTGTAAACCAGGAAAATGTTACATTTACAGGTTATTATGAAGTGGATATGTTGTGGTTAACACAGGTTAGGTTTTAGCACAAAAACTTCTTCTGTTTATTTGAATATGGAAAGATTATGTTTGGGCTTAAAATACTCAGTTTTGGGGGCACACTCCCAGCAACGGGTAGCTACAAAACACCCACATGCGGTGCATAAGATGCCGCTGGCAGTGACTCTCTAAATCACAACCTGGTGAGCAAACATGGAACCGAGGAGACAGTCAACTTACCCTCTTCCTATCAAACTTAGATACGTTATGTGCCAGGCTCGTCTATGTTGAAAAGAAAACCAGTTTGAGGACAATAAAAATATGTGGCTGGGGGACTGTCACAATCTTCATGGACACATTACACTGTATATAGTAACACCTTAAGTTAGCTACATGATCTTAACGTGATCACTACCTTAGCTAGCTGATGTATTGCTACATCAAGAGGAGAAGCCTGATGTCAGATCAATAAAGTCAGTCACCTTTGCTCCTTATTTTTGATAATGATAAGGAAAAGGACAGATAGGTTATTTGCTGACATAATCTTAAAATGATATAAATTGTCATTTAGCCCTGTGATAGTCTGGCAACCTGTCCATGGTGTACCCTGCCTCTTAACCATTGTCAGCTGGGATAGGCTCCAGCCCCCCCGCAACCCCCAACAAGATCAGCAGTTATGGAAAATTAATGAATGCATAAATTATTATACTAGCCAGAACAAGACTAACATTTCTTTGTTTATATTTTCTCTGTAACACTACGTGCTGCACTAAAGTAACTGATGTAACTTCCTACGGTATAGAGAGAGTAACATTAAGTCAGCACCATGGTCTGTGTTCAATAATAAGTACATAAAGTAGCCTACTTTGCTTATCTCCAAAGGGGAAAAGGGGGAACATACCCACCAGTGCTGAAGCAATGTTGACCTATGGTCTTGTCATTCTCGTTCTCTACCTCTCCCTTTTTCCTTGCTACCACAAGCCTAAATTTTTATTCATAAAAGTTAACATGATAAATATATCTTTTCATCATATACTGTAGTCATTGGTGTTGGTTTCTTGGAGCTACATCTAATGAACACTATGGCACCCAGCTAAGTGGAACCTGCATCACTATGTTTGTTTTGGTCAAGCTTGTCCAACTTTGAAACAGTAACTATGGGGGTCAGAACTTAGGAACGGTCTGTTACAACGTAAGGGGCGTTTTATGCTTTTAAAGTCCTTTTTCCACTGCACAAAAAAACAGCTAACACCTGCTAACAGCTGGCTTTTTAATGTAATGGAAAAGGTTACAATTGGCATTCACATCTGGGTCAAATGACTGCAATAATCATGGGCATTTATCAGCTTCGTCTCAGATCGGTAGCAATGTAAACGCAACAACCAGATGAACGTTTTAATTTTAGATCCCTAACTGGTAAGATTTGATGACACGCCACAAAATACCAGCCCAAGCAGCACTCAAACATTGAACCAAATTAGTCTGCAGTGAGCTTGAAAGAGATACTGAATGAGTAAGAGATATATATGGAAAGAAGTAAAGTTTTGACAGGCCTCCATGCTGCTTTCTGCTGTTTGCTAACCTGTTTTCCTGCCTGTCCTTGATGTTGAACAAGACACACCAAAAATACCCACAGAAAAACCTATTCTCACGCCGACCTCATCACATATCAACATTTGGTCATTTGTTGACATTGTGGGACACTGTGTCAACTTTTGCCTGTTAATGCATTGTCTGTTTTCAAAATACACTTCAAATTAAACACACTACGCTGGTACTACACCACAAATTGACGTCTTTTTCCTTCAACAACAAATGCATGTAGTTGTGTTTAGCCAACGCACGCACATGGTTGGGTTAGGAAAAAAGAACTGGATTTGGCTTTATAATCAAATAGGAAGTGAACACTGGTCTCCTGGGTAAGAGTCAGCGGTTGTTGGACCCATCCACCACCTTTCCCATCCACCCTGCTTTGACCCTATTTGCCACTTTAACTTTCATTGTTGTCCTGCTGCATTTCCCCCTGATGCTGCTGGGCAACATCGAACAAAAACAGCGACAGGCCATGTATCATACAGACGTGAAAGGATGGCTTTTTTTGTCAGTGTCTGATGCTGGAAGTCACTGACCAAGGGCTGGGTTTTGACAACTTCTGAGTGAGACACAGAAAGGCATACTCGTCTGCCGCAAAGCCACGTACACAGCTCTGGTCTACTCACAATGTTTATAGCCTATTTTCAGCTTTACCCGTGTTTAAAAAACCTGCTACAGGCACTAATTTTGGTGGAAAAGGGGTATAAACAATGTAATCCATAAATCTGTATAATGCTCTTAAACAAAACAAAAAATCATAGAAAATAACTACTAAAAATAACCAGTGAACTCCTCCTGACACACAGGATCAATCTTTGCTCTACAATAGCCCTTCATGTGTTTAAATCAACACAAGTTCCCAGCAGAGGTTTCACGTAGTAAACACACCATTAGAATGAGCTATGACTAACAGCTGGGAGGTGAACTAAGTCTGTCCATTACAGAGCTGAGGGAGCTGCCAAGGGGCCAAGCACTGAGTGCCGTGGCTCTATTAGGGCCCAAGTACTAATGCAGGCCGACACCTACTCTCTGTTCAAGTCAATGAGATATATGCTAAATGGCCCAGCTACATGGGAATACAGGCTGCATATGGTAAAGGGTACTAAAAGGGTAGGATTAGCAATTTAAATACCTTGTTCTGACTACATGTGAATGGGCCACCAGGGAGTAATGATGCTAACACCCCTCCTTTCTTCAGTACGGACAATCTGTGTGGTGCACAAGCTGCCACAGGCGAGCAATCACTTCCCCTTCATTCCCCTCACCCTCTCATGCCTCCTTTCTTTCTTTCTATGATATACACACATGCACGCACACATGTATAATATGAATAGATGCATACAGTCATCTAGGCATGCATGCAGACACACAAAAGCAAACAGGCAATTGCACGCACGCACACACACACACACACACACACACACACACACACACACACACACATACTGTAGCAAACCTTCAAAAGGAGCACATCAGTCAGGAAATGCAATCACCCAAAGCAAATATAGCCTACCTCCACTGTTTTCACACACAGCAAAACAGTCACTCAAATTACCTTCTGTGGCTGACCAGCAGAGCATACACAAACAGCACAGAATGACCTTGCCAACACTCACAGTCCCAGAGGACATTTCCCTGATTTGTCAGGAGGATACAGCCACTGGATAGCATCTACCCTCCACGTAGACAGAGTTCTGAAGGCAGATGCTGATGATATTTGGTTGTTGCCAATTATAGGTAATTTCTATAAATGTGACCATTTTCATGTTTATTCTAGTGGTGATCTCAGAGTACCAAATATGTCAGGCTCAGTTTTTGACACATGCAGAGTATTTCCACTTGATGGAATGGTGCAGCTATGAAAACATGAAGGCCTGGCTTTGACATTTTCAGTCATGCTAAAGACAGTGCAGCATCAGAAGAGCTGTCAGACAGTGGATATGTACACTAGACAATCAAGGATACCCACAATTCTTCAGTGAAACCTTGACTTCAGGATGATCAAGCCCATTGTCATTACCAGGTGATCAAATACAGACGTTTTTAAGCTTCCCTGTGAGCGATAGCTAGCTAAGGCACTCTTTAGCGTCTTTATCAGAGCACTGGGCTTTCAACTAACTTCAGTGTAAACCCATCTGCTGCAATATGTGATGCTGAGAGCTACTAATGTCGTATAAAGACTGAAAAAGTAGGTAAATCGGTTAAACAGTACTTTGAGTTCAGTATGAAACAAAAACTCAATGTTGTTTTAAGGCAACGTTATCTTATCTTCCTGCGTCCCTTGTGAAACCAAAAGTCAATGTTGTTTTTTTTTCCTATTTCTACAATATATTTATTGAGTTTTCTTGTTCAAAGGTTCCCCAGCATTTCTCAAAGAGTAATGGCTTTCTTCTGAGATTATACATAATCTTCCCTGAGGGTAGGTATGACGAGAGCTCTTTAAGTCACAGAGACACACTGAGGGGCTCTTCATTTTTCTAGGGATAGCAATACATTTGTTAGATGCAATTAGGGCTAGTCTGACAAAGCGAATATTGCCTGTCATATGGACTAGTAAAACTGATATGTCCCCCAGTAATGTCAGTCTTGAGTTGGTTGGGATCTCCACCCCCACAATTCTTTTTATAGTTACCAAAATAGATCTCCAGTAAAAGAGTCCCTGCTTCCGTCTTTCATCTTGGTCAGTACTCTGAGTAGCTACTACTAATCTTGTGGAGACTTTGCGGTGTCAAGTAAACTCTGTGTATTAGAGTAAACTGTAAGATTCTGTGCTGGCTGTTCTAAGAGAATGATTGAGAGCTATCGCAAATCTGCTTCCACTCAGAGTCCTCAAATGTTTGGCCAATGTCCACTTACCATTTAGTCTTTACATTGAGAACTCTACTTTCTATAAGACCCATGAGTTTCTTACAGACATAGGAAAAAACCTTTAGTTATGTTTTTTTGCAACATAATATCTATTTGGAAATCTTCTTGTGGAATAAGTTTCCCACCCTGCTGTAATCTAATATAATCTCTAACCTGAAGATATTTAAAAAAAAATGTGTCGCCTGGAGTTCCAAGAGGATCTCAATTGATGTGTACGTCTGTGTACTCCATCTTCAAATAAATACGGGTGGTCATCAAATTCAAATGGCTCATCCAGATCCATTTGGTCAAAATTGGGTAAATATTCAGCTATGACTACTCCAAACAGAGTAACTCCTCGCGTTTGTAAGGTCACTCCAGCGGTAACTTCCTGCAACGTCTCAAATCTCGCGAGACGTGAGATTACAGAGCCAGACTTCCACTCTCTGAGTGAGTGTTTTGACTTGCCACAATAAACATGTCCGAATTTTTAGTTAGTAACTGTAATCTCCAATTAGCTGCTTAAACTGGATTGCTCCACAACTTGCAGGGCTGTGAATGTGCGTCTCCCTCCCTCCAGGTCCACAGTAAAGGTGGCTGGATGTAGCAGCCTGAAAGTGATGCTCTTTTCTTTAAGTTTCTTTTTGAGTGGAGCGAAGAGTTTCCTCTTTTTGTACAGGGCTGTAGACATACCCCTGAAACATCCTTGTAACAAATTTTTGGCCTAGGCGGCATCAATAATCTTGACAGTGTTGGAGAATCAGATGAGCCGTATTACAATGGCACAGGGTCTGGTGCCGCTTACTGGGTGCTGTAGCAGTGACCTGTGTACCCGCTCAACTTTGAAAGTTTCCCCTTCTAAATCGAGTATCTTGGGCAGCCATTCCTGTATGAATGCCAATGTGTTTTCTCCTTCAGCTCCTTCTGTAAAGCCGACCAGCCTCAGATTGTTTTTGCGGGCTCCGTTCTCTTGGTCGTCCAACTGTTCTCGCAACTCTCTTAGCTCGTCATCTGCGAATTTTGTAGCCGTCCAGGTCATGCTGCATGGCGGACAGAGCGTCATCACACACGCTATTTGTCCCCAATGCCCTTTACTCTGTGACCAGTGGCTTTGTTGTCTCTGACAACTTTCTCCAAAGTTTCAGAAAGCTTAGATAAGCATCCCTCAATCATATTCTCAATCCTCTGTATTCCTTTTTCCATCTCAGTTATGGAGGCTCATCAGATCTGTCAGAGCTGCAGCTACCTTTGGGCGGCGATGGTTGCTTACTCTTGTCGTCCTTTGTTGTTGTAGCCTCAGTCTTTTTCGGTGGCATTATTCGGTTTTCAGTGTTCCTTCATGTAAAACTCAGGAATTATCAAAAAATTCCAGTTAAGTATTGAAAAAAGTCTATTTCTATCAGGCTAATGAGCAAAGGTCAGTACCACACGTCTGCTCTCTACGCCTCCATGCCCAGAAAAAAAAAAAAGTCAATGTTGTTTTAACATAAGGGTATGTAATATACATACAGTCGTACATACACTGACATCAGTCATGTGATGTATGTATGTTCGGCTTGTTGCCTAAACCTAACCGCAACCATTTCACAACTCCAACCATGTGTTATGTGTTTCAGTTGTGCATCATATAGATACAGTAAAGGGTGCCCCAAGTACACGTATTATTAACAAGTATTATGCGTATAAAAGCCTGATATATGTTCTTCCTCTGTGCCTTAGAGCTCCACTGTTGTCCAGAAACTACTGAAATCATGTCAGTAAGCCACACTGTTGCACTGGGTGACATCATTGTGACGTCATTACCATGAACACACACTATAGTTTATTTTGGCTTGATCACACATACACCATCTTGCTGCCCCAAATAGTGTATTAATCTGCTGTTAAAAACAGTCTCCAACAAATGTACTATTCCCTGTCTGTGTCATGCTAATAGAATAGTTCAGAACTTTTGAATGGGGTTGTACAAGGTACTTATCCATAGTCAGTGATAAAGTAGGCAGGAGTACCACTATCGAAGCTAAAAAATGTACTGGTGTGGATGGGGGCAGCAACAAAAATGTTTTAGCCGCCTAAAAAAGAAATGTCCTTCACAAAAAATTAGAGTGTATGCCATAGAATATTTTAACAGTTTTACTGATTTTTAAATGGAGAACGGAAGCCACTAAATTGCTCTCTTTAAAGGGAAATTTCGGTTTATTTCAACCCGTCTCCTACTGTCCTAAATTTGTTTCAAGTGACTAGTGACATACAGATAATAGTTAGCATGTTAGCCATTAGCCTAGATACAGCCGTAGCGTTAGACCTGTTAAAACGTAAGTGAACGGGCAACCTTCAAGTGCAAAGTTAGTCCACTAAACAAGCTTTTTCTCCACAAAGACCGCCTCATATCGTTAGGATAAATGTCAGAGAACATATAGAAAACGACATGTAAACGTGTTGTCTTACCTTACCGGTGCGCTGCCATGTTTGTTTATCCCTCTAGCTCTGCTTTCCAAAGCGCAGCCAAAATATATCTCGCCAGCTCTAGATAAAGCCCAGCTGGATACTAACGTTACTCCAGGTGGAGGTGTCTCGTCCTCTGTCACATCCAGACCTTGAAAATAAGGCTGCAACTGGTCCCATTCCTTGCAACAGAGGCATTCCTCTTCTGTGGGCACTGGGGCACAGCATTCACAGGTACACTACCAGTCTCCAGAGCTACGCAGCCTTGTGGCAGCCATTCCTCCTCTCTCGTCCTCTAACGTTACCTGTTGCGCCTCTCTCTCTCCTCCTCCTCCGTTCAGGCTACTGTCTGGTTCTGCCTTCCCGCTGTTGCTGCTTGCTGCTTGTTCTCGTGATATTTCGGCAGCGTTTTGGAAAGCAGAGTTTAATGGTAAACAAACATGGCACCACACCGGTAAGGTAAGACAGCACGTTTACATGTCATTTTCTATATGTTCTCTGACATTTATCCTAACGATATGAGGCAGTCTTTGTGGAAAAAAAAGCTTGTTTAGTGGACTAACTTTGCACTTGAAGTATGCCCTTTCACTTACGTTTTAACAGGTGTGACGCTACTATGCGCCCTGGCTGTATCTAGGCTAACGGCTAACATGCTAACTATTATTTTTATGAGGCGGTCTTTGTGGAAAAAAAGCTTGTTTAGTGGACTAACTTTGCACTTGAAGGGATGCCCGCTCACTTACTTTTTAACAGGTCTGACGCTACGGCTGTATCTAGGCTAATGGCTAACATGCTAACTATTATTTCTATGTCACTAGTGACTTGAAACAAATTTAGGACGATAGGAGACGGGTTGAAATAAACCGAAATTTCCCTTTAAAGCCAGACTGCATTGAGAAAAATGGTGATTTAACATCGCTGAATACAGGAGCTGCTGGTCTACTGCTGCCTCCATCAGTTAGTTCGTTTGTTTTATCATTTGACTTCGCCGTCTAATCCTGGGTTCAGACTACACGACATTTTTGTTCAGATTAAGAGATTGTAGAGTTGTCCAATCTTGCAGTGACTTGGCTTGCAGACATGACAAACTACATGCTGCTCCACAACCAACCATTGCTGGTTATCTTTCATGTGCATGATGTCATTATTCTTGTAATATTATTATTAATATTATTATTATTGTTATCATTATTATTAGTAGTAGTAGTAGTGTTGTTTGTTGGGACTACTATAAAAAGTGCCACTCGATGTCAGGAGCTACATTTGAAGTACTGTTCGAAAACTATGCAAGTCACCAAATCCTCCACAACAAGTTCCTGCAAATAATACACAATAATAGCCTTATTAGAAAATAAAGAGATTCTCTCAACTGAGATAATAAGGGGCTTTTAAGGAAGTGTTGAGATTAAAATGACAGCACGTTGTAGTACCTTTAACAGGGCAAATGGGACCTGATTAAATCTAAAAAAATAGACCTGTTTCTAATCTAGTCTGTTTCAAATGAAGCTGGCACCCTCTGCAGTAAAGGCCCTGCTGCTATTTTTTGATTTTTTTTCCTTTATATTCTTCTCCATAATGAGGAAATAACATTCTTTGCTAGCTTGACGCTAATGGCAGTACTCTCCAGGTTGCTAAAGTGCCTCTGTTGTTTCACACCATCTTTCTTCCTATTTTTATTTTGTCAGGGTAGTGTCCCTAGAGGAAATATCAAAAAGGCTGGGGTGTTGTTGATGTACAGTTGTCTATGGCAGCAGATTGCTCTGTGTTTCTACTGGTCAAAGTGACGGCTGTGATGGGAAAACATGTGGATGACAAAAAGAAAATCAAACATATTAGACTTTCTGTTGGGACGTTGTGAGGTGTCCCACATGCAGCGTTGGCTTCGTCTACTATGACACACTACACAAGATAAAATGATGGATTATCAAGTATGACACTCATTGTCATTTATGATCTCAGCCAACACCGTACTACAGCTGTGTCAGGCTATAATTGGGATGACGTCTAAACCTCAATTTAAAGGGTAAGTTTGTATTTACCAAAGTCACACAATAAGAAAAACTGACTGAGGCAGCAGTAGACCAGCAGCTACGGTGTTCAGCAAGCTTAAATTACTGTTCTTTCTTCTCAGTGGATTGAATACGTATGAACTGAAGCTGTTAATGGCTCAAGTGCTGGAAACGTTTGACTGTGGCATGGCAAAGTAGTGGTATTATTTCAAATGTAGCATACACTTAAACTGTTACTGATTTCTTTCATTGAGACTCTTTTTAAGTTGCTACAATGTGTTTTGTAGCTGCCGCCATCCACAACAGCACATTACGTAGCTTTTGTGTCGGTACTCCTTCTACAACTGGGGGCATACAGTCTGAAATCTACTGACTTTGGATAGGTACCATAAATAACCCCACTTCAAATGAACCGTACGATTCCTTTAAAAACTGCAGTGGTGAGCTGTTTTAGAAAGTAACTGAGCCTTTAAATAAAATGTAACTACGTATTGTGTAGCTGTATTCAAAGATTTACACAGGTACAACAATCTGATGTGGATGTGACTTGCCTTTTGAATCTTTAGAACTGTGTCATGTGATCAGTTCTACAACTCTAGGCCTTTTCCCCACCTCAGATGTATTCAGAAACTAATTTAGATCATTTCACAACAGTTGGACAATGTTTCAAAAATCAATAAACCTACCATTTATCGTCAATGAGACTGTTAGTTTAACTTTAGCGTCATCTTTTTTCCTATAGTGTGCTTCTGATATTTTCCAGGAAAGTAAATATATAAAAATAACAGGACACAGTTAACCTGAGCTTTCAAGCTTTAGGTTCATTACACTGGCATTCATTGTAACAGCATGCTGCTCAAAAGCCCTGTTTGCAGGAGGCAGCAACACTGTAGGAAGTGTTTTCCAATCCCCTCTCTGTGAGTGAATATGATTAAGAGCAGTTTTTTTCCGAGGTCATCATGTGAAGTTGTCTGCCAGTTATAATTCTGTTGGTACATAACCAGAGTTTTTCTTCTCACTGCCTTTATAACAGGATTATGACAATCTGCCGCTGAGCCCCGTAATCAAATGTTGCACCTCCAAACACACAACGTGTAATGTGCCACCCTCCCTATTCATCCCTCTATTTATGTAACACTGTTTTTCTGCCTGCTGGAGATAGCCCCAGGATTTTCCCTGCTAAGTATTTCTCCACATGGGTTACCCTGAGGGATGTACTGCAGCATAAACGCACCAGGATACAGTTTACACAGCTTCTAATTTGCAATAGTGTTTTGAGCATTTTATAGAAATGTTAATGGCCTACAGACATGATATTCAACAAGGTAGCATCATATTTTTGTTCTACCTTTGAGCTGTTGTAGCAACCCATCTGCCAGAATAAATGATGGTATTAAACATTTCTGCAAACTATGGGCATGGAAAATTTGTACGTTGTTGTACAGGGGATATGTAGAAACTTGACATACTTACTTTTCAACAAAGCTGTGGTTGACATGTGAACAGGTTTAGGCACAAAGCCCACTTGGTCATGATTAGGAAAAGATCATGTTTTGGCTTAAAACACATGGTTTTGGGGGCACAATCCCCGCTGGAAAAGCAGTGACATCTTAGTAAAAATAAACAAAGCTGTGGTTGACGCATGATCACGTTTAGGCACAAAGCCCACCTGGTCATGATTAGGAAAAGATCATGTTTTGTCTTAAAAAACAAGATTGAAGGGCACAATCCCTGCTGGAAAAGCAGTGATATCTTAGTAAAAATAAATTGGTTTTATTGTTTGTTGGTCTCAAAACAGTGGTCTGCAGCTTAGCAGTCGTTTCCCCTAAGGTGCACATCATCCACCATCCCCTCTCCCTCCACGGAAATGCAATGTAGTCATGGTTTGCTGAAACGTGCGATGCAATTATTTTCTCCTGGTTGAATAATAAATAATGTCTTGCATCGTGGTTAAAGACAAAAATGAAACCATAACTCCCAAACTTTTTGTCATGATTGAGAAACTAAATCCAACAGATCAAGCTCTGACGTCCAAACCTTAACCTTTCACTGCAATATCAGAGCACTACCCATGCTTTCATTACATAATCCAAAACATCATTAGCATTTTACAAACCTTTGGTAGAACAGGCTCATTGGTAATGCTTTACTTTGCAGGTCTGTAATCTTGGAATAGTTTCCTAACAATTTCAGAGAGCTGTTCTGAAAGGACTATGTAATTTGCTGATGATTCTAGGAAAAATAGAGACATTGTGAAATTGCTACATTTCCATGGAACTGCTCGTGTTACCTGGGCAGTTTTTTGTCACTGCACAGCAGAACAGCTAAACATGCAAAAATGTTAAGATATGTGCCAACTAAGTTTTTACTAATAAAACATAATAAACAAACATATTTTTGTAGAACAAACTGAGCTTTTCTATCAAGGACATTTTTACTCCCCCTTTAATTATCAAATGTTGTGTCTGATGTTGCATTTAGTGCATTAATGCTTTGAAGCTTGGCACATGTATAACTAGGCTACATTAAGCAAAAACAAATGACAACACATGGCTTATAAATTGCAAACTCACTGGACTGTACACACTGAGTGCACCAAAAGGCATCAATACAGCAACCCACTGGTTATATGTGGCTACCATGACAGCTGCAAAGGACCAAAAGGATGCCATTCAAAGAGGACAGCTTTTGTTGCCCGCTACAGCTTCTATCATTGCAACATTAAGAACTACAGCAAACACTTTGACAAGTTAAGAATTTCTGTTTTTCACAGGGCAATTACTTTGTGTAGCCCATAGATAAACACATATGTAGGATATGTTTAGGGCTGGGTATTGGCACTTGATACCTTTAAGGTATTGACTGAAATAACCCAGTACCAAGTAGTACAATAACGTAATGAGCAAATCTGACAGAGTGATAGTTGGGTCCTTTTTTAGTTTTTAATGTATGCTGTTATAAAATAAGTGTCAACCTGAATTTCCTGGTGTGTGCCGGAACTGCAGTTTGGTTTTTGACTCGTGTGGTTTATCCTGCACCAGCTGGCACCTGCGAAAGAGGCAAGACTGTGGGTGTCTCGAGTCAAACAATACCTACATTCCATTCTTCTTACACCAGGGTCCAACCCGGTGTCACTGCAAAGTTGTCAAATACCGCTGCTTGGTCAGTGACTTTCGGCGTCAGACACAAAAAAGCCATCCATTCATGTTAGCATGATTTGATTTTGGATGAGTCCAACAACCTCCGACTTTCACTCAGGAGGCTGGTGTTTGATTACGGTAAGATTGTAAAGCCAAAACCTGTTCTGTTTTCCTAAACCCAACCACCTGCTTTTGTTGCCTAAATCGAAGTACTCGTGTTTGTTGTTGAAGGGAAAAAATATCAATTCATGGTGTTGTACTGACGTAGTGTGTTCATTTTCAAAGAGACTGTATGCAAACTGTACATTTCCTGTAAAAAGTTTTTTTGAAAACAGACAGTACATGTAACAAGCGGAAGCTGACACAGTGTCCCAGAACGTTACCAACCAATGCTTCCAGGGTACCTTGCGTGTCATATATTGACGTGGAAAGTCCATAACCAAACGTCAATATGAGATGAGGTTGGATTGAGAATGTGTTGCGGGGTCTGATCCCAGACCATCTAAGCTCCCGACAGGATCAGCAACTTTCTATCGCTGCCATCATGTTACTGTCCGGCAAATAGTCAGCCCAGTTAGCATGAGATAACACAACAGCAGCAGCTAACATCCAACACCGAGACATTAAGCGGTCCCAACAAACTCACTCCAACGCCAACGTGGATCCATTAATAACCACAACTGTTGCCATTGCGGAGCTTACATCCCTGAAGCAGCAGCTACAACCCATGCAGTCTGTGGTATGGCAAAGTTAAGGACTGTGTATTGACGGAGTTGGCACTTCAGCGTGCTGAGACATTTGAAAGTCTGGCTATATTACACGCCACTTCATTCATATTATGCGTATCAAATAAAGTACTCTATTGATATGGGCATTACTTTAAGGGTACCGGTATTTGCACTGATGTCTAGGGCGACACCTGACTCAGAATTATGTCCATCAAATCAAATTTGGCTTTTCAATACGAATAGTTGACTGTTGAATCCTTTTTTTTCCTGTACAGAGTTTGAAAGTTTAAATGGGGTTCAGCAGGATGTTCAGTGCAACAGTAACATATAGTAAACAAGCTAGCTAACTACACTAAAGACAGACTGGAAATGTACAGCATTTTTGGCATTTTTTGCCAACACAAGATATCAAACAAAAGTCAGAGACTGTATCTTATTTAGCTGCCGTGAGCTGTAAATTCACCACTTCTAAGCAGAAGACAGAAGACAACATTATCGTAAAGTCTGATCAAGCAAAGCCTCTCTTCCTCTGGGCTTGGTCTGAACCAAAGAGCAGCGTGAAAGCAAGGAGCAATTACTCAGTTAACTGATTAATGGAAAATAACTGCTTGACTTGAAGTGGACTGAGGAGTCTCCAGCTTTCAGGGGGTCAGCCCCACTGGTATTGTAACTTTTTAAACAATACCCAGTCCTGTGCATGTTTCCGGCCTAAGAGCCTATGTTTTGCCATAGCAAAGCATTGTGTGTTATAATGGTAGCATACATACCCATTGGGGTGCCAACCCCGTAGGCTTTGGAGTCAATGAGCCCTCCAATCTGGGTGAGGTTGCAGTTGCGCTGGGTGACAAACTCAATAGTGGTGGACTCCATGAGGAATGCGTAGTCTGAGGTGAGCACACGGTGAATGCCTTCGTCAATGTTTTTCACCATCACTGAGTGCCTTCGACTGCTCATGAACTCCCACATCTTATCATACGTGGAGATCTTGGTTTTCTGGGAAGAGAAACAGAACAACACTGTGTGTAAGAAAAGAAAGTACTTAGACACTGTCACATTTATTCATTGTGAAAGCCATACTGTGTTTTGATGAATGTGAAGTTCTAGGTTGGAGGTTAATGAAGAATTATTTTTGTCTCAGCAGTTATGTTCTGAGGGACTCAAAGAAACAATGAAATCCTGAGCACTCAAATCACTCATTTGAGTACTGCCAGTGCACGCAGCTCTATCAAGGCCTGCCGGACCATTTGCATTCAATTATTTTCCAAATTTCATTGGGAAAACACGTCATTTGCTTCAACACAACTATTTTTGCAGCTACAGCAGCACTATATGCCTTCTGTCTGCCTCAGTCATTATCACTTGTGAGGAGAATATAGGCTGAAGCAGACGAGCATGTTAAATAGCAGCAGTGGTGTGATTTTGTATGACCGTACATCTCTGCTGTCTGTGCTGCTGCTATCACCTATAGTTAGGATCAGCAGCAGCGTTGTCACTAACAGTGTGCCTCACTTTCTACACCTGTAATCATGGAGAAAAATCCAAGAGCACATTACTCTCCAGGGGAGCAGATTTGAAGGCATTTTTGAAGCCATTTGAAACCTAATTAAGTCACATCTTCAAGGTCCTGCCCGCCATTATTGTGTGTAATGACTTTTTGTGGCTGGTCGATATTTTAGATCAACTGGGTGATTTGCGGAGTGCCTATCAGAATCTTTCGGAGTCACCCTTGACAAATCAGGCGATTGAGCATGCAAGCTTCAGACTGCTGATAAGGCGAGAGCAGTGGCTGTGAATACACGGAGAGTCAGATAACCACCTACACTCCAAGTCAGGCAGAGAGCCGAGAAGGGCTTCCCAGAGCCTCCACACAGGGATCCAGAGCTGCTTAAACCATATGAGAGATCTTGGAAAATGCAGCGGGTACACATGGATAGCTGTCATAGCGAAATAGTAAACAAGTCCCAAATAATCCATCCATAGCATTGCAGAATGTGCGATGTCCTTTTTGTTTAGTGAAAGCGAATCAGAATATTCTAGCTGCTTCAATAACTAAAATCATGCCAGGTCCAAAAAATGCTCTCCGCTGTCTGATCCTCTCAAGTCATCACCTGCCTGATAAAAGTTTTATGTGCCTGCCTGTGTTAAAGAATGCTGTCCTCTTTTTTCAGTTTCCGTATCTGCAAAAACTGCTGGTTAATCCCGTCATCAAACTGAAGTGGATGTAGATTCAAAATGTTTTAAAATCTGTGGATTTTAGTCAAGCATTTTGTTCTGTATGTCCTTAAATCACAATCACTGTTCACCAGAGCTGAAAGGCCTCCAGCTGTATGTTAGGCAGCAGTGAGTCATGTGGGGTGATGGGGAGGAAAGAGCCAGCCAAAACCACTATCAGCCCTAGTTAGATCAACTTGATGAGTGAGTAATCCTCTCTATTACTGCTCGGGTGAATATTTACACTGTGTATGAACTGGTTTGCGTCATGTAATTGCTTAGCCAAAGACACATTCAAGACTGACAGCGTATGGTGCCTGATCCTTCAGTCTGTAAGTAAATGAGCTTTCAATGCAAAGTTTGTCAAGTTAATATGGGTTTGTAAGGGAAACGTTTTTAATACTTAATGTACTTTGAATATGAATTTTAATACCAAAATATTAACAAAGTCTTGTTACAACTACCATTATGTACAACTGCCCTTGTTGACATTAGCATTATTATTTGCAGTAGCAAATGCATTTAGAATGCTGCAAACATTCACTGTAAAATAGTTCATCTTCCCTAACGCCCACTCTTGGTAACTAGAGCATTAATAACATTTTCATGGTGATGTTCAAGCATCTCAAAGTACTTGGTTAGTTTTAGTGAAAGATGACAGTCTTGCCTGAAGACTGAAAGACATAACAGCTCTGTTATGCATCATGGTGGTAAGATACTCCTATATACTTAACCCAATTGCCACAGAAAATGTTGGCATTGGAGGTTTCTGCAAACAACGGGTATGTTACATTTGTTTGTTATTATGATGCAGATGCATGAAACTATACTGAATGGTTAATGTGTTTAGGCTGAGATTCCACTCCATTTCCACAGAAAACCACTCGATTATGGTTAGGAGATAGTTAAGATCATGTTTTGACTTAAAATATCCAATTTGGGGGACACAATCTATACTGGAAATGCAGCGAGCTTTCAGTAAAAAAAAAAAAGATAGAAAAACAGCCCCCCTCCATCTCCCGTTGACCAGTGTTATTTTTTGACAAAAACTATGACGATAACAACCTTTTTTTCCATGATGAAAATGAGATGATGATGATGAGCTAAAAATAGTAGTAGTATAATAGTATAATCCATGTTTCATTTTCATTGACCAGATGAGACCAAAATGTTCGTGGTGGACTATCGGACATTGAAAGCTGAGAATGGCCATGCTGGCAATTATCTTCAAATGCCACACGAGCAACTGGCTGGTAAACTCCAGTAAATAGTCTGTGCCAGGATGTTTTAATAGCCAGCAAAACCACTCACGCTGAACCTGTGTCAACCATTGGCGCTAGTTGTGAGCTGTGATTCAACAGTAAATAATCAGCTGTGTGTCTGACTGTGGGTGGTGGAGCTGCTGAATGGATTTGTGGAATTTGTTAGTTGCAGCAGTGGCTGTTAGTACACTGAACAAAAATATAAACGCAACACTTTTGCTTTTGCTCCCATTTTTCATGAGCTGAACTCAAAGATCTAAAACATTTTCTATACACACAAAAGATCATTTCCCTCAAATACTGTTCACAAATCTGTCTAAATCTGTGTTAGTGAGCACTTCTCCTTTGCCAAGATAATCCATCCCACCTCACAGGTGTGGCATATCAAGATGCTGATTAGACAGCATGATTATTGCACAGGTGTGCCTTAGGCTGGCCACAATAAAAGGCCACTCTAAAATGTTCAGTTTTATCACACAGCACAATGCCACAGATGTCGCAAGTTTTGAGGGAGCGTGCAACTGGCATGCTGACCACAGGAATGTCCACCAGAGCTGCTGCTCGTGAATTGAATATTCATTTCTCTACCATAAGCCGTCTCCAAAGGCGTTTCCTATATATCCAGCAACTTCACACAGCCATTGAAGAGGAGTGGACCAACATACCACAGGCCACAATCAACAACCTGATCAAGTCTATGCGAAGGAGATGTGTTGCACTGCGTGACGCAAATGGTGGTCACACCAGATACTGACTGGTTTTCTGACCCCCCCCGACCCCCCCAATAAAGCAAAACTGCACATTTTAGAGTGGCCTTTTATTGTGGCCAGCCTAATGCCAAGGCCACACTGCCTGCAAAGCGCAGCGCACTGAAATTCTCGCGCGAGCCGGAGCACTTCCGTTCACATCAGACGTGCATTTCTCTGCGCCGGTCGACAAGCGATTCTGCTCCCAGCTGTTGTTTTTCAATCATGGGTAACTTGACACATTCGCTCGCGGCTCGTGCAGAAAATAGACCAGACGCCAAAATGATCGCTGCAGGGCCGGCGGCGGAGCTGTGCGGCGCGGCCGGTGTGGATGACACAACCGGTTAACATGGGTACCAAAAGGAAACTGGCTTCACTTCTCGGTGCTTCGAGGCTATTCGCGGCGCTTCCGCGGGTGGTATGGCCCTGGCGTAAGGCACACCTGTGCAATATTCATGCTGTCTAATCAGCATCTTGATATGCCACACCTGTGAGGTGGGATGGATTATCTTGGCAAAGGAGAAGTGCTCACTAACACAGATTTAGACAGATTTGTGAACAATATTTGTGAGAAATGGTCATTTGTGTATATACAAAATGTTTTAGATCTTTGAGTTCAGCTCATGAATAATGGGAGCACAAACAAAAGTGTTGCGTTTATACTTTCTGTTCAGTGTAGTTAGCCCTGCCTGTTAGCCCCTGAATGGCAGCACAGCAAGCAGCCACCGGCCGCCGAACTTCACATCTGTTGATCCCCGCTGGACTCCACTCAGTTCAGTCTCAAGAAGGTTTATGGGTTGATAGCTGTTTGGAGGCTCAGTTATCTGTGAGTGTAGCTGTAAAACAGTCTGAGCTCAGATCAGTTTTCTCTGACAGAGTTGAATGTTTATTTTCAATTACCTACTCTGTGAGAAGACACAAGTTTAAACCTCCAGACTATCATGTTGCATGAATTTTCGACTAAAACATTTCGAGCTTTCGTCAACTTAAACTAGACTAAAACTATGAAGAATAAAAATGACTTAAATGTGACCAAAACTGATAACCATTTTTCGTCTCAAGACTAAGCTAAATCTAAAATAGCTGCCAAAATTAACTCTGCCAATAACAAAGTCAGCTCATATATTACATCACTTTAGACATGTTGATACGATACAAAAATGTCATGTATCCACAGTTTGCAGAAATGTACAGCGCCAAAACTTTCCTCTGGCAACTGGGTTGAAATACTAACTACATACAAAGGCTACTTGCAAACAACAGCATCTGATATGAAGCACTTAATGACAGATCAAAGGTAACCTTACTTTATGGCCAGATCTTTGTTCTGGTAGCAATACATCTGTCAAAAAAAAAAAAACAGTCAGAACCTTGACAGCTTCCAGAGGGGAGACTTTATTAGGTTATCACTACCTTTGGCCAAATATTACAAAGAGATACAAAACAATAAATAAACTCATCACTTTTGGTGAGTCTGGTGAAACTTTTTTTTAAGTTTTTGTTTGTTCCTTTACAACTTTTGTTTGTCACTGCATAAAAAAATGGCTGTAGGGGGGTATCTCCTAAATCCACTTAAGTCCAAAATCTTGTTTTTGTAGCTGACATAAAGGAAAAATCTGTCTCACAAATATCTGTAATTAGGAAGGACAGTGAAGTCTTCACTGCATGCTGATGGACAGAGGGATACTCAGCAAAAATTTTAAGAGACATCTGTCCAGTAGATGACACTACCCAGACAACCCGTTCTCATTCCAAGGCAGTCAAATACCTATGCTTTGTCACGTCCCACGACACCTCATTGCGACACAGAGCACCCCTTAGTGTGTCTACATGAGACGAGGACTACATAAATGACATAACATTGCGTTAAAAACAGGGGACGTAGGTAAGTAAGTCAGGTAATGTTATGCGAACACAACATTGACTTTTGGTTTCAGACAGAAATGAACTGTGGTCACCTAGGTGAAAGTCTTGTTTTGTTTGACCCATCCACCACCATTTCCTCCCATCCTACACCGACTTTCATACTCTTTTCACTACATCAGGTGCTCTCAATGTCAAGTATTGCCACTGGTGGGTTTACATTGGAGTTAGTCGAAAGCCCAGTGCATCTCAGCTCATCTCATCTCATTGAATGTTATATGTTAGCAATAATGTTGCAACTGTGCAAGTTGCACTTGTGAAACTTAACAGGTGTGTAGTTTAGATCAAAGTGAAGGCTGATGGGTGTGGTCTGAGCAAGTAGGCCAGAAGTATGGGGGTAGGAAGTAGTAGCCATCAGCAGCACTTCAGAGACGTGGCTCACCTGCAAATTGCAGCAGAAATGGAGGTCAGCCAACACTGATTTCATTTTAACCCAAAGGGACTGTGGGAAGAACTGGTGATGGATGGCTCTGTAGTGTTATGCATTTGTTCTGTTGATTGTCCTTCTATTCCTGCTAATGATCTTCTGAGACAGCCCTGCTAGAAACACCTATGTTCAGTTCTTGTGGTTGCATGACTGTTAAATGTTAGCAATAATGTTGCAACTGTGCAAGTTGCACTTGTGAAACTTAACAGGTGTGTAGTTTAGATCAAAGTGAAGGCTGATGGGTGTGGTCTGAGCAAGTAGGCCAGAAGTATGGGGGTAGGAAGTAGTGAAGTGCTCTTGAATATCACTGATTGACTGATGATTATTTGGCCCGTTTATTGCTGTGCTAGTTGCTTTCGAGGGTGTATACAAAGCATGCTTATCAGTGGTAAATTTAAAGGTGACACTTTGCTTTAAAGCTTGATGACAGGTCTGTTAAGCTTATTTTTTTTTAACTGTGATAGAGTGGCTTTCTTTTTACTACATCAGGTGCTCTCAATGTCAAGTATTGCCACTGGTGGGTTTACACTGGAGTTAGTCGAAAGCCCAGTGCATCTCATTAACACATTACAGGGTGCCTTTTGCATTGATATCACAAGTTGAGTGGCGTGACAAAGTGTCTGTATTTGACAAACTAGGCATGAGAACCGGCTGGCAGAAAGCAAATGGTGAGAATCGCAATCTGACATCTAATCCACACACAATAATTGAATGTGTACAAAATAATACAGGATGAAAGCGGACCATAAGCCATGAAACACACACATGTCCAGATCAATCATGTTACATACATTACTGACAGAAGATAAAGTCAAACACACTGACCAGGGCAGAATTGCACACACATTGGCATTTTACGTTGATTTCATGTATTCCTATATATTTCATTGCAAAATTAGAAATGGTGACGTTTAGCGGGTATGTTTAACATGTTCACAATATTAGCATGTGAACATTTCCTAATTAGCATAAAGCACAAGACAACAAGTAAAAAGACAACAATGCGTTTTGCATTCATTCAGACAAAAAGTGTTGGACAAATGAACATTTTGGAAAGTCGAAGTATCTCTGTTATTACAACTCATTCCGAGGGGAACATGAATGTATGTGCCAAAGTTGTTTGGACATTTCAATGCATAACAAAACATTTTTGACCTTGCATTGTGACCTTGTTGTTGTGTGGGAACCATGAATCTCTGTACAGAATTTTCTACCAATTTTTCTTGTAGGTGCTGGAGTATTTCACTGGGCAGCACATTTATCTTTACCAACATTTCTGGCAATCTGCCCAAGAGCTGTCAAGTCATTTCACTCAAAACCAGAAAATATCATCAGGGCACTAGAGGATAAGTCAGAGGATCATCATGATCTGTAGGATTTATTTATTGGTGACCATGAATGACTGTACAAATTTTCAAGGAAACCCATTTAATATTTGTCCAGACCTGTAATTCTGGAGAGTGAGCAACCAAGCAGATCCATGCAGATAGCACCACTACTAAATAAGTCAATGTAGACTCGCAGCATAAGACAGGGCGTGATGCCTTTGTCAATAATCAGCCAAAACCACCATGGGTTTAATTCACGCAACCATCAACCCCAAGCTTTTTAAAGTTGTCAAATGATGACATCAGGCTATACATATCACTGTCACTTTGTTTCAGAGTACAGAACTACTGCCCATTTCCCTTGACCAATACCAAAGTGAATGGCAAGATACCTCGACAACCAAGTGACCTGTGAAATGTGCAGAAAATATGCAACCCAGTCACCAGAATAAAATCTTGGCATTGTACGTTTTTGCAAACAACAGATATGTGACATTTCCACATTTTACGTGTATCATATTAAGATTTCTAAAGTAGTGTAGTTCTGATTACATGTAAATGAGCTGGGTTTCTCATCGAGACATGGAGGGGATGATGGATGGCATAACCAAGCAACAGACCAGCAGGTGTCTTTCAATGACATGTTGGGCCATTTCCAGCCATGTTTGTGGTGACCAAGCAGGGTATTTTCAGCCTAAACATGAGCTTTACCAAAGTCTAACCAAGTACTTTGAGGTTAATGTGTGGTTAGGTTTAAGCACACAATGTTGCCACAACATAAAATTGAAAATTAAAATGTATAAAAATGTGACGTTTTAACATATCCACTACATAGAAAATGTACAAATTTAAAAAAAAACATCTGTGATTTGCAGAAACTTACAATGCCAATATTTATCCTGGCAATTGGGTTTCATGATCCCCAAAGAGAAAACTCTTCGCCCTAATGACATCTGTTAGCTGTAATCTTCCACCATCTAATATCAGAACTAATTGGATTTGTTTAATGAACTCACTTAAAAGCACATACCCAGTGTGCAGCCTCGTCTGTCCTTATAACTTGGTGCAGGTGATAGCAGGAAACATCAGATTGGTAGTAAATAAGCAAAATACACTGCACACAAAAGGGCTGAAATGCTTCTTCTTTTAATTTAATCTTCATTTGAAGATGTTACAAACAACGCATTTCGCCCATGCCATCATCACCTAATGAAGCCATGGGCACATGATGATGGATTTATTTTATCTTATATTCCTTTATTGTTTTCTACATTACCCAGCAGCAGAGTTTTTGGCTTGGAGTGGGCCTTTAATATATTTTGTTGTACAACCATTTTTTTTACCCAGTACTGGAAAACTAGTTCAAATGCAGTTTTCAGCCATCAGCAGCACTTCAGAGACGTGGCTCACCTGCAAATTGCAGCAGAAATGGAGGTCAGCCAACACTGATTTCATTTTAACCCAAAGGGACTGTGGGAAGAACTGGTGATGGATGGCTCTGTAGTGTTATGCATTTGTTCCGTTGATTGTCCTTCTATTCCTGCTAATGATCTTCTGAGACAGCCCTGCTAGAAACACCTATGTTCAGTTCTTGTGGTTGCATGACTGTTAAATGTTAGCAATAATGTTGCAACTGTGCAAGTTGCACTTGTGAAACTTAACAGGTGTGTAGTTTAGATCAAAGTGAAGGCTGATGGGTGTGGTCTGAGCAAGTAGGCCAGAAGTATGGGGGTAGGAAGTAGTGAAGTGCTCTTGAATATCACTGATTGACTGATGATTATTTGGCCCGTTTATTGCTGTGCTAGTTGCTTTCGAGGGTGTATACAAAGCATGCTTATCAGTGGTAAATTTAAAGGTGACACTTTGCTTTAAAGCTTGATGACAGGTCTGTTAAGCTTTTTTTTTTTTTTTTAACTGTGATAGAGTGACTTTCTCTTGGTTTTCCAGTATCTTGTGTGTCTTTATGTCCTAGCTACTGAGCAACGAAGACATTCTAATAAGCATTCAGAGCACAAGCTCTTGACACAGCATTCTGCTCAGTTTCTGTTTTACGCAGAAAACATACATTTAAATTCCTAACACAAACCTTAAGACAACTTCCGATTCAGAGAAATCCCCTGCAGGCCCTGTCAGACCGCAATACCACCCTTCACAGAAAATCCAGCTTCTCGTCTGAAAACAACACAGTAATTGTTCTATTTGCTTCACTTCTCTGAGCTGTGCGAAGAAAGAAGGGGAGTGGTTCGGGTCAGCAAGTCCTGAAATATCACGTAACAGCTTACAGTAGCTAAGGAGCCCATTTTCTGGCCAACAGTGCAGAGTCAACAAAATAACAAATCAAACTAAAGCTGCGCTCCAGGACCTTGGGGAAAAGGAAAACAAAAGTGCACAGTAATCATCCCAGTTCTGTAAAATCAAATCACAGACTTAAACAGGGCAGACTCATTTAACATGATAATGTTGTTAGAGATGCAAGACTATATTTACTTTATGATATTCATCAAGATGAGTGTAGAGTGTAGAATATGGTCCTGTGAGATTCACTGTTAACATTTCCAAAGTTCTTTAAAGAATAACTTTTTGGGTTAGTAAATTATATGAACAGTCATGGTATTAAGCTATGATGGGGTGGGGGGCTGGTGGTCAGTGTGTGTCCGGGGTCAGAATGCATTTGTGAAGGTGGTCTTGCATGCACACAAGGGTTTGCAACTTAAATTTAGTAATTATTACATCCTGTGTTGAAGACCCTGTAAACCTAGTTGCAGAATTTTTTGGTCTCCAGTGTTTAATGTCACAAAGCTATCAATATCTAAAAACAGGTATCTGCATATGTATGCAGAATCTGTAGGCAAGGGGACAAGATTTTGGTGTCAGATGTATTCTGGTTTCCCTTTGTAACCCATTTGAAATCCAAGTAGTGTTGACCAATCACGTTTGAGCTGCAGATCATGGGAAGAGGCAAACACATTGGCTGAAAATTGGCTGAATCTGCAACTTCGCCACAGACTGATGTGTTTCCAGTTTTTAATAAGAAGAGCTGAAATGGTAAGCAGTGTGCATGTGTGATCAAGCCTGTGCATGCCTGTTTATTCTTCCTGTCAATGTGACTATGTCTTGGTTAATGTGTTCTGAGCACATTTATTTTAGTAAAACTGAGTGAGCTCACACAATGTGGTTTAGCTTTTGTGCATAGTATTAAGCATGTCTGTGCGTGTGTGTGTGTGTGTGTTTGTGTGTGAGTGTAGCCTTGAATTGCCATTAACAACACAGACTCTGTTGGTCCTTGTCAAGACTCGGTGTGCGCTGCTTGCCAAAGTGTTTTGCATATCTTTTTCAAAGGGCCCTAATCAAAAGAATGCACAGAGCGGAGGGACATAGCACACGATTTTTAGCAGCACAAACAACAACTTTGCTTTTGTATAGCATTCTCTCATGCCATATTTTACACATACTGTTTATGATATACTGTTGACACTAAACACAAGTAGCTAGGAAAACCAATTTTGCACTCAGTCACTTGTAGTATATTTGTAAAGAACATGTTAGAAATGCACTAATAATGAGAATTTGTGATTCATTTATTTTGCGGGGGAGCACAAATAATTACAAAAAAATATTAGAACCAACTGAGACCAAGAATACTTAAATGAAAATATTAAATACCCCAAAACAATGGTTAATTGCTGATAATCATGACTGCTTTTACAAATGAGTATGATCACTGTTACAACTACCTTTTTTTTAAGAAACTGTATAAAACAGATTCATTAAATGTGGCTGTAGCCATATCCAGCAATCTGTCCTTACATCCATGGGATATCACGCTAAATTCTCTCAGGCCAACAAGTCTTCCAATCAGAACAGTGAAATGGGTCATTTGTTACTGCCATCTGAAAAAACATGTTTGGATATTCTCTGATCTGTTGCCCCTCTGTAGTATGGGGGCAGCCCTCCATTCCGAAACCCTGCCGTTCTGAACCACCCTGACTCCGAAACTGATTTTCAAGTCCATATCAAGTTTCCTGCATCAAACACTGCCGCCCGCTCTCCGGCCACACTCACACAATTCTGAAATTCGTTGTACTACAAAAGCTTGAAATGAACGTTCAAATCATTGTTTTTTGTTGAAAATATGTCACTGCCTTCATTTATTATGTATAATTTCGCTAGCAGCAAACACATTTAAAGGAGATGCTTGTGCAGTCTTTTTACACGCGCTGTCCGTGGTGATGAAATCCCCACTCCCAGCTGCACTCACACCGGGGACACGTATAATTTTTCATCTTCTAACCGCTTCATCCTCTTGAGGGTCGCGGGGGGGCTGGAGCCTATCCCAGCTAACATCGGGCGAGAGACAGGGTACACCCTGGACAGGTCGCCAGACTATCACAGGGCTGACACATAGAGACAAACAACCATTCATGCTCACATTCACACCTATGGACAATTTAGAGTTATCAATTAACCTAGTTCCCAATCTGCATGTCTTTGGACTGTGGGAGGAAGCCGGAGTGCCCGGAGAGAACCCACGCTGACACGGGGAGAACATGCAAACTCCGCACAGAAGGGCTCCCACGCCCGAGATCGAACCGGCAACCCTCTTGCTGTGAGGCAAGAGTGCTAACCACCACACCACTGTGCCGCCCACGTATAATTTTTATGGTGTCTATTTTTCTATGATTTACAGACTTTTGTCCTCCATAGATATCAGTAATATAGTAACAGGGATGCAATTTCTGAGGCCAACTGGGTCAGTCAAGATCAAATAATTATATTCATCTATTCATATTTTTAGATTCAGGGTTAATTTTGAATGACTTCAGCAGCTTTGATGCAGTTTTTTTGTTTGTTTTCAGTTGTAATTATAAATAATCCTTACAATTCTGGTATACACCTCTGACTGGCTTCTTCTCCATAGCAAGGGGTAGGCTCATGTGTATTGCAATATGATGTTGTTTCTCAGAAACAAAGTTGGAATAATTGATTGCCATAACAGCAGTCTATGTTTTTCTTTTACATTAATAAGGAGACTCCTGTGTTTCTATTAGGGATGTATCCCAATCCAAATATGTTATTCAGGAAAGCACAAATAATGTGATGTAAACACATATTAATTCTACCTGAGGTTGCTTATTTTTATTTGGGGAAGAATCATGATTGAAACCTGTCAGCAGCCGTATTGTTTCTTCAAATCAATTCATATCATTGTGGATGGCCACAAGAAAAAAATCTGTTTGCAACATCTCTCCCCCTTTCACACTTGTCTGTCCTATCCATTAAAGGCTAAAAATGTCCCCAAAAATATCTTTAAAAAAAAAAAAAAAAAACACTGTTTCACATTGACATGATAGGCTGTTATAGTTTAAGGGCATTGGGTGAAAACGCAGCAGGACAACAACTAAAGTTATGGCAGCAGAAGCCCGAGTAGGGCAGACAGGAGAGGTGGTGGACGGGTCCAACAACAACCGACTTGCAACCGGGAGGCCAGTGTTCACTTCCTCTAAGATTATGTGGCCAAACCCTGTTCTTTTTTCCTAAACCCAACCAAATGCTTTTGTTGCCTAAACCTATTTTTATTACTTTCACTATTATTTGAGTCACTGTGTCTGTTCATGTGCCAGCCGACATGTTGTTGTAGTCACACAAAAGCATCAGTTGATGGCAGGAGCTACATTTGAAGCGCTATATGTAAACTATCAATTACAGTATCTTCCACAGAAAGTTCTGACAAATGTTTCAGAATAAAAGCCTATTTAGAAAATGGAGGGATTCTCTCAGCCGAGGTTATATGGGGCTTTTAATTTGAAATTTGAAATGATGGTGCGATATGTTAACTTTATAAAGACAACAGGAGCGGATAAAAAGTAAGTATATAAACACACAGAGTGATTAATAAATAGCGGACCGTCTATAATGTAGTTTGTTTCAAATGAAGCTGGGAGGCTCTGCAGTTGTGGTGAGTAAAAGCCCCGCCGCTATTTGTTAATGTTATTACTTTATGTCCAACCATGAGGATGTACCATTGTTTGCTAGCTTGATGCTAATGACAGTAACGTTAACTCAGCGGGTTGACAAAGTGCCTCTGCTGTTTATCATTTCCCCCTTTTACTCTGTGTGGTAACATCCCTAGAGGAAATATTAAAAATGCTGGGGTGTTGTTGTCATACAGTTGTCTACGGCAGCAGATCGTTCTGTGTTTCTACTGGTCAAGTGACGGCTGTGATGGGAGAATTGGATCTCAGTGAAGGGCAAGTGGTCCATAACTTTAATTTTGGAGACAAAAAAATGTAGGCTTAGCGCCCTGTGGTCCATTGCCCAATAGGAAATGTAGAATACTCAAAAGTACTTTAAACGTGCTTGAGTTACTTTTCTCAGGGAGTAACGCTGGAAGTACTTTAAAAGTAACTGAGTTACTTTACTCAGGGAGTAACGCAGTAAAGTACTTTGATTACTTTTAAAGTAACCCTTACCCAACACTGGTCATGACGCCAAGAAGAGGACATTATCGGAGCCGTACCTCTCTGTCGCCGGTGAACCTAATCTTGCACTGCAAACTACTATGGCCGCCGTATCTGACAGGAATATGTATTCCTGTCCGTGTCTGTGACCCCCGTTCAACCCACAACCAGCGGGATTCGCCTTTCTTTTCTGCTGCTGGTTGAAATCTGTACTAGCACAGTGTGCTGAATGATTTATTTTGCTCGCACAAAACTATTTTTAGTCGCAAATGCGAGTGCAGTGACGGACGGAGTAAAATATCGCCACACTGCCAACATTTTACTCCGTCCGTCACCGCACACTGCTTGATTGCGTTACCAAAACACGTCACTATTATTTGGCCTTGCTTTTCACTTATTCCACCGAATACCGAATGTGTGTTTTTTTGCAGTATTCGGCCGAATATATTCTGTTACCGAATATTTGGTGCATCCCTACCTAAACCCAACCACGCGTGTGTGTTGGCATAACGTAACCATGTACGTTTGTTGTTTAAGGATAAAAATATCTATTCCCTGTGTTGTACCGACGTAGTGCATTTATTTTGAAGGACACTGTATGCAAACTGTACATTTTCCCTTGAAAACTAGGGATGCACCGAATATTCGGTAACCAAATATATTTGGCCGAATATTGCAAAAAAACACACATTCGGTATTCGGTGGAATAAGTTAAAAGCAAGGCCGAATAATAGCGGCGCGGTTTTGATAACGCAATCAAACAGCATGTCGTGACGGGCGGGGTAAAATGTCGGCAGTGTTGTGATCCGCCCGTCACCGCACTCGCATTTGCGACTAAAAATAGTTTTGAGCGAGCAAAATAGGCTCAAATCCTTCAGTGCGCTGTGCGAGCAGCCTACAGATTTCAACCAGCAGCAGAAACGAAAGGCGAATCCCACCGATTGTGGGTTGAACGGGGATCACAGACACAGACAGTAATGTATTCCTGTCAAGTACGGCGGCCATCGGCTTACCAGCGACGGGAAGTCGGCTCCAATAATAATATTATCCAATAATAATAATATTTAGATTGCTTCTCCCGAATTTCTCTTCAAGAATTGACCGCAGTGATTTCTTCATCAACGTGTCTCTTAGACCCCATCCCAACTAGGGTACTTAAGGAGGTCTTACCTTTAGTTAACACTCATATATTAGATATGATCAATATATCCTTATTAACAGGCTATGTACCACAGTCTTTTAAGGTAGCTAATAATTAAACCTCTTCTAAAAAAGCCCACCCTGGATCCAGAGGTGTTAGCCAACTATAGACCAACATCTAATCTTCCCTTTCTGTCAAAGATCCTTGAGAAAGTAGTCACAGACCAGCTGTGTGATTTTCTCCATGATAATAATTTATTTGAGGAATTTCAGTCAGGATTTAGAGTGCATCATAGCACTGAGACAGCACTAGTTAAAATTACAAATGACGTTCTGATTGCTTCAGACAAAGGACTCGTCTCTGTACTTGTTTTACTAGATCTTAGTGTGGCGTTTGACACTATTGACCATCAAATTCTACTGCTGAGACTGGAACACTTAATTGGCCTAAAAGGTTCTGCACTAAGCTGGTTTAAATCTTATTTATCTGATCGTTTTCAGTTTGTTGACGTTCATAATGAATCATCCGTACGTACTTAAGTTTGTTTTGGAGTTCCGCAAGGTTCTGTGCTTGGACGAATCCTATTTACTCTATATATGCTTCCTTTAGGTAACGTTGTTAGAAATCACTCTGTAAATTTCCATTGTTATGTGGATGATACACAGTTGTATTTATCAATGAAGCCAGAAGAAAGCAATCAATTAACTAAACTCCATAACTGCCTTAAAGACATAGAAACCTGGATGAGCACCAATTTCCTGATGTTAAATTCAGACAAAACTGAAGTTACTGTTCTTGGTCCCAAACAACTCAGAAACTCTTTATCTGATGACATAGTTTCTCTAGATGGCATTGCTCTGGCCTCTACCACTACCGTAAGAAACCTCGGAGTAATATTTGATCAAGATTTGTCTTTTAATTCTCATTTAAAACAACCTCACGGACTGCATTTTTTCATCTGCATAATATTGCGAAAATTAGGCCTATCCTAATGATGCAGAAAAATTGGTCCACGCTTTTGTTACCTCAAGGCTGGATTACTGTAACTCTCTATTATCAGGTAGCTCTAGTAAGTCCTTAAAAACTCTCCAGCTAATTCAGAATGCAGCAGCACGTGTACTAACAGGAACTAAGAAACGTGATCATAGTTCTCCTGTTTTAGCTTCTCTGCACTGGCTCCCTGTAAAATCCAGAACTGAATTTAAAATCCTACTGTTAACTTATAAAGCTCTAAATGGTCAAGCTCCGTCATATCTTAGAGAGCTCATAGTGCCATATTATCCCACCAGAACACTGCGCTCTGAGAACGCAGGGTTACTCGTGGTCCCTAAAGTAGATCAGGAGCCAGAGCCTTCAGCTATCAGGCTCCTCTCCTGTGGAATCATCTTCCTGTTACGGTCCGGGAGGCAGACACCATCTCCACATTTAAGACTAGACTTAAGACTTTCCTCTTTGATAAAGCTTATAGTTAGGGCCGGCTCAGGCTTGCCCTGTACCAGCCCCTAGTTAGGCTGACTTAGGCCTAGTCTGCCGGAGGACCCCCTATAATACACCGGGCACCATCTCTCCTTCTCTCTCTCTCTCTCATGTCCTATTACTGCATCTTGCTAACTCGGCCATTCTGGATGTCACTAACTCGGCTTCTTCTCCAGAGCCTTTGTGCTCCACTGTCTCTCAGATTAACTCATATCACAGCGGTGCCTGGACAGCGTGACGTGTGTGGTTGTGCTGCTGCCGTGGTCCCGCCAGATGCCTCCTGCTGCTGCTGCCATCATTAGTCATTAGTCATACTTCTACTGTTATTATACACATATGATTATTATCACACATGTATACTGCCAGATACTAATATATACTTTCAACATATTGTACCACAGTAGCCAGAACTATAACTATAATATTATTACTTTCATTACTGTTGTTGTAAGCTACTGTCATTACCGTCTGTCCTGCATCTCTCTCTCTCTCTCTCTCTCTCTCTTTTTCTGTCTCATTGTGTCATACGGATTACTGTTAATTTATTATGTTGATCTGTTCTGTACGACATCTATTGCACGTCTGTCCGTCCTGGAAGAGGGATCCCTCCTCAGTTGCTCTTCCTGAGGTTTCTACCTTTTTTTTCCCCCCTGTTAAAGGTTTTTTTGGGGAGTTTTTCCTTATCCGCTGTGAGGGTCTTAAGGACAGAGGGACATTGTATGCTGTAAAGCCCTGTGAGACAAATTGTGATTTGTGATATTGGGCTTTATAAATAAAATTGATTGATTGATTGATTGATTGAATAATATCCTCTTCTTGGTGTGTGGACTGCCCAGAAGTACCTGAACAGCTGAGCCAGCCAAACACAGGTATGTGATGTGTCAGAGGAGAAACGAGCCATTCACGGCCCACAAACCTCACCGCACTTTAGGGACTGTTCGTTACTTATGAAGAGACTTGTCAGGAGAGGAGGGTGGCTGGTTGATTCTTATTTTATTTATTTATTTATTTTATTTTGATCCCCCCTATGTTCATCACTCACTGATGCTGTTTTTGAAGTATGAATAAGTCAATAAGTAATTTATTCCATTGAAATATCATTGATGTATTATAGAAAAGTGATTTATCTTTTCATAAATGACAAAAGGCACATCTGCCTCATTTTCGCTGTGGTATCGTGATACTACTCAGAACCATGATATTTTCATTGGTATCGTACAGTGGGATCCAAATTTGGTACTGTGACAACACTAATCTGGAGGGGGTTCATCTTCAAAAACTAATGAAAAACTAAACAACGATATTCGGTATTTGGTACTCGGTATTCGGCTAAGCATTTAATATTATTCAGCTTCGGCTTCGGCCACAAATTTTAATTTCGGTGCATCCCTATTGAAAACACAAGTGTATTTTGAAAACAGATAATACATGTAACAGGCAGAAGTTGGCACAGCACCCCAGAACATCAACAACCAACTCACTTAGGGTATCTTGCACATCATATGTCAACGTGGAAAGTCCATGACCAAATGTCAATATGCGATGAGGTCGGAGTGAGAATGTGTTGATGACACATTATTGAAAAGTGATTGCTATATAGTGGCAAAATGGTCAGGACTGAGACAAGGACAGACACAGCATTCACCAAGATGTGTGTCTGTCTTAGAGAGCAAGAAACAGAGAGGTGGAGAAAAGTGGGGGAAATAAGGTGGGAGGTGGACTACTTTGCACAATGTTTCCCTAAAATTATTATTAACTATTTATTATGTATTGATAGTTAATTAATATTTTCTAGTCAGCTTTTCTGAACTTGCCCGGGATCTACAGGTGGGTCGACCCACGGCACACAACATGGTTCCTGGCTATCACTCAGGGAAAGTCAAGAGTAGGGAGAGAAAAGCATGGTGTGGCAGCTGGATTTCTTTCAAAACCCCACCACCAAAAAAGAAAACAAAGCTGAAACCTGTATTTTTAGAAATAAAAAGAAAAACCTTAAAATGGGAATTTACAATGGAAAAAAATCTTAACCCTCTAAAGTCCCGACTCAGTTAAATGCTGTGAAAAAGGACTGACTTGGATTAATTCATCCTTATAAATAAATGCAATATGATGCTATTTCACACTTTGTTTCATAAAGCCAGGAACTGGCACGAAAATAGACCAGTTTTTTCTTATTCCCTCTCTCCCTCCCCTCTTTCTCTCCCCTCTCTCAGGTATCAAGCACATCATCTCAATAAGCTTTATCTGCTTGATCTAATCACCATGCTGGACGTGTTCTTCCCATTCCTCTTATGGCTAATGCAAAACAATTCAGGCTTGTATAGCCTGGGGACATGGAGCTCAGCACCACAGTAGAGGGCTAGTGTCTCTACCGCGCACTCTGCCACTCATCACCACATTCTACACACAAGGTGAAAAACCAGCAATGCATTTAATAAGATGTGATTTTATTAGCTAACAAGCAAGACACAGCACTGGTGTGTGTTTGCTTATTAAATTATTCAGTGTTATTGTAGCGACAGTCCACAGGGAATGTCTCTGCTAGGAAGACGAGTGACATGCCTCAATGCTTCAGAGACTGTCCCATGCAGACATTTACATAATTAGAAACCATTAGACTTGTATTTTACAGCACAAGTCAATAATTACCCAAACAGTAGGTATTTTGTCATTTCTTCCTGGGTTTGAATAGTGATTGTGATGCGTGCACACATCATCTGGGAGTATGTTGTACTTAATCAGCTAAGACTGATGATAATCAAAACACTCCATCTATCATCACAGTTGTGCGATTTAAACACCACAGACAGGGTGTGTGGACAGAATATGTTTACTCATGGAGGACAAATGCCCTCTGCATCTGCCTGGAATCATTCATACTCATTCATCAAAGAATGAAAGCAAAGGACTATGTGTTACAAAAAGAGCATGTAGAGACAACTGCTGGATCATTAATATGTTAAAAGGTGGTGTTCAGAGAGCAGGATATGTATTTGTATAACTTAGTTATGTATTTATTCTCTCAATACATAGTATTTTTGTCTTTTATGACCAGAGATAATACTTTTTATTCACAAGTCTTCAAAACCTTGTCCTGCCCCTTGGTGTGCAATAGTGATGCATAGGGCACCTTTTAGCGTCTCTCTCATGCTTTTTCCAACAAATTAGCTTAGTTCTTGAATCAACTCTGTTCAGGATTCTTGGAACTTTGGCTCTATCTACCAGTTTTGCATCGAACAATAGCAATCAAGGATGTGTCATCAACAGAGAGGATTGCACAATGCATAATGGAAATAACCAGTTGTAGCAAAATCGCAGATTACATTCATTACCTGCTACCTTTAGTACTACTACTACAGAATAAAAGGCAGCTAACTCTAACTACGAAGCATTGTTAAGATGATCAAATTTGATTATCAAGAGGAAGTCGTGACAAGGTTTCCATAGGTGAACCTGTGGAAGGGTCATTTACCCCAAAAAACAAGCATGAACAGCTATTAATGAGACCACTGCACAAGCTTTTTTCCCCCCCAGTGATTTCCCACCTGACTCCTCCATCCTCTCTTTACAACCATTAGATCATCACTGATGTGATGACTAAACAGTTCAAAATTAGGTGTGGAATCAGAAACGGAACTAGTGCTGCCCGATTTGATAAAAACGTACGATTGGGATTTGAGTGGACAATATCGCGATTTGCGATTGCGATTACAATATAATTACAATAAAATATAATAAATAAATGGTATCATTAGTCTTCTTGCTTCATTCAGTGTTTCCCCTAAGTTACATTAGGGGGTCACTGACCTGACCTGACATAGTTATTGTTATGGACAGTGTGTCAGTGACCATCAACAGACTGCGCACAGTCAAACACACTGCTCGCACAGCAGCGCAACACGGCACTGTACCTACAGCAGAGAGAGCCTGTGTTGCATTCAGGCGTTGTCACGTAAATAACAAATTCCAGCGAGTGAACAGGCTGTAGCACAACAAAGCAGCATGTCAAGTGGGCCAAACCCAAGCAAAATTGCTCAATTTTTGATTTTTTATCATATAGTTTGTTATGGAGGCTGAGATTTCCCCGTGACACTTACAAATGTTTGTGTAACTGTGCTTGGATGTTGTTGTATGAGGCTCTGGCGGCTTTCAGTTGTCTCTTTGTCTTGAACACGGCTCGGCTTTCTCTCGCATGCATTCTTCCTACTTTTCTCTGTGCTGTGCTGTCTCAAGTGCTGATATAGATGTGGCCGTGTTGCCACGGGACGTGGCGACTTTAGCTTTAAAACTTTTACACAGCACGTCTTTCTGTTCAATGTTGCTGTACCTGAATCCAACGTACTGCCATGTAATAGATGTTGTGTTTTTTTTGCCACCAACTCAGCTTGTTCTTGGTAGGGATGGTTACCGAACTCCGGTATTGAACGAGCTCCGGGGCTACATTCTTCAAGACTGCAGTATTGATAAGCTCTGACCTTAATGGTTCTGCTATTGGTACTTGAGCAGTTGCTTTTTTTTTTTTTTTTCTTAAATAAGATAAACGTTATCTTGCACATTTATCTCACCAACTCCGTCAATTATCTGTCATTGTATCATAATTTTCGCTATTCTCCCTGAAGACGAGAGATCTGTGTCGCTCACCGTGGCTGCCTGCTGTGTGTGAGTGGAGAGCAGGGGGGCGGGGCTGTTGTTCCAGTGACACAAACACACACACACACACACACACACACGCACACAAAACAGCTCATAGCCTACCTTTAGATAGATAACGATGGCGGAGAGAGCCAAATGGTCAAAAGTGTGGCTTTACATTACAAGAGTTGATGCAGACACAGCGCGCTGTCACAAGTGTGACAAATGTTTTGCGTGTAAGGGCGGCAACACTAATAATTTGTCAAAACACCTTGCGAAAGTGCATCATATTCAGACGTACAGGGTTTGACTGCCCTAGCACAGCTATTGTTAGTTCATTTACGTCCAGTCCAGGTTTGTAACATTATGCTAGCAGCCAACACGTGGAGTTAATAACCATTAGCTATTTTGCAACCCTATTTACTAAATAGGGTTTCCGGCACAAGATAGCGGCTTACCGGCGATGGAGAAGCCTGGCTCCAGGTCCAATATTTTCCTCTTTGTTGATGTCATGACTGTCCAGAAGTACCTGAACAGCCGAACTGTGGCGGCACACAGGTATGTGATGTGTCAGAGGGGAAACGAGCCCTTAACATTACTCTTTGTGTCAGGTAACAGTCCACCATTAAAATACCGGATCGATAAGCAGTATCGATAAGAGTAGTAGTACCATTAAAATCTTAACGATACCCATCCCTAGCTCTTGGTCGTGCTCATGCTCTCTTCAGCGTCTATGTTGGTCACAGCTGCGCGCTGGGTGGTCACGTGACCCTACATGCTGCACACACCAGGATAGCTTGTAAGCGTAATGTCAACAAACTCCACACATTACAGGAGAGGCAGTCATGTTCACAGGCACACACGTTAACAATTATTGACATTAAATCGCAAATTGCAGCCTTGTATGTGGTTATGTAATCGCACAGCCTGACATCGTGATTGCGATTAGATTGATCGTGCAGAACTAAACGGAACTGGTACCATGTTGGTGGAAAAGGGGCATATAGGACACACAGCTGAAAGACATTGTTACGTGTGGTCAGTGTCATCTAGGTTTGGTTTAGGCAACAAAACTACTTGCTTAGATTCAGAAAAAAAGACAATTTTTGGGTTAAAATAAGTGTGTTCTTATTTAATGGAACATGATGTTAATAATGATGATGTAAGCATAACGCAAATGTCACGTGAGCGAAGTCAATGTGCAATGATAGTATGTTAATCAAGTAACATTTCATTAAAACAACACTGACTCTTGATTTTACATGGGAAGAACTGCAAGTAGGTATAGCTGCAGCTGGAGCAGCTATGTGACCTGTCAACTAGCTACATGACTTGCCCATCATACCTCCACATCAGTCCATGGTCTGCACTGACAAAAGTGCAAAGCTCAGGTTGTAGGAGTGTGTCGTGTACACTACAAATGGATGGTGACTTAAGCTATACATGTCTCAAGAACTGCAGTCTCCTGAATCAGTGAATCCTCATAGAACAGTTCATGTGATGTCCTTCGAATAAGCACCCCACAAATGATGTTATGTCCCTAACATACAGTTACGTAATCAACATAAAGTAACAGAGTTTAAGTTTAGGCAAGAAAACTTACTGTGGTTAGGTTGAGGGAAAAAAACATGGTTGGGTGTCTTCAGGTCTCGGCAAGTAAAGTCACATACGTACCTTGACCTGACTCAAAATTTACTCAAAGTTCAAACTGTGCAAAACATAATGTCTTCCCGGGGAAAGTCTGCGTTCTTCTGACCCATCCACCACCCCAACCTGCCTCTTTAGAAGACCTGACTGCGTCCTTGTTTACTACCGTCAGCGCATTGTCCACATGACTGCAGCCTTTCAAAGTATGTGGAATATGTAGGACCTTGGATGCATTACTTTTAATGGGACAACATACAAACAGTCTATGAGAACAGCCTGCCTAGGAAAAAATCTGGTTACCCCAGAATATGGATACATGTAAATGTTTTTGTCCCCTATGACCCATGCAGTTATGAAGAAATACACAATGCTTGAAGGTTGGTTAGCTTTTATGTAGCGTGAGCTAGTCCACAGCAGTTTTTTGCTTGTTTTGGTTGACTCAGTACGTATTATGTACAATGTGTATGTCCTCCTGCATATTGATAATTCTTTGAAATTTTACACAAAGAGCACTGGAAATTCTAGACTGATTCATTGGAAGGTGTGAATTCACTTTTAGTAACCGGACATCATTATCATACATAATTATTTGTTTATAACCACATATAACAAAAACTATAAAAGAGCTTCAAATTGTTCGTTAAATACTGGGTGAATCTGTAGGTTCTAGAAAAAAAGTGAGAACTATTACACTAACATTAGCTGATCTGAGAGACAGCTGCAGGGAAAAGGAGAAAGGAAACATGACTAACACATGGAAGATAAAGAGATGAGAGGGAGTCACAGGTAAGTGTGTGAAAGGGTAAAAAAAAAAAATCAGTGATAGGTGACTAACTAGGTGATAGGTGACTGTGACAGTGGAAGAGGGGAGTGGGGTCAGTCTGTGTGAGGGAGATTGAAAGTGCTATGCAACGCTGTCTGCCATGGAAAGACAGTTTTAATAATACTGTGCAGCATAACGCAGTGCTATTTTCTACCCTTGAGACTGACAGCAATAAGTCAATTTCTCAGTCGCACTTTACATTACGGCTCAGCAATACCATGCTGGGGTAACAAACTTAAAACATATCATGTGTACAGAATTACCTTGAAATAAAAGGGGGTGTTTGGAACATTAAGGGAGTATGAATTTCACCATTGTAATATAGTTATTATCTGTTGTACAAGAATTTTCATGTGATTTTGAAAGTATTGTCACACTGTGTGACTACTTGCTACTTTTAAAACACAGTGTGCTGTATTTGTAATCACCCATAATTAAAAAAAAAACAGATGCTAACAGCTAACTTTTCCATTCAACGTCATTGAAGCCACAATGTGTAAACCTGTGGGTGCCATTCGGATTGTATCCATCCTGTACTAACCCACTGTGGGATATTTATGTCGGCATAGTGGCCAGTAGTGGCCAGTGTTTGTATTCTGTAGTGTTTCATGAGAAATATTATGCAATTTACATACTGTTGAATAACAGATGGTCTGCATCCTTATTTTCACAAGGTAACTACATCAATTAATTAATATTTTATTTAAACAGTCAACAGTCAGTGAACAGTCCCCTGCCTGTATGAGAATAACAAAATGAGGTGTACACAGAGTGCTTCACTGTGTTTTCATTAAAATTATGTCTGCTGCGTGTTTGCTCCAGGGAAAGCTGAGATGCTCAGTGGGGCCGGGCCTGGGCTTTTTAAGGTGACACAGACTGAGCAGACTTTTTTGTCTATACCACAGAATTAGTTAGTCTCTGGTTGACATAGAAAGTATTCACTATATGCGTCTTGCTTGTCTTGCAAATGTAATGATTTAGACATTAGATTTAAACATGCTTGCAATTGCTGCCTTTTGTGGAGATGAATTACAATTACAACTGTAGTGTGTCCGGGCTGTAGACTGTCTAGGTGCTGCACCCTCGCTGTGGAGTTCTGCCTCGTTTGTTCAGTCAACTAACTTAACTGACACTTAGATAATCAATTCTTGACATTTGTGAATCAATGCTGAATCATCCATGTATGCTATGCTATGCATCTAAAAATCGATTCAACCCCTTTACTTTTAGCCCTTTCAGACACAATCTGACAACAGCATGTCTGCACTCTGAAGCCTTTTATTTGCAATGGCAGGAGTTGGGAGAGTGTGACAACCTCATAGACCCCCCTGAACCAGAAGTGCAGTTCAACATGTCGGAGCTGCAGCTAAAGGAAGTCAGGGAGGTTGTCCACAGAGCAAGGGCAGGCTGTGCTCCAGGACCAAGTGGCACTTCATACAAAGTGTATAAGTACTGTCCCAAACTCCTGCTGCATCTGTGGAAGATCCTGTGAGTCTTCTGGAGAAGGGGGAGGATCCCTGAACAATGGAGAGTGGCCGAAGGGGTATGGATCCCAAAGGGATTCCAAGCGGCTGTGTACCTACCTGGCAAAGAACACCTACATCGATACATCTGTCCAGAAAGGCAGCATTTCAGGAATGTCAGGATGTCTGGAGCATACCGGTGTGAGGCCAGAGAGAACAAGGGCAACCTGTCAGTGCTGTGGCTTGACCTGGCAAATGCATTCGGTTCCATTCCACACAAGCTAGTTCAGCTCACTTTGACAAAACATCATGTCCCCAGCAGGTGTAGAGACCTCATTGCTGATTATTACTGCAATTTCAGGATGAGGGTCTATGCAGGAGCAATAACATCCAGTTGGCACAAGGTGGAGATCGGTATCATCACAGGGTGCACTATCTCTGTGACATTGTTCTCCCTAGCCATGAATATGCTCACTAAGTCTGCTGAGCCAGAGTGCAGAGGGCCCCAAACGAATTCCGGACAACGGCAGCCACCCATCAGGGCATTCATGGATGACCTCACAGTCACAACAGAATCAGTCCCAGGCTGCCGGTGGATTCTGAAAGGACTTGAAAAGCTGGTGGAGTGGGCCCGGATGCGTTTCAAACCCGCCAAATCAAGATCAATGGTGCTGAGGAAAGGGAAGGTGGAGAACAAGTTTCGGTTTAACATCACAAGCACAGCCATCCCACCTATCACAGAGAAGCCAGTCAAGAGCTTGGGCAAGGTTTTTGACTGCTCTCTGAGAGACACAACATCAATCCAGTCGACCTGCACTGAGTTGGATGGCTGGCTGAAATCCGTGGACAAGTCAGGCCTACCTGGGAAGTTTAAAACCTGGGTCTACCAACATGGCATTCTTCCCAGGATCCTGTGGCCCCTCCTTGTCTACGCGGTCCCCATCTCAACAGTTGAGACCTTGGAGAGGAGGGTCAGCAACCACCTCCAAAGATGGCTTGGATTACCAAGGAGCCTGAGCAGCACCACGCTCTACGGTAACACCAACAAACTGCAACTGCCTTTCAAATCCTTGGAGGAGGAATTCAAGGTAACTAGAGCCAGAGAAGTGGTTCAGTACAGGGACTCAAGTGATCCGAAGGTGGCTAAAGCAGGGATCCAAGTGAGGACTGGCAGGAAATGGAGGGCAGAGTAAGCGGTTCAAGAGGCAGAGGCAAGGCTGCATCACAGGAGCCTGGTGGGAGTGGTCATACGAGGCCGAGCTGGGCTAGGATCCTTTCCAACTCCCCAAATGAACACCAGGGGGAAGGAAAGGCGCCGTCTTGTTCAGGAGGAGGTGAGAGCAGCAGCGGAGGAGACAAGAACCTGCAAGGCAGTGGGAATGAAGCAACAGGGAGCTTGGACGAGATGGGAGAATGCGGTTGAGAGGAAAGTGACCTGGGCTGAGCTTTGGAAAGCCGAGCCTCACCGCATCAAATTTCTCATCCAGGCAGTGTATGATGTGCTTCCAAGCCCGTCAAATCTGCACACATGGGGCATAGCAGAGACACCAGCATGCCCACTGTGTTCCAAGCGAGAAACCCTGGAATACATCCTCAGCTGCTGTACAAGGGCACTTGGAGATAGACGGTACAGGTGGAGGCATGACCAAGTCCTTAAGACCATTGCTAAAGCCATCAGTGCAGGAATGGCGTGGGCAAAGCAGTTCCGACCCTACAAGAAAACCATCACCTTTGTCAGGTGATGGTGTCCTGACAGAAGAACATCATCTGCAGGCATCCTGACGTCTGCAAGAGACTGGCAGTTGCTGGTGGACCTTGAACATCAGCTGCAGTTCCCCAACCATATAGCAGTCACCACTCTGCGACCAGACATTGTTCTTGTGTCTGAGTCCACCAAGCAAGCAGTGTTGCTGGAGCTGACAGTCCCGTGGGAAGATCGCTTGGAAGAAGCCTGTGAGAGGAAGCTCTCCAAGTATGCAGGACTGGTCAGCGACTGTCAGCAGGCTGGGTGGAGAGCGAGGTGTCTCCCTGTGGAGGTTGGATGCAGAGGATTTGCGGCCCGTTCCTTGGCCAGAGCCTTCAGTATTTTAGGCATTGAGGGAGAGAGAAAGAGGAGAGCCATCCGCAGTACCACTGATGTGGCAGAGAGAGCCTCAAGATGGCTGTGGCTCAAAAGAGGAGAGCCATGGAGTCATAGTAGCTAGCTAGCTATCTGGACACAAGCTGGGGTCTGATCAGCCCCGGCTGGGTCACCTGGAGGAGGGCGTATGATGTTGAGAGACCCGAAACGCCCTAAGATTCCAGGAACATCACTGATGATGTGTCCAGAGGTATCAGTAGATGTATGTACACAGCTACAAAAAGCAATGCACCCAAATCCGTGCATAACCCACGTATTTTGAAAGGCTGTGATCATGTGATCAATTCGCTGATAGCAGTAAACAAGGAAGCAGTTACGAGGGCTTGTAAGGGGGCAGTTTGGGGTGGTGGATGGGTCACAAAAAAACAGACTTTCCCTGGGAGTTGCAAATTCGGATCCATGTGAACTTAAAGTGACCTCTGACTCATTTTAAGGCACGTCCTCACCATGTCTCTTTTCAAAAACCTAACCATCGTAACTTTTATTGCCTCCGTAACGTTAATTACGTAATTGTATGTTAAGGACCTAATGTCATTTATGGGGTGCAAACTTGTAGGATATGATATGAACTCTTGTGCATGCATTTTTTTATAGGATATCATGCAAACTGTATGACAATATGTTGGGATGAATATAGGCCACCTGAGATAATAATAATAATAATAATACACTGGATTTATATAGCACTTTTCAAGATACTCAAAAGGAAAGATAGGGAGTAGTAACCAGTCTGCCAAAAAATATTTTGATTTTATTTTCTCTTTTTGCATCACAATTAAACTTGTGAACTTGTGACATTCTGTGTTGAAAAAAACGCTTTTTCTTTTTGCTATGTTTGAGTTTTTTTTTACAGCCTTTTCTTTTTGGACACCTTATTCAGTAGCATAGTCATTCAGTACCATAGTCATCTTATTGAAGGTATGACAACATTTGGATCATATATTTGCCATTTTGAAATATTAAAGATATTTTTTCAAAAATTGAAATTTGAAATTTGTGGATACAAGTGATTAAAAAAATTGTAATCAACACAGCTCATGATGCACAAATGATTTGAACTAACAGTGTCTGACCTGAGGCTGTAAATTATGGCTGCAGAGGGACCTCAGCATAGGTAGGATGATGAACAAGCACATATGCTGCTTCTTACACCAACTGTTGTTTTCATTAATTTGTGTGGTGAAATGATAAAGAGACTGTGCAACTATCACCGCACAGCAGTTTTCTAATGAATTGGTGTGAGTATGTTTCAGTGTGAAGACCAAACACACACAAACATATTAATCACAGCCGTGTCCCTGTGTGTGAACAGTACCTGCGAATGCATGCGTGCGCATTGCACAGATGGATGAAAAGGAGGTGTGAAAAAAAATGAGATCTTAAAGCTGTCTCAGTGCCATCGACGGATTGCATGAGAAGAAAAAATACAAACAGTTCCATGAGAAATCAAACTTGGAGCAAAGGGATCTAATGCAGGCAAGTTTTCAAATGAGGCTGGATTTAACACAGCATCCTGAATGTGCAGCAGGTATTCTATATGATCCTAAACTGAGGGGATTACCCAGCAGAGCCTCAGTCAGGGCAGGACTGTCACTGCTATTTCACTGGTAAAAAGGTAGAGTGGTATTTGTTCATGGTGCCACGATGGCTCAGTGGTTAGCACTATTGCCTCATGGCAAGATGGACCTGGGTTTGAACACGATCACTCTGTATGAAGTTTGCAGTCCAAACTAAATGCAGTTCATGTCCCGTGTGAAACCAAAAGTCTATGTTGTTTTAATGCAATGTTACACAATTTACGTATGGTTGTCACACACTGTTGTATTTACATTATGTTATGTAATAGACATATTTAGTTTAACCCAAAACATGATTTTTTTTCTCTTAACCTAACCAAGTAGTTTTGTTGCCTAAACCTAACTGTGACTTTCAAAACATTAACCACATGTTTCAATGTGTTTCACCTGTAAGTCTCATATACCCTTTTTTCACCAAAATTATCACATGTACGTGGGTTTTTTAAATACAGGAAATCTCACTAAAAATAGGAAATAGACTCCTTTCCCATTGCTAGTAGATCAGGGCTGTATACACAGCTCCGCAGCAAACAAGTAAGTCTCTGTGTGCTTGTGTTTTCTTTTGTTTTTTGTTGTTTTTTGTGCTACGTACAGCCAAAAAACTGGTGAGTTGTTTCTTCTGTGATTTTTTATACTCACAGAAGAATGCAGCATGAAGGCCTGCGAAAACTTAACACTGGTTAGTTTTTCTAATATACAGTACAGGCCAAAAGTTTGGACACACCTTCTCATTCAATGCGTTTTCTTTATTTTCATGACTATTTACATTGTAGATTCTCACTGAAGGCATCAAAACTATGAATGAACACATGTGGAGTTATGTACTTAACAAAAAAAGGTGAAATAACTGAAAACATGTTTTATATTCTAGTTTCTTCAAAATAGCCACCCTTTGCTCTGATTACTGCTTTGCACACTCTTGGCATTCTCTCCATGAGCTTCAAGAGCTAGTCACCTGAAATGGTTTTCCAACAGTCTTGAAGGAGTTTCCAGAGGTGTTTAGCACTTGTTGGCCCCTTTGCCTTCACTCTGCGGTCCAGCTCACCCCAAACCATCTCCATTGGGTTCAGGTCCGGTGACTGTGGAGGCCAGGTCATCTGCCGCAGCACTCCATCACTCTCCTTCTTGGTCAAATAGCCCTTACACAGCCTGGAGGTGTGTTTGGGGTCATTGTCCTGTTGAAAAATAAATGATCGTCCAACTAAACGCAAACCGGATGGGATGGCATGTCGCTGCAGGATGCTGTGGTAGCCATGCTGGTTCAGTGTGCCTTCAATTTTGAATAAATCCCCAACAGTGTCACCAGCAAACACCCCCACACCATCACACCTCCTCCTCCATGCTTCACAGTGGGAACCGGGCATGTGGAATCCATCCGTTCACCTTTTCTGCGTCTCACAAAGACACGGCGGTTGGAACCAAAGATCTCAAATTTGGACTCATCAGACCAAAGCACAGATTTCCACTGGTCTAATGTCCATTCCTTGTGTTTCTTGGCCCAAACAAATCTCTTCTGCTTGTTGCCTCTCCTTAGCAGTGGTTTCCTAGCAGCTATTTGACCATGAAGGCCTGATTCGCGCAGTCTCCTCTTAACAGTTGTTCTAGAGATGGGTCTGCTGCTAGAACTCTGTGTGGCATTCATCTGGTCTCTGATCTGAACTGCCGTTAACTTGCGATTTCTGAGGCTGGTGACTCGGATGAACTTATCCTCAGAAGCTGAGGTGACTCTTGGTCTTCCTTTCCTGGGTCGGTCCTCATGTGTGCCAGTTTGGTTGTAGCGCTTGATGGTTTTTGCGACTCCACTTGGGGACACATTTAAAGTTTTTGCAATTTTCCGGACTGACTGACCTTCATTTCTTAAAGTAATGATGGCCACTCGTTTTTCTTTAGTTAGCTGATTGGTTCTTGCCATAATATGAATTTTAACAGTTGTCCAATAGGGCTGTCGGCTGTGTATTAACCTGACTTCTGCACAACACAACTGATGGTCCCAACCCCATTGATAAAGCAAGAAATTCCACTAATTAACCCTGATAAGGCACACCTGTGAAGTGGAAACCATTTCAGGTGACTACCTCTTGAAGCTCATGGAGAGAATGCCAAGAGTGTGCAAAGCAGTAATCAGAGCAAAGGGTGGCTATTTTGAAGAAACTAGAATCTAAAACATGTTTTCAGTTATTTCACCTTTTTTTGTTAAGTACATAACTCCACATGTGTTCATTCATAGTTTTGATGCCTTCAGTGAGAATCTACAATGTAAATAGTCATGAAAATAAAGAAAACGCATTGAATGAGAAGGTGTGTCCAAACTTTTGGCCTGTACTGTATATATATCTCTCACTTATTCAGTCTCTCTGTTGATATTGGTGCAGACAAATCGGACTAATTGGATTGACGTTTGCACGCTGACTGGGTGGAGATAGACGGTATTTTTGGGTGGCGCATCAAAGGGGCTAAAGTTAGCATGTTTAACTGGGTGTTGTATTTCCATCAATGCTGATTGAAGCTGGACCCAATAAATACCCATGACCACTGCAGAGTCATTTGACCTGGGTGTAAATGCTGATTGTAACCCTTCCCATTACATTAATAAGCCAGATGTTAGCAAGTTTTAATGGGGTTTTTTTGTGCAGTGGAAAAGGACCTATAGAGTGTGCCAGGGCTGACGTCAAAACCCGGAAGTTTAGCATCGCGCTGGTTCCCGGAAGAGAAAGTGAGTGTGATTTTTGCATTGCGTTTTGGATTATGTCAGAAAATAAGCTCTGTGGCTAACACAGGTTTATGATACTTACAGGTTTTGTTCAGCGAGATAATATTGACATGTGAACACCTTTCATACTGCATTTGAAGCTTAAATGATCGCCAGGAGTAAAAAGCTAACGTTAGGCTTTAACGGACTACATGACTACTCCACGGTCGCATGACTCTTGACGTCACTAAGCTTTCAACTGATTTCGGCCGCTTTATTTTAAAAACATTGTATAATGGGGAAATCGGACTGTTTAAGCTAAATAAGAAGCTGTAATGGCAGACTGCCAGCACTCCCGCCTGTTCGGAGGTGATGACGTTTAATGTCCCAGACAGGGTTTGTAGTCGTATTGAGCATCTTGTTAGCAACCGCTTTTTTACGACACGTAAAAGCTTCAAAATTCACAAGTAGGGTATTTCCTGACGTGTTTTATGTCATAGAAGAAAACCTGAAACTCGCTGAAGCTTTTGTTAACCACAGACCTTTTTTGAGGCATTTTACCAAAATCCCATTCAAAAAACATACTGAAGTACTGAAGTGCTAAAAGCACTAACGGAGTTCCGGGTTTACTGGCACACTCTATAGAGACATTAAAGGGGGCCCTGTGGGTCACAATGGGACACTGAGGGGCATGAAAATTCTGTGGTTTTTGCACTTTAGAAGCCGTTTTCCATATATTCTTAGTTTTAATGACCTAAAACTCCCTTTGCATGTGAACAATGGGCTAAAACATTGAGAAAAGGTTTTTTGTTTTTTTGTTTTTTCAAAAAAATATCTATGTGTATATATGTGTAGACAGGGCCTTAGTCTATCTGTGTCAGTCTAGTAATAGATTGATGACTGATCAAGACCTGGGTGCGTACTTCTCATGACCCTGACCAGAATAAGTGGATACAGATAACAGATGCATACATCTTTCATCATGTGAAACTAGTCAAAGTATACACTCACTTATTAGGCTAATAAAACTACAAAATTTCCTCAGAGGCAAAGCTGGAACTCTAACTGGCTTCCAGTTCAAATTACAGTACAAATTTGCACCAATGAAGTATAACAGCAACTCAATGAGGTTCTACCTTATTACATGATTTTGAGACTCTGTCTTGTCAAGTGGCCCTGTGTCAAAATCTATATTGAACACCTTTATTGCATATTGTGCTCACAGGGAACATATTCCAAAGAAAAGCTGTGTGTAATCAAATTACCACAAACTCATTGACGCACACAGTGGAGTTTAGTGTGTCAGTATTATTCCAGCATAGGAGAACTGTTTTTTTTGATGTGATGATTGTACTGGATGTAATGTCAAGAAATTACCTTTGTTATTACAAGTTAAAATATCTTGCCTGTCTCTGAACTTTTGTACTAAATGAATATCTACAGAAAATGCTATGGTAATCCTTCTAACATTTGTCCAGACATTTCACTCTGAAAAGGTAAGTCTCCATGGCCTTCATCAGGGTCATAGATATTTCACTCTGGAAGAAAGTGGTGAACCAACTGAATTACTGGAAAATATTTCCACCCATAAAACAATGCTGCCTGTGGCTTAAAATGAGACCATTGATGATGAGTTTACTATTACCTACTGAAATTAATATAGGTGCTGCATGAGTCATAGCAGTTACCATGACCTATGACAGCCACCTTGCCTTTTATTTAAGGCTAACTCTTGTAAAAACTACATTATGTGGTTCTAAAAAGAACTATGTCACATTTGAGAAAGAGAATGTCCTCACTCCTTTTGTGGTCATGTAAACTAAATCTGCCACGACAAGTGAAATGAGCATAACGGCATAAACCCACTTAAACCTTAACCATATAGGGGACAGGTAATTTTTGCACCAGCCATATGGATTTTCTAAGTACTGACAAATTACCTGTTAAAGGTCCAGTGTGTAAAATTTAAGGTTGTTGGGATCGCAGATTGCAACCAGCTGAAACTTTTTCTGATTAACCTTCTGTGTTTATTTTTCAGGAGTTTTTACCGTGAGCCGAGTTATCAGCAGAGGTATTTTCCTCGAAACAAATGGACCAGGTGATTAAAATAACGCTGTTTGGCATGTTCCAGACCAGACCGCTAGACAAGCACCTGCTAATGTGTGCTTGCCTATTTTCTCTGATAACTTAATGTGTGCTAAACTTATTTCTGATCCAGACTTTCAGGAGGTTTTTACCATAAATTGAATTATCCCCAGAGGTCTCTTCTTCTCTAAAACAAACAGACCAGGTGATTAAAACCAGTATAAACACTGAATGCAGCAGTTTCATGAAATAAATCAGTGCTTTTTCAACCTATCTGAAGCAAGTCTTTGGTTTGTCCGTTCTGGGCTACTATAGAGACATGGTTGTGCAACATGGCAATCTCCACGGATAAGGACCTGTTCCCCATGTAGATATAAATGGCTCATTCAAAGGTAACGGAAACACAACAATTCTTAGTTTCACACTAAAGAAACATACTTACATTCAGTTGTGGCGATCCTGTATATTTTATAAATATATTTTTTTATAAGACAGTGGTTATCAGCTGATGGCTTGCTCACCTCCAGACACACCCACCGGTGCTATCGGCCAGTGGGATGGCTCGATCAGCTGAGTCCAGGTAGACCGGCCCCTACATTATGCCTTTCCTGGCAGTATGGCGAGAGACGCCGGCAAGTGAGAAATGAGCCTGAAGTCCTCTGCATATTCGGCCTACCACGGTATTTTACACCGCTCAAAGTCCACGAAATAGGTGCGCTTCCCTGTGGAATATCATCCATACGGCCACTGGCCTCACCTCAGATTCCCCGCCACGGATATCAAGGGATCCTACGGAGCCTCCACGCCCCAAAACAACGCCGGAGCATTACGGCATTCACCCACAGTCCCGTGAGTTGGCAAAAGCCGGTGGTTTCTTTCTGTTTCATTATTCCTTATTTGGAACCTTCAGGCCAGGCTGATTTGTTGTTTTGAAACTGAACAGAGCCAGAGCAGTGGATTTTCTTTACATCCTTGAAAACCTGGGGTGGAGTTTTCTTTTGTTTAGCGAACTGTGTGGACTGAACTGAATTGAACTGTGCTATGTTATTTGGAAATCCCAGAGTGGAGTTTGTTTGAACTGGATTGAACTGACTGAACGGAACAGAACATTTCTAATATATACTTCATTGAAACGGATTACAGTTGTATTTGTGAAAATTGAGTATAATTCTTTTGTTGTACAGAAACCAGGTAAAATCAATTTAATTCCGGTGTTAAGGGACATGTTTTATGGGTTTTATGGTTCCTTTATGGGGTTTGACTGAGTAAAAGAAAAATATTTGTTTCATGTGTCAAACCGCTCCACAATTTCTGCCAGTATATCCTCCTAAATCCTACAAACTGGACCTTAAAGTTTGGAGAACATGTTGCTGACAAAATTACTCAGGTGAATGTGAGTAACTTTAAATTGAGGTTTGGTACAGAGCAGTGAACAAAACACAACAATAGAAGAGACTGTAGTTGGTTTTAAGTTGTAACTAACCTTGAAGAAGGTCATGGTGGCGCCGTCCTCTACCACCCCATACTCTATCTTCGTCTGCTTGGCTAGATCGTCAGCAGAGTCAATGGGCGACTCCATCCTCTCCACAGTGAGAAAGGCGGCCAGGTTCGCCGTGTAGGAGGAGATGATGATGAGTGTGAAAAACCACCAGATTCCTCCTACAATTCTGGTGGAGAGGGCTTTCGGCATGAGCTCAGATCCTGAACGAGAGGAGCAGAGGAGGGTGGTGAGGCCTGGTACAGCGCTAGGCTGGAGAGGGGGCAGCACCCAGGCCAGGCCGGGCCCGGCCAGGCTAGGCCTCTGCTTCGGCTGCCTGAATTACACACTCTGACACATATACACAACCTGGGCAGAGTGGGCAGCCTCATGGTTGGAACTAGTAATTGGTATTTAGTCTTACGCTCACTTCCTGTGTGCTCTGGATTCTCTGTCTAGCTTAACTGTACTGACTGTTCCACAACCAAAATTTCTGAGATCATTTTCCACCAGAAGAAAAAAAAAAATCTTTTTTTATAACATGCACAGGAAACTGTATGTTCTTGCAAAATAGGTACCTCTGAAAACTTGACAAAGGCTGTGTTCAAAATCACATGCTAACATACAACATTCATGCTAAGTATGATGTAGATTTTTGTATGTGGTGCTTTCACATGCATAGTGTTTTGTGTAAGAGTATGAGACATGAGCCTAATTGACATACTCTGCTGCCCAAAAATGCATTTGCATCTCTCTGTAACTATTTAGATTCCAAGTATGTGGTCAGTGGATCCAAATAACGCCTGATTGGAAATTTGCTGCAGCATTTTTTGGAAATGTGAGTCACTGGCCAGGTCAGGACTGTCAGTCATTGGCTCAAGTTATGTGATGCAGTCACATGACTCTCTTGCTTGGGCAGACTTCAGTGTGAACAGTCTGTTCATAATGGCATACTTGACCAATCATTTACTATGCAGTGGACATTATGTTAGTATGTGATTCTGAACACAGTCATAGTGACTCATTAGGGGGCTCAAATTTGCATTTCCTAGGATAGCAAAGAAATGATGCATTTCACTCTGCCTTACTCTGCCTCTGATTGGCTTATCCAGACATGCTTACTTACCCTAACCCCAACAAATCCCACTCCTCTTGCCAAAACCTAGCCAATTCAACCAAAGAAGGAAACAAGTACCAGCCAATCATAAAGAGAGTAGGGTGGGTCATTCCTTCACTACACCAGGATTCACAAATTTGCCTGGGAAGCTAGCTACTGAAAATGGTAAGCTATCCACTACATGCTATTTAGTCGGAAACGACCTATTTTTTTAAACATCTTTCCCGTTTTTTTGACAGACATTTAACGCAGTTTGTTGGAGACCAACTATTTGTACCATTTGGGACTTCTGTCTTGTAGCTTTTTGCAAACATATTTTGTGAAGCAATGGTTTGTCCTGGTCACATGTTCTTTGTCAATTTTGATGGTTTCTAAGCTTTCAGGGGCAGGCCTTATGTAATATAAGCTGGCCTGAGGTCAGACACAGGGGGAGATGGATATGTATGTTTGATGTCTGGACCACACTGCCTGCCCCTTCCTGTGGTGTTCACACAGACAACATTGCTCTGCCTGCCAGCCCTGTCTTTTTACGTAGTGTTTGCCTCATATAATAGCCACGGTTAAAGACTTGTGTGAACAAATGAAGGGATCCTGTCTCCAGAAATGCTAGAGGGTTCTGATTTTACATGAAAACAGTGCGTGTTAAGTTGAAAAAAAAAATTATATTTTTGTTTCTTGTCTCTCACATTTTCTTCAGATACAGACACTGAAACAGTAGTGAAAGGCGTAATGTTGCGGGTATGATGTCAGAATGACAACAGATCTTTTTCACTGTTTTTGCTAGGATCATCGGAAAAAATAGCTCAGGCTCTGAATCTCCATCAGGCACAGCGGAGCTTCGCTGCTCACGCAGACTGTATGGTCCTCTAACTTGTTAACATTGGTGCCAGAATAAAATGCAAGAGGTTCCATGCTGCTCACACTACTGGTGTGGCCCAGGAGCGGAAGTGGAGTACTGCAGATGAATGCAAAGAGCAACGTTTTGTTGAGAGCTTGATGGACGATGAAGGTTAACCCCCATCCCTGAAGTATTTTGGTTCAGTTTCTGTCTGTGTCTATTTGTTAACCTAAATCAGCTGGAAAGACCTCGAGGTCTGTGCTTAGTGTTTTAAATATTAAGGTTTTAGCACAAATGCACATGCTTGGGAAGTAGTGAGTATACAACTGGATAAATGAGATTTGGATTATGCTGCACTAGTTGTATAAGAGATGGTAAACGCATGTTTTAATATCATTTTGTTGGTGCTAAGCACAGTCCCCTTTTAGTCCAATATTTTTCTTTTTGAAGTTTTTGGATTCTTTGTTTACTTTAGAAGCATGTGAGGAAATTATTTTCACTGTAACATGGGTGAATAATTGATATTCAAATGATTATTTTGTGAGGGAGGTTTTCCTTTAACACGAGGATTACCAGACCAGCCCAACCACACAGTCGAGCGAGCAACACTGCAGGGAAACTTTGGAAAACTAGTTGACCTCACCAGGACTTGATGTGATGTATGCATACTTTTCCTTTTGATTTATAGGTATTTAGCATATCTGATGGCTTGTCAGTAGCTGGTACATATATAAGGCTTAGCGGTAATTAATCCCCCAGACCAAACAACAAATCATTTTATCAGTGCTACCTATGCTGTGACAGTTTATGATGGTATAACAGGGTTTTATAAAACTGTCAAGCTGGTTTGCATTTGGTCAACAGCACAAAATTGCATGTAGTTGTCAAAGCAAAACTCTACATACCTCTGTAAGCGACTCCACTTGTGGCAATTCATATGAAATGACTTTTGTTGAGAAATGTTGCTCCCATGAATGCTGGGCTGACCGGCCCTTGCACTTTCTACTTGGAGCTGTTTCACTTAGCACAGCATCAGTTACTCTCACTATTTTTTTTATCTCTCACAATAGAGAGCACTAAATCTCCAGTTAATCTGACTGTTTTTACATTCAGGTTTTATGCAGAATGTATGCAGAGCATGTCGGAGCATATGTGCGTGGGCAGAGTGGGAGTGAAGGAGGGAGGGAGGTTTGTTGTCTGGGTGAAAGAAGGTGGGCCTGGGTTATATCAGGACTATTCTCCTCAAGCGGCTTAAGCAATTGAAAGCTGGGATTTTGCACATTCACTCGGCGGGAAAGCTGATAAAGAGTCAGAGAGATAGGAGGTTAAGAACTCTGCGCTCCACTCCCTTTGTGAGAGACTCACTTTTCATCAAACTTTCTTTCTTTTCTCGCAGTCCCCCGAGTGAGCTGTCTAGTAGAGGGAGCATGCAGAGAAAGACATGACAGCCAACTGCAGCTCCAGCCCACCGCTACTGATACTGCAACAGAGAGGGAACGACAGGCTGGAGGGGGAGCATGCCTCCAAGGGTTCCTCCCCCACTGCTTCACCCAGGAGAACATCAGGTTTGTGGGAGATTATCTCAGCGGCAAATTTACCTGTTAAGTGATAACAACGTATTGTATGCACTATAATGACTTCTCAAAACCATAATAAGAAACCTGTGGTTGGTTTAATTATTAATAAGACAATCATGTCTTTGCACAAACGTGTTTGCTGTTAGCATGCTCAAAGAATGGAGCGATGGCACTACACCTACTCTTTTATAGCACCATGATGCCACTTTAAACATGGGGTGTTAAATTTATATTTTTATGCCGTTTTAGTTTAGAGCACACACAGTATGTTGATAATACAGTGTTTTTAAAGTGGCAGAACAAGCAGACCTCTGCATCATGACTAACTGCACACTGTGAAGTTTTGGTGAACACATCTGCAGTGCAACAGTCTCTCTCTGTCACTTGTCTTTAGTAAACTGAATCTGTAGCTGATTTGTCACTAAACTGTATCGGTGTGAACTGACCAAATCATTGCATTACTGGTCAAAACACACACACACACACACACACACACACACACACACACACACACACACACACACACACACACACAGGTGGTAATTCTTTGTTCTGGAGTGTGCTTAGTCTGTAGCGCAAAGTCCTACCACTCTGTGTTTTACTGAACATCCAACATGTAGCAGAGAGGCTTTTAGAGAGTTAAAGGAACACTTCGTCCATATAAATGACATTTTTTTGTATCATTTACTCACTGTGTGTTACCTTGAATTCATGAAGAAAACTTTGTTTTTCTCGCATGCATCCATGGTGAACAGAGAATCCAAAACAGTGAACATTCTTCATGAATTGAAGTCATAGTGTTTACCAACAACAAAACTATATCAGAACATCTGTTTACAAACTCTCACAAAACTCTACAGTATTATCCAATGCTCACTGATTCAGTGGTATGTTCAGTACTTCCCAAAACATGCATTATCATTAAAACATTACGATTTAAAACACTTCAGCGTAGCGTGCATGGGCAAGCTCGTGCGTTTGAACTCGGGCATTCCACTGAGTATTGCTCCTCATACATGTGTAATACTGTTTAGGCTGATGTGCTTGGATTACACTGCAGTTGTGTCAGAGTTTGTAAATGGATGTTTTCATATAGTTTTGCTGTTGTACATCAATTCATCAAGAATGTTTGTTGTTTTTTGGATTTCTCTGTTCACCATGGAGGCACACGAGACAAACATTTTCTTCAGGAATGTGAGGTAACACAGGGTGAGTAATTCATATACAAATGGCCATTTTGTGGGGAAATTATTATTTTTTTAACTAAAAAAAAAAAAAACAGAAATTCATAGTAGCTGGTCTTAGTATTTAGGTGGCGCAGTGGTGCAGTGGTTATCATTGTCACCTTCTAGCAAGAGGGTTCCTGGTTTGAATCCTGGAGTGGTGAAGCCCGTCTGTGTGGAGTTTTCTCCAGGTAGGTACTCAGTCTTCCTCCCACAATCCAACGAAATGCACGCTAGGTTAGTTGGTGACTCTAAATTGGCTGTGTGAATGTGGGTGTGAATGGTTGTCTGTCTCTATGTGTTTGCCTGGTGATAGTCTGGCGACCTGTCTAGGGTGTAGCCTCCCTCTTGCCCAGCATCAGCAGGGATAGGGTTGGGATAGATTTTTCCATTTTCAAGGGCCACCAATGAAAAATGTGACATCTGCTTGTGCATGATATAGACCATTTTATCTTGCCCCTACCAAATTTCGTGGCTCTAGGAATTAAATGTCTGGAGGTTTTGAACCCTAAAAATGGCTTTAGGCTTACTATTTTACAGAACTTTTTTTTTTTTTTTTTTTTAAATAGCATGTACATATGGTTTGAACATACGTAAAATGTAAATAAATGCCTCTATCTGATTTCACATGGAATGACTCAGTATCAAACATCACCCAGCATAGGGGAACCGGTCACCCACTTTGCCCATTCATAAAACCACAAGAACAAAAATCAAGGTGGCAGGCATGAACACAAACACATTATTCATCAGTACTGTTAGCAGTGGATTCTGCTTGTTCTGTATTGTACCAAAGGCCGGCTATCAGTGGAACATGTTACCAGCTCCGAGCTTCTTTTCCTGTTTCACCTCAGAAACCACAACAGAAAAGAGGGGCAACCCACTCAGAGAGGCGAGTCGACCCAAACAGAGCCTGGTTGGGGCTGACTGTCATGTACCCAAGGTAACGTCATGACCAAACAGCACATCCCACAGTTTTCTGGGGGGCGGGGCACGCCGCCGGGCAGGGGAGCCTCTCTACAGTGCAGACCAGCACGGTGCCATGCAGACACTGTGTTCGTTCAGTCTAATTCCACAGCCTTCTAGCCCTCAGCCACATCTTCTCAACTGGTCAACCCTACACATCTACTCTGCCGGCTTTTCTCACAAACAACACTCACCTAAAGTACATCTATTTGCTAAAATGCATGTTATTTACCTAAATCTTGAACTAATCCTCATTGATTATAAATCTTTTGGGTGTTTTTTGTTGGGGCAGGGTTACATTCAGCCAGTCATCATATTTTGATTCCAGATAATTAAAAAAAGAAAATCAATTTTGGGAGTCAAATAAATAAAAATATGTGAAAAAGGTTAGAAACTAATTTTGGGATATTAGTAAGCATGCAGTATAAGTAAGCATGCAACCAGCCAACAAGGGAGAAGTTATCAGCTACTAAATCCTAAGAAAAGACTGAGATATCTGCAGATTTAAAGGGTCACTTCATCCGAAAAAGATTTTTTGCTCTGTTACCTCTAGTGATATATAGTTATGCAGATGTTATAAATTTTATTTTGTCCAAGTTCTGAGATATTTGTCTCTGAGATTAACCCATCAATGGTTGAGGTAAGATTATAATCATTTAAATAAGTCCATTCTGTGGCAGCCTGGTCACCAGAAGAAAATGTTGGCATTGTATGTTTCTGCAAACCACAAATACATTACATTTGTAAATTTCATACATATCATATCATCATTTCAAAAGTGACATAGTATATGAGCTGACTCTCACACTGGGAGGTAGAGGGGATGCAAATGCCTGCCAGCGCAGACCTCCCATCACTGTTTTTCCACTGAGGATAGTGCCATGAAACATAAATAAATTATTATTATTATTTTTTTTTTTTTTGTTTTTTTTCGCATGGATCACTGTACATTTATAATGATGACGTGTTCTTTACACACATCTATTGAATGTTTGTCCATCCTGGAAAAGGGATCGCTCCTCAGTTGCTCTACCTAAGGTTTCCAACATTCTTTTTTTTGGGGTTTTCTTGCTGTGAAGCCCTCTGAGGCAAATTATGATTTGTGATATCGGGAAGGCTTTATAACTGATTTGAACTGAATTGAATTGAAGTGAATTAAATCAAATCGAATTGAATTGAATTGAATTGAATTGATATGATGCGGTGCAATATTATACGATACGGTATAGTACGATACGATACAGAGGCACTGATGCTTTTTCAGCAGGGATAGTGCCACCAAAAGCAGGTATTTTAAGCCAAAACATGAGGTCTGCCTTACAATAGCCAAGTGTGTGTGCCAAAACCAAACCACACATTAACCACCGCATTGTTGAAAGTTTCAATGTATCTACTACATAATAACAAATAACTATGTATCATGTCCATGGTTTGCAGTACAATGCCATTTTTTTCTCTCTCTTCTCTGGTCATGGGTTTTATGTGGATTTCTGCTGATTTTTTTTTTTTTTTTTAATTTCTTTTTATATAATCTACAGAAGGAAATAAAAGCCAAATAATTTGAATCTTATATGAAACTGAATATCTAGATTTATCACTTAAATGTACTGAAATATTTTATTTCAAACATCCATGTGATAAAAAGATCTTTCTTTTTTCTCCATTCACATTGAAAATTCAATTGTAAAAAACAAAATTCATTGCCCACCACTTGGCTTTTTCTGGAGTTTTTAACCACATTCTGTGGATGGAGTTACTCAGTTTACAGCTTGTGACCTGAGGAGTATGGAACTTGGGTAAAGTTACGCACAGAGTATGTTTGCTGAGGAAAAGTGTTATTGTTGCTTTTTTTTTTTTTTTTTGGTGTGTGTGTGTGTGTGTGTGTGTGTGTAAAACTGTTGTTTTGAAACTAGAAAAAGAAAAACTCACAAATGGTCAAGTATTTGAAGTTTCATTTTTAAATCTTGAATTGTTTTTTTTTTAATTGATCCATACATATGATACTTAATTTTTGATAATCTATAATTAATATATATATATAAATATTTATTAATATAAATATTGATTTCGTAAAAAATACTCAGTCCTGTAAATTTCAACATAGACTATTCATTTTAATTTGAATTTCCCAATAAAATATTTAGTTGATTAGCCTATATGATTTTAATATTTTTTTTCAATATACTATATATATTATTTTGTTTCTATGGAGGCCCCAAAGTCCTGAAAGGTAATATTTTTGTTCCCCTAAGATAATAACTTGTGTGCATAAGACAAAAAATATTACCTTTCAGAAATGTAGGGGCTTCCTATTTTTCACATATTCATTCAGTACTGTGAGCCCCACAAAAAATCATTGATTTAGGGTGGAGGCAGAGACAGATATTCCAAACCTGGACATTTAAAACCAAATCTGCATGGCTCGATACCACTAGAGATGAGTTTTTTTCATTTTTTGTACTGTGGGTGAACTGCCCCTTTAAAGTAGCTTTGACTATAGCAGCTAGTTATTTGTGTGCTCCATTGCACTGATCAGATGCAAGGACACATACAAACAAATATACCATGCTTTCCAGGCCCTAAAATCATCACCACCTGGTGTACATATGTTGCATTGTCAGTTGCTTTCGAAGAAATGCTAAATTAAAAATGCAACATATCTCCCATTGTGACATGCATTGTTAAGAATATACGCCACATAGTTATTAAAGTGATGACATTCCATTTTCTGTTTAACTTTGTTTTTTCATCTGAAGATGCCAACTAGTTGAGAAGATATGGCATTGGTTTGGCAGAAGGAAACAATACCAAACAGGCAGGGTAAGCTGCTGAGTTCACATTCTCATTCAGTCTCACCCATCTAATCCATCTCAGGTACTCTGGGTGGGAACACTTACCTGTTCAGATGTCTGTGAAGAGGTGGGGGAAGGGGGAGGGGAGGAGTTAGGGGGCAGTATGGAGAAGGGGAGCATGCAGGCACACTGTCCTCATTCATTAATCACATCATTCAGATCCCACTCAGTCCATCCTACAGGACTCTACCACTGAAGCATCTAGCATCATGCACAGAGGCCCCCATGCATGGTCATGGGCCTGGTCAAAGAGCAAGGTTGACCCCCAGCAAAAAAGTGGGACATGTGCTAGAAAAAGGGGGGCAGGCAGAGGCGTCTACCTTGCTGCATGAGAGCTCCAACTCCGAACCAGAAACTATTTAGCAGGGTGAAATTGTTTTCCACTACATCCGAGTCAGGGTTGCAAGGGTGGGGGTTATACCACTCGTAGGGACTAAACCTGTGACAGTTAACAGAGAACACACACACACGCACGCACGCACGCACACACACACACACACACACACACACACACACACACACACACACATATAGTTTTACTGCAGTTGCATAAAGACACAAGAGTGAACAATAAAAAAGGTCAAGAGTTGTCATCCTACCTGGGGAGACAGGAGAGAGAAAACAAAGGTTATTCAGTCATGGCCAGAGATGAGACTTCCAAAATCAAGAAGCAATGCTATGCCGTCATACATCAGATACTGTTAACTAAATTAGAGTTTATTACATGATTGATTGCAAAATGATGATTTACCAAATAATCTGTAAGTCAAAATAAAGCTTCAAAAATGAGTGCTCATCTGAATCTCTCCTTGTGTGTTTTAAAATTTAAATAAGATACAGTACTTGGGGATTGGACTCAGTTTAACACCACTCATATTCCAAAGGTGGCTCCTCATGTGGGAGTGCTCATATCAAAGGCAGTTCCCTCAGTAATTTAATCGATGGGGTCTGAAAATAACTCCATTGTCAGCCGAGAAAAGAACTAATAATCCTTATAATCTTAGAGGGGCATTAATATTCAGCAGATCAAGCGGTTCATTCCCATCATGCCCACGCCGGCCCCGGCGCTCCCCCTCACTCGACACACTCCTCAAGCAGAGAGATTTCTCATTTATTCATATCAAATAAAAGTGACATTACATTAGTAAAGGTTGATTGGTCTACAATTAAGCATTCTGACCTGATTTGGTTTGTGCTGGAAGTGGAGGGGAGCTGGGGCCCTATCTTGACTCAAGCTGTTTAACCGACACTAGGGTTTGACTAATCAAATTGCAATGCATAATGTAGACTCACTGTGCTGGAAGTCAGAAACGATAACCTCAAGCGGATGTAACATCTGCATGGAGGATAATGCAGATGAAACTGCTACACCACTGGGTTTCAAGGTTTTGATCCATTGTCCTCCGGTTATAATACTCTTGTACTGGGTTGAATACTTTAATACCTGACTCTCTATGAAGATGTATGGCTGTATCGATAAAATGACAGCATCATAACTGTACCCTGTCATTGACTAATGGGCTTTGCCATTATAATGTGGTTAGCAGTGGTGTTCCTTCTCACCCCTACAACTCTCGGGAGGATATTGTGTAGTGTAGCTCAAGGACCTCTGAATGTCTCCCTTATTTCTGCTTTAAGAGAATCCTTGGCCTTAAATCAATCCGTCCGCTCACTCAATTTGCCCCAGATTTGCTTGCTTGTCAATTTGTAATGCCAAATTGAGTTCAGCTGAACTGCGACCTTGCCGTGGCATATGCGACTGCGTGACCCAATCCCTTGCGCAGAGGTCTCTGACTGTGTTTCCTCCAATCATGTCGTGAAAAGCCAATTACTGCTCACCATGAACATGGATGAGCGAAGTTGTCAGTGCAGTGCAAGATGATGGGAGTGGCTGGCTGGACTGCTGCTACTGCTGATGCTTGGGTCAGGGAATGCTAAACTAATGCCTTTTACAGGAGACAACACAGCTTAACCCATCTCTCGCTGTAGCACTGCTGGGCCTGTTTGCTGTCATTTTGATCCAATTACACTGCCCTTACATTATCTCAGATCATCTATGCTGCAGAAGGAGAAACTTTGAGCAAGGTCAGTGCAGAGATAAGCGCGGACGAAAAGGCGGGGAATTCACCAGCAGCCCAGAAACAATGTGAGGCTTTTATCTTTGTACGGGAGGGCAGGGTCACCCAGCAGAAAGCTCCAGCGATGATACACGTGATAACACCAATGTCAGGGGAGATGAATCAACAGAGTCAGAACGGTTGCTCCGTCACAGGATGATGGACTTCATACATCTACCCGAGCGTTTCACCGATGTTATAAATTCCGCTGTGTACAATAAAAGACCAGATTACATTTTTGCTGACTTCTTAAGTTTGAGTTTTTTCTACACTTTTGTTTCCAGCAAGTTTGACTATTGTAATGGTCTTTGAACGAGTCACACTAAAGGAGAATAGGCACTCATTGAGAATGCTGCTGCTACAGAAATACATCCTCAGGTCTCTGTACTGGCTTCCATTGTATCAAAGAATAGAGTTTTAATTACTTCTGCTTGTAAATCAAAGTACATGCCTGTCTGTCTTATGACCCTTCTCTGCTTCCAGTGTAATTATTTCCAGAGTCCAAATTAAACATAGAGGAGCAGCATTTAGTTGCTATGCACAACAGAACTTGAAGAAACCTTCATGTGATTTAAAACAAACCAACTCTGATTACTTAACATCCAAGCTGAAACATTTATGTTACATGTTTCCCTGTCTAGGAAGTATTGTTTCTGTAAATCATTTTAATTCATTTTAAAGTGGTTCCTTCCCTTTTTAATTTGCATTTTAATGTTTTATGCCATGATTCTTCACTTCCTTTTCCTGCACTTCCTTTGTGTGTGAAACGTGCTGCACACAATAAACGTATCTTGCCTCCTTTTTCTTTGTTTTGCCTCGTTTTCCACCTCAGGCAGCCAACGGTTTGCATTAATATTAATCAGAAAGGACTTGGATCTTGCTTGAACGAGGAAAACACATTGATTTGAAACCTGCAAAACAGACATGATGCTCATTGTAAAGAATTACCCCTCTTGAGCAGTTTTCATGTCATTATATGGTGATTTCCATTCCGTAAAGAAAATAATGGAAGTGAATGGCTGCCTGGGAGGTAGACAGAGCACATTCAAAAATATAAAACATGATGGGGTGCCTTGGAAACTGTTCATCAATAATGAAAAGTGCAGGCTAAATAAGTTGTTGGAAATTGGCTTACCACTGGCAACACTCTTTAAGGTTCAACCAATATGTACAAGTCAGCTCTGGGACACTGTATATGATACTGTGTACAAGTAACATAATGCAGCTTCCTTCCTGACACAGTTTGAAAAACCTGACACCATTTTTTTTTACATTTATTAAGTTGCACACTAAAGTATGTCTTTAAGAATAACATTTCTTTAAAAGGTCCAATGCAATTATAATTGTTAACCTCTTTTCACTCTCTGTAATCTCTTTTAAAAATCCAGTGTGCAGGATTTGGGGATATATTAGCAGAAATGGAATATAATATAATAAGTACAGCTTCTTAAGTGTATAATCAACTAAAAATAAGAATTGTTGGGTTTTTGTGTCCTTAGAACGAGCTGTTTATATCTACATAGGGAGCAGGTCCTCATCCAAAGAGATTGCCATGTTGTAGTAGTCAAGAATGGACAAACCAAACACGCTCTAGATAGGCCATTTGTGTTTTCGCGTTGGCCATTCTAGGTAGAAGCTTCATCGACACAAGAGCATCAGAAAAACACAAATGAACAAGTCAGTTTGTTTTGGAGAGGAAAAGACCTCTGTGGATAGTTCAGCTGCCAGTAAAAACCTTCTGAACATTTGAAATTGAAGGTATAGAAAAAGGGTGAGCACACATTAGCATGTGCTACACTCGTGGCTAACTCTGACATGCCAAACAGCATCGGAGAAACACTGATTTGTAATGTAGAACTGCTTAATTCAGGGTTTTTACTGGTTTAATCACAGAGTCTGTTTATTTTGGAGAGGAAGAGACCTCTGCAGATATTTGGGATCCTGGTTAAAACCTCCTGAACAATGAACACTGAAGGAATTCTGATGGGGAGATGTTTCATTTAGTTTGAATCTGCAATCCTAACTGCTAGTTACCACTAAATCTCCCTAAATTGTACACACAGCACATTTATAATGAAGAGGAAAGAAAACAGCTCAGGTAAGCTGTGAAATATGATCTGAACCCATTGTCCAGTTTATTCCGACACCATATGAATGCAACACAAGGCTGTGGATGCATCTGGGACGTCTGCTACTTGCCCCACGACAATAGCCCAGAAAGGACAAACCAAATACTTACTCCTGAAAGGGCCATTTGTGTTTTCTTGTTTCTGTGTCGGCAACCATACAGATTCGGGAAAACACTGATTTGTAACGTGGACCTGCTTTATTCAGTGTTTTAATCAGTTTAAATCACTGGGTGCATTTGCTTTGAAAAGAAGGAGACCTCTGCAGATAATCTGGCTCATGGTTAAAATCTTCTAAATGTCTGGATCAAAAATAACTTCAGCACACATTGCAGTTATCAGAGAAAAGGGTGAGCACACACCAGCATGTGGTGGGCGAGCCACCCTTCGCCGACATGCCAAACAGCATCAGAAAAACACTGATTTGCAACATTAAACTGCTTCAGTCAGTGTTTTTACCAGTTTAAATCACCTGGTGCATTTGTTTTGAAAAGGAAGAGACCTCTGCGGGTAGTAATCCCCATGTTAAAACCTCCTGAATAATAAACACTTAAGGAATTTTAATCAGAAGTATTGGCTGGTTGCAATATGCAGTCCTCACCACTAGATGCCACTGAATCCTCCTAAATCTTACACACTGGACCTTTTAAAGGTATATTTTGTATCTTAACAACGTGGGTGATTTGTGTAAATGTACTATGTCCCTCCAACTTACTAGCAACCTGCTCATTTGCCAGCAAAGATCTGAAACATGTCATCTGACAGACATTTGTTGGCTATCAGGCTGTTGCTCACAGTACAGATTGTGCTTCTTAAATTTTGCATGCGGTCCACCACCACAGTACAAACAGTATAGATGCAGATTGAGATTGAGAGCCACCTCTCTCTGTCAAACTCAGAACAAATTGAGATCGAACAGTAACACCAAGCATTACTTATCAAATATGAACCAAGATTCTGTAACTCTATTTCATATTTTTTCCCAAAATGTTTTCAGAAACATATTTTAGCTTACTGTTTAAATGTAATGTGATATTGTTTGCTACCAGCCAGCCACCATGTTGTTGTCAGATGGGCAACTTGCATTATGTCACCAACCAGTGAGAGTGTTTACTGGTCTGGTGCACCGTAGTGCATTTTTAGTAGTTGCAGGTTTTCTACATCTTGAGCAAAAGTGACTGTCACAGACTTTTTCTGTGTTTTCTCTGGTCATGTAGCACCAGGTTCAAAAGTATTTGCATCTCCTGCTGTATAGATAGCCCAGTTTTGTGAAAAGACTATCTTTCCAGCGGTGAAATACTTCTTTAAGACTCAATTTTGAGAAAATATATCCCGAGCATCCCACTTAAGAGTTCTGCGTGGGATTCAGAAGAGATTTTTTCTTTACCACATGATGAGGCCGTGCCTTTAATACGAGCACTATTTAACCAAAGTCTTTTCATTCAAAAACCGCGGGGCCGACAGATCACACTTTGATGTGAGAAAAGAAAGACTTTGCATACAGAGAAATCTTCTAATTTTGAGCAAGACAGGCGAGAGCTTGGCATCAGTATCATGAGTCATACAGTAAGTATTTTGAGAAAGACAAGGGAGATTCTGCACCAATGTTCCGATCGATTGATCACTAAGTTTTACCTGTGCTTCTCTCTTATCTTAAGAAAATTCACTTGATGTGTAGGATGGAGGGAATTTGATTCCCCAAAGTGTAACTAAGAGATCATTTACAGGCTTTAGCAGAGGTGTGGTGTACTATAGAGGGCTTTTTTGTTTGTTTTTTTAGCTGTGTCATCACCTGTGCCAGAATCAGCAGCAGTGCTACTGATGTCTTTAGAGGGAAAATAAAAGCAATAACAAATGGTGACATTAACATCAGTAACTGGAGATATCGGGGCAGGTGGCAGTACAACAGAGTAATCATGTGGTTTAAACTGTGTGCCCATGTGGAATAGGCCTATCCATGGTAAAGAGAAGCCGCTCTGACTCTAGCACTGTGTGCGTCAGCCCTAATGTTCAGTCTCTGTCAGTCTCTCACTCATACAATCAGTCACACAGTACAGCACAAGCACAAGCATACATAGATAAAATGTGTAATGTGTACACACACATATATAAACAGTATATACAGTGGAACTAAACCTTGTAGTATTAGGTACTGCCTGTCAGTTTTATGTGCTAGACAGTTTGGTCTCACAAACTTTTGTGAAATGAGTGTGACTTATCAACACACAAATGATGTTTGTGGACAGAAGGTAAAATACACTTCTCCACCATGAAAGGATTAAGTGGAGGAAATGGGACAAACAAAACTCTTGATGGGTTTAAAGAATAAGCAGAGCCAGTCCCCAAAGGAATTATTTGTTCTATACAAATGCCTAAAAATTACCAACTGTATATTTACATTTAAGAGAGAAGCAACCTGTTATGTCTGTGTCATTATGACTCCACTGTCAATGCAGAGGCAAAAGTAGTGTGACATTGTTCAGAGTCAAAAAAAACTAGGTCAGGTCAGGTCCGGTGGTTGAATACGTAATTGGTGTATAACCCATACACACTTTGGAAGGCTGCAATCATATGACCAATGTGCTGTCAGGGTCAAGAGGAAGTGAAGAAGGAAGTGGTCCTGAGTGGTCGACACAGGAGGCAGGTTTGGTGGTGGAAGGGTCACAAAACAGGAAATTCTCCCAGTAATTTAGCCAGGAGGCTGGTGTGCAGAATTGTGGGAACTTTGAGTAAACTTTGAGAAATTTCAAGGTAGGTCATCACCATGTTTCTTTTCCTAAACGTAACCTCCATAACTTTATGCTAGTGACATAACTTTACGTTAAAGTCCTAATGTCATTCAAGGGGCACTAATCTGTGGGACTGTTGTGTGCACATTTTCGCAGGATATCATATGAACCATTGAGGATACGTTGTCTGCTGACATGGAGAGCACTATTCATTTCTTATCAACAGTCAGCATCAAGGTCAAAAGAAACCAAACAAAAGGTTCTTCTTAAAACCATAACATTTACAACTGCCAAATCTGAATTAAGTAGTTATTTTTACCCAAACCATGTTATTTCTTACCCTTAACCCACCTGGGGCGATTGGGAACCCTTAAACGCATCTTAAGCCTGAGGCCCCTTGGGACCCCAGGTCCATATATTAAGGGTCTCAAAATGATTTCTAAGAGGACGGATCCATAGGGTCTGGTGTAGCGCCTTCATGTGGCCAAAAGCACACATAGCAGTCTAATTATGGTAAAGCTGGATCCATATTTAACAATGAACAACAATCCAGTTTAACCCAACAAAGCTTCACATTTTTTTTCTTTCTGTTATCCATGATCAACATCTTATACTAGCATATTGAGTCCCTCATTTAGCTGATCTAATAGTGATTTTATTAAAGAATCAGTTCACCCCTTGTTGTGTCTAGCCATATCGATTGTTGTTCTGCAGCAGTTTTGAAATCTCTGTCTCTCGGGTTTTACCTTTTTTTTTTTGTTTGTTTGAAAAGGGACTATTTCTTCTGTAAAAGTAAGTCTCACAGCAGTTGACAGCTAGCTCTGTGGATTATCTTGAACAACAGGGACAATCTTTTTGGGTAAGATATGTGCCTGGTGAATTTCTGTGGTGAGCACCATAAACTAAATTTCTTTCCCTTTCTTATATTAGAGTGAAGGCACAAATCTTGGAGACAAATAACCTGGGAAAGTAAAACCAAGACTATCTGTATGGCTATATACCACAGGAGGGAGAAAGTGAGAAGATACTTGACATGCACACCACTATGATGGTACAATCAGACTAACCTAACCTGCCTAAATTATTAACATGTCAACATGTTCTTGTCACATAATTCGGTCATGGTGGAGGGACGTAATCTTAACATTTCCTGTTCACAATATCTGCCTTTTAGACTTCTCATTTCATGAAATTTTGTGAGACCTTTATGTGCTACACTCTACAGCAAAAACATGCAACTGTAGCCCAGCATGCATTTGTGTATACAGGAGAAAAGAAGGAATAAAGTGAGGGGGGAATTTATACACTTACCCAAACACTTACTTATTATGATATTAAATACAGATAGGTGCATATTCTGAGCCAACTTAGATGACAGTTGCCGCTTTTTATTCTCTTGTGTGATCATATCGCCAGTAACATCGGAAAACACACATGCGTTAACGGTAAAACTGTCGGGCCGCGGCTGCAAGAGAGCCGATGTCTCCCGAAAGTTTTAGAGTTAACATGACCTTTTCTTTCTCTTTTTGCTTCACCATGCTTCAAATGGCGCCACGAGCGAGAGCCACTCGATCAAATGAGCGAGCCTTAAGAAACACGGCCTAGTTTCATCTACTGAAAGGATTTTTCTGAGCAAAGACACTGAAAGGAAAGACAAGCGGTACAAATAATGTGATGTGTCATTTCATGAGCCAAAGCATTCTTGATGTCAGCTCTGTCACTAAACTAAACAGTGGCTTATATGAACACAAAAGCAAATAACGTAATACAGAGCTGCTGTCTGTTATAAATACAACACCAACTATTCTATGCAAGATTTTCTGTCAGGACAATAAGGGTTAGGTCATATTCAGTCCAAGTTATAGCAGAGCAAAGAACTAGAAACTCTAACAAAAACTTGATAGATGTTTTTATCCAAAGAACCGTTATAATACGGTATAAAATGCATTTTTATCCTGGCTTCCTACAATAAATCAGTACCCATACCAGGCTTACCCTCTGCAGAACAACTGCATCCAACAGCTGAACACAGCCCTTATATGCTGTCACTTTCCATCACCAACACCATTAGTGCAACTCCAAATGAGTTCTGGAACCTTGTACTCTTTTCCAAATGTTCACAACAAGCATATTTGGAACAATGTATTCAAACTCTGCAGCACTCCCTCCATGAGTTCAGTTTCTTTGAACAAGTGCAATGCCATTTTGAACTTGGGTGGCACCGATTAACTGCAGCGAGAGACCTGAAATTGCAGGTCACAGCCCCACTTATGAGAGAACTTTGGTGCAGAAGTGAGAAAGTAATCCAAGGCAACTACAGAAAAGGGCCTTTAATGTAAGGTTGTATGGGGGGAAAAGACAACAGCTTATTGCACCAGCTATATGTAGATTCTCCCTCAAGTTAGGGTGTGAATTCCACACTAAACAATACTTTGAAACTAGTAAGTTTGATCGTAGCACAGTATTGATGTTTGGTTGCAACACGGAGGTAAGGTATCATCTTTGCTACACTGGTCTAAAGTCCACACCAACCAAACTATTGTCACAGAAAGTTGTGTTTCACTTCCTGAAGACAATCAGTAAAAAGCACTCTCTAACCCTACATATTTGCTTTCCAATTTAGCACAAATTATATTTATATGTTATTGCCCACTTACTTATATGTGTTATTTTACGCTATATGTTTGCACTTCATTTTGCATGTTTACAAAAGCTAGAAAAGCTAAGACATCCATTGGTACCAACCATGTAATGATAGCTTGTGTCAAAGGGGGCAAAATTAGACTCCAAACTTAGGCTAATTTTGGGCGAGGGAATAACTGGCATGGCTATTTTCAAAGGGTTTCCTTGAATTCTCACCTCAAGATATCTGAATGAAAATGGTTTCTATGGGTACCCATGTGTCTTCTCTAAACTTGAGTGGGGTTGTTCCCAGTACATGTTTTGGTCTTTTCAATCAATGTTCTCCTTTAAACTAAAGATGTACATTTGTCTTCTTAATGAGGACAACCAGCCTATTTGAAGAACATTGGATTGCCTAACATGTAGAGATACACAACACATTAAAACAGGATTGTAACAGAACTCAAAATGTTAGTGTACCAGTGTACCAGTATAATTGTATTCACACTACGCATATCACTATGCTATTCCTTATCCCTGTATTTTGACATAGTTTTCAACTATCTTATATACTACAACAGCATAATCTAATTTCTGAAATTCAGTTATGGCGTTTGGTGTGCCACCCCACCATTATTAGTCACCCAATCTGGCCACCTCCATGAAAAAATTTCTGGGGGCACTACTAGTGAGGTTTACGTTGTAAGTTATGCCCACATTAAAACTATTTTGGCTGGTGCAAGCCTTAAAATGTTAGTTGCCCATAAACTCCAACCTAAGTTAGAAATTCCGTTCAACTTGGGCTACCTTTGAGCATAGCTGGTGCAACCCAGTGCAGATGTTGACATCCAACAATTCTTCATCCTTTAAAAGCCTACCATAGCAAAGTCCTCTGGACATATCTATTTGACGATATCTTGATATATTCTCAACTGCTATAGGTTATGACAAAGAGTACAGATCAGTTTGCCATCCTAAGCAAAGGTTACGAGATTTGAACAGATTTGACTCTATTCAACTTAAAGTCTCATCTGGTGATGTGACAGCTCAAAACTCTTATAAACCAGCTATTTGTAAACCTGACTTTTGTTTATTTGCCAAGCAAGCAGAAAAAAAGTTAGAAACTTTATCTCTGAGTTATGGTTGTGTTTGAAGCAAGGTGAAGGAAACAAGAGAAAAGAAAAGACAGCATGAACTCTGAGACACTGGGGACAGTGAGGGAAAGGTGGGAGAGGGGGCAGCAGTGTTCACACCGAGCTCGACACATCCCACACACACACACTTAACGCACACATATCCATATGAGAGCACAACCTTTCTGCCACAACCTTTCTGTACACTCCACCCTCAAACAGCTGAGGGGCCTTCAACTTCTCTGTCTAAGGTCTGTGTTGGTGTTTGTGTCTGTGTCTCCCATAGTTCTATTTACTGATACCAATGTGAGTAACAGCAGGCCAGGAGTAACCTAGCAGCCATGCCAAGTGCCAATCTGAAACAAGATATTGTACGAACACAAATAAAGCCTTTATGAATGTCTTATGTTAGAAAAAGGCAAATATTTATGTGATCCTTCATGGTTAAACTGCATTAGACAGATTACACAGCGATGGCGTTGAGTTTTGATACATGACCGTTGATTAGTGTCAGCACTGTCACTGAGTGTTAAGCTTTTACCATGAGTGAGTCAGTGTGCTTAGGACGCACATCCTGTAATTACAGAGATTGGCCTGTTGTTAGTCAGATGGGCGAGGCTGAGCGATGGCAGCTAAGCATGTTTCTGACTGTGTGTGAGGCTGTGATTGCTGGAAGTGGCATGTTACCTGGCTATGACAAACAGCACACAACTGACACCCAAGTAAGCCAGCAGAATATACATCCAGATATCAGGCGAGAGAGGGTTGAGGAAGGAGAAGACCCCAGGGTTGGTCCCGTTGGGCTTGCGGTACAGTATACTTATACCCAGCGTCATGAAGGGCTTAGAGAAGTCGATAACCTTCTCGCGCACGTATGTGATGGCGAGGGGAGCCACTGCCAGATCAGCTCTCTGTCAACAGCAAACATAAAAGGGAAGAGAGATAGGCTATAAGTCACAGGCACAGGAAGCATTTAGAGGCAATCAAATTAAGAAAACAGGGTCTTTACACACTACAGAGTCTGTCCCAAGGCACTTAGCAAGAAATTTAAAGCCCTCTTTTTCTTTCCACCCATCAAGTATACTCCCACCACTAAACTCACCCTTTCCCCCTGGAGCCTAAATCAAAGCATTCATTTATTTTCTTTACCCACTTTCTTCTTTTGTTGGAATGGCTGGGAGCTGTAGCCTTTCATAGTGCTATTCTTTATATTATATGATGTATTGGAAGGTAGGGAGACATACGGGCAGTGCCTGAAATGGACAAAAAGAGGTACCAGTACCCTAATACAGCAACTGCATGATGTGATCATCACATATGTCTTGGATGTATTTATATTCATAATACGCATATCTTGGCAATATGTCTCACTTCAAATGTATCTTTCTTTGCATTCCATTCCACTCTTTGCACATACATGTATATTCAGTTAATAAAAGCTTCTATGTAGCTACTGTTGAAAATTAAATTGTACACAAAAGTAGTTTTTTCCCAGCCAAGCAAATCAGGAGAAAATGAACTTTGCCATGTCTCTCTTTTAGCAGCACACTCTCAAGAGATCTGGCAACAGCTCACGTAATCTTACAACCCCGACTCATTTCAAAGTTGTTGAATACCAGCGCTTGGGCATTGACTTCTGCATCAGACACTGCTGAAAAAAGCCATCCTTTCACGTCAGCATGATACGTGGCCGAGTGTTGTCGGTGTATAATGGTGCTTGACGGCATCAGGGGGAAACACAGACGGACAACAATGTAAGTTAAGTGAGCAAGAAGTCCAAGTGGGGAAGGTAGGAGGGGTGGTGGATGGGTTCAACAATCACCGACTTTCACCCTCAAGGCCGATGTTTGCTTCCCTATGACTGTAAAGCCAAACCCTGTCAGGTTTTTTTTCTGAACCTAACCATGAGCATGTGTTGGCTAAACCTAACCATGTACATTTGTTGTTGAATGAAAAGAAAAATGTCAATTTGCAGTGTGGTACAGTCATAGTGTGTTTATTTTGAAACAAACTGAACATCAATTACAGACACACCCGGGCTACCTTGCACATCATACTGTACACCAGAGTGGAAAGTCCACGATCAAACAGCTATATGTGACAAGGTCAGAGTGAGAATGTGTGATCTTACACAAGCAAACCATTTTTTAAAACATCTAACGGGTTCAATAAAATTGTTTTCATTGCCTCTCTTATTTCCAAGCGTACTATAAATAGCTAACAAGACAGGTGTTTGTCTGTTTTGCATCGGTCCAGTATTTGGAGTTCGGGAAACACCTATAATCCTTTTCCACTGCAAGAATCAATACAACCAATATCTCCAGGCTTCCAAGAACATGAACTTTTAAGAACCTCGTGAGGCTTTTGTGCTAACTTCTTACTTAATTTCCACAGTTTTTTGGATAACCCACCCCCATATCTTTCCAGGAACAGCAGAAACAAATCCTAATCCAATCACCAGGGGAAAAAAAAAAAAAAAAAGAAAAAAAGTTGTTATTTTATGTTTTTATTTTAACCACTTGTTTTTGAAAAGATCATGTTTTAGCTTAACATTAGGGCTGCACGGTATATGCGGTAGACGGTAGAAATGATATAAATTTGGCCCACGGTAGAGATTTGCGCTCTACCGTCCTATCGTCGATGATGTCATCGCACCTGCCTCAGTGTGAAAATGGCTGCGAGCACAGAGACAGCGGACCAAGAGGAGCTGGTTCACGTCCGTGATTTAGCATAGCACGTGCAACATGTGTTGCTGGAGAACTTGTGAGTGAGTGAGTGAGTTAATGTTTTATGAACAGCCCCGGACTTCTCAGACTCTTTTAGCAACTTACCGCTCAGAGGGAACTCATTCAGCGTCTCCTCTGGCAGCAGCACAGCGTCTCTCCCTCTCCTCTCTCACCGTGCGCACACGGGAGTTGGTTTTCGGCAAGAGAGTTTGTCATAAACCTTTGGTAATGTAAACCTATGTGACGCTAGGGGCTCCACAAAAAACTCCATATGTGAATGTGTGATAGTTGTGGTATCATAACAGCCTGTCACAGGTTACAGCGTGATGATTAGAGGAGAAATGGCAGAGCATAAAGGTCCAGGTGGAAAAAACACAACTCAGTCATTTAGGATTTTGCTAAAAGAAGGAAATCACCTTTTGATATAGATCTCAGGGGACATTTTGCACCATAGAGTACTGGGTTTTAATTTTGAGTTTTGAGATCTGCATTCTGCACAATAAATGCTCTAAAAAATACATTATATCTTTGCTTTTGTTGTTGCTGTTTTTTTTTTTAATCAATTTAACTTTGATAAGGGACTACAAAACCCATTCAGAAACACTTCTATTATAACTTTTACACTTAAATTTATACCGCGATATATACCGTTACCGTGAAGGGATTCGATTTATACCGTGATATGAATTTTAGGTCATACCGCCCAGCCCTACCTAACATACCCGATTTTGGGTGCACAATCCCCACTAAAGAAGCAGCAATTTTTCCAAAAAAACAACCCCTGTTGATGGCACTATTTGGCAGGTAATGCAGCAGTGTATGACTGAAAACACTTTTTGTGGCACTATCCCCCATGAAAAAACAGCGATGAATCGCTGCAAAACACCCACATTTGGTGCCAAAAAAGGCCACTGGAATAACAGTGATGGGTTGCTACAAAACACCCAAGTTTGGTGCCTTGAGAAGTTGTACCCACGCTTGATACCTGAAGAGCAGCTGAAGAAACAGCAGCTTGGTGTTACAAAACACCCTTGTTTGGCTTCTAAAAAATAGCTGGAAAAACAGTGACAGGTCACTACAAAACACCCACATTTGGTGTCAAAAAAGGCGCTGGAAAAACAGCGATGGGTTGTTACAAAACACCCACTTTAAGTGTCAGAAAAGCATCTGGAAAAACAGTGACAGGTCACGATAAAACACCCACTTGGTTCCTAAAACACTGGAAAAACAGTGAGGGGTAGCTATATCACAACCAGTTCGGATATTTCTTGGTCTTGAATGGTGGTCTGCAGCTTGGCAGGCATCTCACCTACAGTAAGTGCCACAAAATCTACCATTCCCTCCACCTCCTGATGACAAAGTCACCTTATATACAACATCACTTTAGAAAAGTTGATATGATACATATGAATATGAATGATATGTAACATGCAAATGTAACATCATCATTTGCAGGAATGTACATTGCCAGCATTCTCTTCTGCTGACTGGGCTGCAAAAGCAGAACCCATGACAATTGCTGCATCTTCAGTTAAGCTCTGTCAAGAGTAAAGGTTTATGTTTTATTAAGGCCCTGCAGTGGAGAGAGGTTTGCTTACAGAGTTTTTTTTGTTCTACTCTAAACACATGCAGCTGTTTGTGCCACACGGTGAACATTAACATGACATTTCAATAGAGTTATTTATATTATGGTATAATCCCTTCTTTGGCAAGCACAGAAGTTGTGCTTATATGTGAGACATGTGCTTTAGAGATATAGAGAAGGAACGTATAGAGCCTGCTCAGGAGAGTCATGTTTCCATATCTGGGGTGAAAACCGTGTTCTGCTGTTGACAGTTAATAAATCTTGGGCTGCATTGTGACTATAAATGCTAAACATTCACTGCAAGGTCAAGTGGTTCATTTCTCAAAGATATATCCTTTTTGTCTTATGAAGGTTGCCATATATCACTCCAGGATGAATTGACGGAGCTTCCTGCTCGCAGCTGTGATACATAAAAAGTCTTACCCATATCACAATACAAACCTACACAATGTAAACACATCAGAATGTGTTTGCTCCACGTTGAGCATTAGCGAGACCAAAGATACTTTAGCTAAATTCCTTTGACAGGATGTTTCCAACTTGTTCAACTCAATTCAGCATGTCTTCCTCAACTGAACTTCTTCACACTCCAGTCTACAGAGGGCCTGTCTGCTACAATCACCATCTGTCTAAGTCAAGCCCAGACCCTGTGTAAGACATGGGGCAAACTCACACTGAACATCACTCCCAGGGGATTGGGCCCTTCACTCATGAAAGGACCATACTATCTGTCATGGCAGCCAATCGCTGCACTGATCAAGAGCAGAAGCAAAAGACAAGTCTTAAGGAGTTAAGGGAGGCTTGACCCCTCTTGGGTCAGATATTGACTATTGGCCGTGCAGTGCCTGCTATTTTTCTGCCCATGCAGTTTATCCTAACTGAAACTTTGTCGGGTATAATGATCTACACTGTGAGCAGATTGTGTGTGCTTGTGTGTGTTTTAATAAGCTCTGTTGGGGAAACTCGTCTCGACAGAATCTATGCTCTCCTCGCACTGTACTAGTGCTAGGTGTTAGGATAAGGATTTCTTTTTTTTATTCTCTTTCCCTCTGAGTGTGTTTCAGTGAAATACACCTCATTACATTGTATTTTTGGTCATTCTCAACAGACATTTGGATGGTAATAGATGTCGCTATGAGGATTCTCAAGATGAATGGCATAAAAAATTAGATTTGCAACTAACAAATATTGTCATTATCTATAAATCTTTCAATATTTCAGTGTAAAATGTCACACTTGTGACACTTCTCTGTCTTTGATCAGTAAAGCTACTGTACATTTGAATTGCTTGTTTTTCCCAACCAACAGTCCAAAACCCAAATTTATGACCGTCAAATGCGGGTGACAGTCTCTCTAGAAAAATACAAAAGCAGACTGCAGTGTTTGACCAATTATTGCTGTTGTAGATATCAAACACGTACATAATTTTTGTTGTTTTCACCATTAAATACTGTTTATAATTTCAACTTCAACATGCTGACTGTTTTTACATGTATGTTCAGCTCTGCTTGCTCACAATGCTTTATATGCTAATGCTGAGATCTGGAAAAATGACATTGTCCCCCAAAAGAATTATTTATATATATATATATATGTGTGTGTGTGTGTGTGTGTGTGTGTGTGAAGGCCCCACAAAATATGTGTGATTTGTCCTGGCTTCATATGAGTGGAGGAAATCTCCACTAGCAACTCAGCTAATTTATACAATATAAAATGCCATAAGCTTGCGCTGATAACATCATCATGTTGTATTTACTTGGAAAACATGTTTAGTATAAGACAGTTGTTTTTGTCAGTGAATGTTTTGAGTTGTAATGGAGCCAAATTTTGTAACAGTACCTGTGTTTAATGTTGCTGTTGTCCCTGGGTTCATTTGAGTCAAGGAAATCTCTGCGAGCCGCTCAGCTAATTCATACAATGTAAAATGCCGCTGGCTTGTGCTAATAACATAAGCATGTGTATTTGTGGCGGAAATGTGCCAAGTAAAAGGCAAGCACTTTATTGACACTTGACTCACAAGTAAAAATCCACCTTAACTTGGCATGTACCATCCCCCTTTTACTCCGAGGTCATCAATTACAGATGCTTTGCCTAGCCCCTTGGCGTGTGATATCAATGCGCAGGGCACCTAGCCTGAGTGTCAGACTGAAGCTCCCAGAACCTTCAGTCTGACATGGCTTCCATTGAAGGCGATTTACAAGGGGGAGGGAATTTGATTTTTCCTTAACCAATCAGTAGAGATCAACAACTCACCCAGAATCTGACGTCATTAGTATCCATGCCTCAGGGGTACCGAAAACAAGCGAGCATTGCCCGTTTAAAATGTCTCCGTCGCCGTGCACGCCCAGCTGCATCGCCGTTAAATCCAGTTTAGCAGCTTCCTTAATTTGGTCCTCCATTAACGCGAGTAGTGGCGAAATACCTCGATAGCATCGTTAATGTGGTCTGTAGGATCTGTAGCGGTCGCCATTGTTGCTATCCTCACCAGTTAACCACCGGTGCACAGCTTGACATCAGCGTGGCATTGATTGGCTAATCGCTAGACCCGCCCCCACTCCCGGCGTTCATTGGTCCGTCCATCGTTTGGATGAGGTAAATTGCAAATTCATTGCAGTATGCCAGACCAGAGATGCAAGCCTACTCAGTTGAGTGGGCGGGGTCTATGGTCTGGAACCAGGCTACAGGGCACCCTTAATTTCTAATTTATTAATTTCAAATTTTCAGAAAATCAGCAAAAGAAAATGTAAATTTATGTGCTTTTCCATCCACTGCTGTTGGCTCACTGAGATAAGCAATAGGTAGTGCTAATTCTCCAGTCAGATGCGATTATACCATGTGTACAACGAATGAAAAGAATGGATTTACAACAACGTAGTAGGCTACAAACAGTTTTGAGCAATTAATACTACAGCTCTGTGCTCTTGGAAGAGTTATGGTTCTATGTGCTTCCATAAGCTGTTAAAGGCCATCCAGAGACAGTGAAGAGAGCTTGCAGTGGCCTATGATATGATACGTCGTTATGTGATGCACTGCTGAAACACATTGTAACACATGGATAATGTTGTGAAACGGTTACGTGAAGGTAGGAAACCAAAATACTTGGTTATTTTTAGAGAAAACATGTTTTGGGTTAAAAAAAAAAGTACGTTTGCTATGCAAATATAAAAAAAGACCACACTTAAATACCATACTTAAATTTAATTATGTAACTTACTTACATAGGTAAGTAAGTTACGTAGTGCACAAAGGACACAAACTGTGGTCTTCTGGATGAAAGTCTGTTTGTTTGACCCATCCTCCTTCCTCTCACCCTACACAGACTGTCTTGTTCTTTGTACTAAGTCAATTGCTCTTAGCATCAAGTATTGCTACAGATGGGTTTACAATGGAGTAAGCTGAAAGCCTGGTGGTCATAAAGATGCTAAAGGGTGTTGATATCAAATGCAGAGGGAACATGACAAAGTGTCTGTATTTGACGTCCTGAGAATTAGAGTGGGCTGTGTGTACAATGTCTTTGTGGGTAAAAGAACCATTGGCTTACACTTTAAAAAGAGACCCAAGTTATATAACATGCAATGATCCTGTGAGAATAGGTGTAAGGTTACATCCGTTTCACATTCATTCATTAGCTTAAATAATGATATTTAGAGACTCACGTGGTCCATTAGCTCCTTGACCATGCCGTTCCACTGGCCCGTGTTCTCATCCTGTGCCCCGTATTTCCCATCCTCCACCAGGCGGACCTCGTAAGTGAACCCCAGGATGTTGGCCAGCTCTCTCAGCAGGTCTATGCAGTAGCCCTCAAAGCGGTCGTTCCCATACAGTGGCTTGTCAGACTTCTTGAACATCACATATGGCTCTTCCTGTCAGGTGAAATAGTGGAGGAGGGATGAGTCTCTACAGTACTTGGCATCTTTTACCTACTGATAAGGCCTATCTGAGAGGGTGTCTGATGTTTGAGATAGGCTTCTGAGCCATGCGAGCCCAAACACACACTGGCTCGACTAGTAAAGCCGCTGTGTTTATGTGTGTGTGTTTGCCAGCGGTCCCCGTCCTGTGATGTGAGGTAGGCTGGGTGCAAAGTGAGGCATGACCACAATAAGAGATAATCCCCCATATCAATGACTCTGTGCTGCTCTCAGGCTCAGCAGGCTGGCTTTGGGCCCAGGCCCAGCTTTCAGGACACCACACGCTTTGTCAATAAGATAAGAGATGCTGATAGACGGACACAAAAAGAGAGAGCAAGAGCCGGCACATCTCCTCTGTTCACGCAAACAGCTGGGGAGATTACTAATGTCTTCTTTTATACCTCTTTTTTCCTCCCTCCCGCCTACTGAGCATCTCCTCCACCATGTCCTTCTCCTCTGTCTCCTCCATGCTTCACTCCCTGTTTTCATCTCCTCCTGCTTCCTCCCCTCTCTACCCCTGCTCCATGCACCATCTGTCTTTGTTAGCCTTAGATGCTCATTCTCGCAGCACGTCCCTCTTTTCTACGACTCCCCTGACTCTCTCAGACAAATAAATCCAAAACTATATCGTCAGGCAGGTGTTGTTTATAATATAACTGTGCCATGACTGAAACAAACAAACAAAAAAAAAAACATTAAAGATTGCTAACAGCTTTGACACATTTCACTGGCTGGAGTTTTAACAGTATGCAGGCTGTGAGATGTTTGCATAAGGGGAGGAAAACAAACAGTTTGTTCTTTTCAGTAGTGGCAGGGCCAAATAAACAGGGTGTTTTTGCAGTATATCATAAATGTCTCCTGTAATAGTGATAGTAGACAGATGTTGAGGATAATGATTTCACAGCACAGTATTGTGAGGAAAGATAGATCAGAGCAAAAAAAGGTAGAACAAAGGTAGAACATAAAGTCTTTATGCCCCCTTCTGTTTATTTTTTTCCTAGAATCTATTACTAATCCCAAATATTCTTATGTAAGTACTTTCTTTTTTCATACACAATGAAACATGAAACTCATGTACAGTATCACATATTAAATATCCAACAACCAATGTGAAAATGTAAATGCAATTTCACGTCATATGGAGATGTATGTCCTTTGCAAAAAGCACATGCAAATATGTTACTTGCTAATGTGATGTTATTACTTGTAAAATACTGTTTCACATTATGCTTCAAAGATTTGGCCCTTACAAAAATCACAAGATGGTGTTATTACATGTAAAATTCTGTTTTAAATAAACTACCAAATGCCCCTATATTCAGTGCTGGCCCCATCAATTTTTCATAGGGGTGGCCAGATGGGGCCTCTGTAATCGTGGGTTAGCACTAGGGATGCACGATATTGGAATTTTTGCCAATATCCCATATGCTGATATGTTACAACTCATTTATCTGATAACCAATATCATTATCAATATATCCACTTTTTCCCCACCTGATTTTAGTGATCATCAAGTCTCTTCTGTGGTGGAATTAGAATCATATTATGAATGCATACTCTTATTGTGATGGCTCGCCATAAGATGGAGACATGAAATATAATGCTTTTCAATGTATGTTATATTTATTCATTGTGCAAATTAAGAAAAAGCATGTTGGCAGATTCTGATATTTCATTTTAAAGCCAATATTGGCCAATACTGATGACATGTCAATATAACTATGAACCCCTTGTTGACACATCAAAACCAAAGGCCATAACTGCTACTGATTCAATGATCCATGATCTATTATTAACGAAACAAAGTGAAAACATCGATCCATAACATCATCTTCAGGTCATGCCTTTATTTTGAAATTCGATGTTACCGTCAAATAACAGCATGGAGATGACTATCAGCCAAGAATAGACAATAAGACTAGTGGTATTCACTTGGGAATAAATCAGCAGTGTGGAAAAACAGTTGTTTTGTCCATGAACCTGGACAGTTTTTATTGAACTGAATTTTATGCTCATGTAAAATGATTTTGCTGTTGATCTGTTTTATGGCTGTAAGGACAAGTTTGCCTTCAGGGCTTTAAAGCGGGATTTATACTGCTGCGTCAAATCCACCTCATAACTGACGCTGTAGCCTGACGTGCACCTACCCTGAAATGTAACTACACACCGTGGCGATGCAGACCTCCTGTCTATTTCTGTAAGTTGAAAACCTTTCCCTCATTGGAAACAAAGCTTTTATTTACTTTTAATTCACATATAAAAGCAATTAATTCTGAAGACATTAAGCCCCCTAAAATAACATTTTAGATCTTATGTGTGATTAATCCTGGCTTCATATGATTGGAGGACATCTCTGAGGAATCTTTAGTCGCTAGGCTAATTTATACAATGTTAAATGGCATAGGCTTGTGCTAATAATGTTACCATGTTGAATTTGTGTGGAAAACGTGTTTAGTTTAAGACAGTTGTTCTGCTGGTGAACCCTGTGAGCTGTAATGGAGCCAAATTTCTTAACGTTACCTTTGTTAAATGATGCTGTTGTCCCTGGCTTCATATGAGTAGAGGAAATGTCTGCTAGCCACTAAGCTAATTTATACGGTGTAAAATGCCATAGGCTTGTGCTAATAATAACTGCAAAAGACAAGTGCTTTGTCTGTGAATCTTGTGAGTTATAATGAAGCTGATTTGTAATTGAAACTGTCGCTAGTAAGCCATGTTTAGTGTGTTTTAAATTAACTAAACACTACAGCGCTTCACAGAAACACCACCACCGACTAGTGGTTTGGAGGTGTAACTGCAGAGTGACACAGACACACCACAGCCAAAGTACATATGCTCACAATGGTGTAGGCCACGTCAATGGCAGATTGGCCATCGGGACGTTCAGCATGAATCCTGATGGGCCTGTCACCAAGTGGGCCGGTGCGGGCTGGTGGGGCCGGCCCGGTGGTCAAAGAAAGAAAAAAAAACCCCAAACAAACAAACAAAGACTACTGAATGTCAAGCTAGTTGCTAGCTGTCAGTACTGCAATGTGCGTCCCTCCCATGTTGCTGTGAAATGTTCAGAGGGAACATGTGTGTCAATTTTATGTTTCGATGCTTGAAGGAGGAGATAAGAGGGATCTCTTCCAATATGAAAGAGGTCATTACTCATGGCAGACCAAGCTAGTTTGAGCATTAGTGCTTGCTACTGAGAAAGGAGAAAGACAGAAAATATGGATAAAGCCAGTAAAAAACAGAAAGGGTGGCGCGGAAAAAAACGCAAATAAAAAAACTTAAACAGGCTGATCCAACTTGTGTGAATTTTATCACAGCAGCTCATGATGTGACTCGGTAGTGTGCATGGCCCCTTGTGCCTGTATGCACTCCTGACAACGTCTGGGCATGCCCCTGGTGAGTCGATGGACGGTGTCCTGGGGGATCTCCTCCAAGACCTGGATCAGGGCATCAGTGCGCTTCTGGACAGACTGTGGCAGTACTTGGCAGCATTTGATATGCTGATACATTACATCCCAAAGGTGTTCAGTTGGATTTAGGTCAGGGGAAGGAGAGGGCCAGTCAGTGGCATCAATGCCTCTGTCACCCAGGAAATGCCTACACACTCTAACCAACAAGAGGCCGGGTAATGTCCTGCACCAGGAGGAACCCAGGGTCCACTACACCAGGGTCAGGTCTGACAATCGCTCTGAGGATTTCACTGACCAACTGCCAAACCGGTCACAGGTTACAGGCATAACATTCACCACCGTGTCTCCAGACTCTTTCATGCCTGTCACATGTGCTCAGTGTGAACCTGCTCTCATCTGTGAAGAGAACGGGGTGCCTATAGCGAACCTGCCAATTCTGGTATTCTCTAGCCAATCATACTGCACAGTGCTGGGCTGTGAGCACAGGTCACACTAGAGGACGTTGGGCCTTCATGCCACTCTCATGGAGTCTCTTTCAGACCGTTTGGTCAGAACCAGCTCTCCTCATGTAACAGCCAGTCTCCTGGTATCTCCTCCATGCTCTTGAGACTGTGCTGGGAGACACAGCAAACCTTCTCGTGACTGCACGTATGGATGTGCCATCCTGGAGGAGCTGGACTACCTGTGCAACCTGACTAAGCTACAAGTACCACCTCATGCTGCCAGTGATAACAAGGACACTAGCAGAACACAAAACTAGAGAAGACTCAGTCAGGAAGGACAAGGAGAGAGCAACTGTCTGTGACCACCACATGTAAAAGCATTCCCTTTTGGGGGGTTGTCTTGCCTCTCCATTGCACCTGTTGTTACTTTCACTTGGACCAAAGCAGGTGAAACTGATTCACAATCACTTGTGCTTCCTAAATGCACAGATTGATATCCCTGAAGTTTAACTGACTTGGTGTTATACTGTGATCATTAAGTGTTCCCTTGATTTTTTTGAGCAGTTGGTAATTTGCTGCTGCTGATGCTGTGAAATTGTGGTCTCTTTCATATGCGAGACATTTGAAAGGCATGTGCACGTGTGAATTTATTGTTTTTGTTATTTAAAACCAGAATTAGTGTGCAATAAATGTGTTTGACAGGTTGAAGAAAAATCCTGTTTAAAATATAAAAACTTTTCATGAGAACCATATGGATTTATCACATTAAATTGTGTTTCACATGTAATTCATTAACATTTTTACCCCGTCAAGACCATTGCTCAATAGTTATTAGTTCCACTGGTGATCATCATGAGGTCTCCATCTTGGTCTGATCATTTGTAATTTGTAAGAATGTAATTCTTTCCCATTGCTGCTTTCTGCCCTAAAATAAAATCAGGATATCAGTTCAGATTATCAGCTACATTGGAGCCTCAATTTAACCACGCTGCAACCACCTATTTTATCATCGCTGACACAGCTCAGTTCACACTATGTTATATCTACTGTAGGACATGTGCTGCTACAGTACATTATACCTCAGCTGCTGCAAGACTGCAAGGATACTGATGTAATCTTGATGAAAGAGCAGAAAGCACTGTCCACATACAGATCAATACCAGTGTGGCTGCAATGTCAAGACATGCAGTACAAACACTAAAACACACCAGTATTTGTTTGTACGGGCGTGTCGCTGAAGGTGATTTAAGTGAAATGTCCACATACCTCCATAAGCTCATGTGCTGGCTTTTAAAATAGACACTAATAACCACTGAAACATATGAAATAGTAGCTGAGCTTCTGTTGACAGCACCAATACATGCACAGGACAGCAGTGTGCAGGTGATGTGTGTAATATGTGTACGTTACAGTTCAATTCCCCTATGCATTCATTGCAATGTCTAACAATCCAAGGTAGGAGCAGTGTTTTCCTTTCTTCCCATCGCCATGGTAACTGCTTCAGTGGTGCTCAGCACACCAGTGTTTTTAAATCCGCACAGGTAGATTTGTAGGCACTTTCAATACCGTGTGCAGAGGGACTGCGCTCACTGATACTGCCAATATCAGAGTCTGGAGGAAGAAAGACAGGTGTCACCTTTTCAAAGGGGGGCTTTATCTCTTTCATTTTCAAGTATGTTTACTTCAGGGTTATTTATCACTCACGACCTCAGCTGTTGTGAAGTAAACTCGAGTCCTGCTTTGAGAAGAGTGGGTGAAAAATGAAACCTCCTTACTCAAATTAATTACTAAAATTCCCTCTGCTAGCACACAATAGAAGTGATTGTTGTTTGTCTTTTGTTACTTTAGAGTGAAAGTACAAATTGTGAATCAATGAGCCATTGACCATCAATTTGTATTACAGATTAAATCCCCATCACATCCAATTTGGAGCTGCTGCTGTAGGAAATTACATAGACTTATTATTTTCATTGTCAAAGTTGTGTGTCAGAGATTTGTGATAGGTCAACTTGGGCTGTTTGGGTTTTCTTCTATAAGTTTCTGATCGGAGATTACTGAGGCTCTGTAATCTTTTCAGTAACAAAAATCTAATAAAGACATCCACACCGCAAGTCTTGTGCTTATGACCCCCGCTCTCTATCACGACAATACAAACACAGTGACTTCCCAGCAGAAGTCTCTTATTCAGTAATGGAACAAAGCAACATGGTTGCCTGGGTGTAAGTCAGGGACGGTGCCAGACATTGTAGACATCCGGGGCCCGGTCTAACTCCGGGGGTCTGGGGGCATGGTCCCCCAGGAGAAAGTTTTGAAAAACAACCCCTTAAATGGTGGCTTCAGGCGACTTTTAAGGGAATTTAGACTTAAAATATGAAACTGACCTACAATAGATTCAAGTTACTGTATAATCAACCTGCTTCCCCTTGCTGTGAATCATCTTCCTCCTCTTCCCTGACTTCCCCTGACTCATCTGTGGGCCAAAGTAAATGCGGTGCATTGTTTATAATATAGCCTACTATAATATAATATAATATAATATAATATAATATAATATAATATAATATAATATAATATAATATCTAACATCTAATACCAAATATCAGCTTCAGTGGATAGGTGGAAAACATTCTGCCCTCATTTAACCTGTAATTGTGCACAATGGACTAGGTTGAATTATGGAAAATAATAATGTTAAAAGAAGCCTATTAAATCAACACAATGCAAATATATTGCTAACCAATGCATTGTTAATACTTTGTTTGCATCTTTATGTTGGATGTGGTTGAGTGACAGAAAGAAAGAGGTCAAAGTTCAATCAGCTGTGGAGCAGGGGCTTACAGAATGTGACACAAGCCACTTACTACGTCGCTAATGCTAACCTTCAGACAGACAAGCATTTTTATCTGCACAGACAGATAAGCAGACAGAACACAACAGCAGTTACAATAATCGTAATCGTCGCTCGAATATTTCATTGGGATGAGTAAAACTCGAGGGCTTTCTATCAGTGGCATGTGGTCTTTAATTGTACTTATTGGGATGAGTTCGCTGTCATCACGTAAAATCAAAGTCCACAAGGGCTCAGTCTACAAGTCCAGAGGGTGGAAGGACCAACTTTACAGCAGAAATAAACATGTTTACAGCCTGGTACAAAAAACAGTTTTGATCTCCATAATTCATTTCCCCATTCATGACAACTGTATGGGGGTGAATTTTTATATAACTTACCTAACTGAATGTTATTTAGGCTTTTATGCATAATTAAGGCTGCTCTGAGTGAAAGGTGGATGCCTGTATGCCATCCTTAAACAAGTGGCTACTGTGGCGACAATGTTGGTTAGCAGGGTTACCACATGGGGTGCCCCCTTCAAGTTGGAGATTCAAATAATCAGTTGGAGACCCCTAGACTGAGACTGCTCTAAGTCAAGTAGTTTGGAGTTGTTGTTTTTTTTGTTGTTTTTTTGGCTAGTCAGTGTGCTGTGCAGTGTACCTCTGCTGACATTTTGGTCCCCAGATTTTGCTGTGGAGTAAGAGCTCTTAACCTTCATGCTACTCCTTGGTACAGTCAGCTGTGGACATGATGCAGCTCAATGCAGTGGCACTAAGGAGGAGAGACTTTCCACTGTAAGGCTGTGACTTAACATTATCCTCTCAGTTCTGCCTGGAAGTGGTGAATATACAGCTAACAGATACTCTCAGAGACACAGTTGCTGGCTTTTGCTTGATATCCAGTGTGGGCAAAAATGTTGTTGCACGTTTCTGATTCTGTCATTGACACAGTTCACTTGTTTAATATTTTACAAGAATGCCGTCACACTGAACGTCCCATTGAGCCAGTTAAAAAGACGAATTGTCATATATCTGTATTAAATGGCCGGATCTGATTGAACTGACATAATTCTGAGTTGGGCACAGCCCTAGGTCTCACATCTGTTTATGGACAAAACATTTCCATGACTTTTTAAGGACCCATAAAAAGTATATTTTTTCTTCCCCTTCTTGCTCAGTGTTTTTCAATGTTGTTATGATGTTAGATTCAAATTCAAGCATAATTTCAGTGAGCTGACATACATGAAGGGAGAGATGGAACACAGGGAGACAATGAAGAAATTTGCAAAATGGTAAACAGAACATTGTCACACATCAACGAATATCAGAGCAACGTTACTTCGACAGTTGCAGTAAATGGAAGGATATCCATGGAAGATTACTGTAACAATTTCATTACACACAACAAAATTCTATGACTTTTCCAAAACTTTTAATGATTTTATCTAGTTCAGTTACTTTTCCAGGCCTGGAAAATATGATCATTAATTCCATGTCTTTTCCAGGTTTTCCATGACAGTGGGAACCCTGGGATAAGTAATGTAACCATGGCATATACACAAAGTATAGGCATAGCCATAGCTGTCAATATTTCACTGTTTTCAGATCATTTAAGTTAACTGTAATGTTTTGGTCCCCTAAAAAAGCCTTGTTCATTTGGTTGTACTAAAAGACCCTCAAATGGTTAGTCCACACCAAACACAAAGCAAGCATTTCCATGGCAAGATTATGTGCAAAGTCAATGCCACAGCCCGAATAGATGAGAATTTGTGTCAGGTGATGTGAATGATGCTAAAATGCCAAATTTGTACTATTGAGTCAGAAATTAGTTGATATTTTCCTGACGATGTAATATTGCTGTCTGTGGGCACCTTGAGCTCTACCACTCAATGTCAGTACTATACATTAACAGAACAAAGAAGTTGAAGACTTGGAGATTAGTGTACAAAGCCATATTTAGCCTACGTGCTAAATTCTGCGAATATGAATCTGTGACTTGTGTAAGCTATTTTGCAGAGTTGCTTCTTAGCAAAATGCTCTGAGTAATTTAAGTTGGTCTTTAATGAGTTGCTGTGACAGTATGATAATTTATAAAGAGTGTTGTTGTCTTGGTTCACTCTGTTTCAGAGCACAGAGCCTCCGTGTTTACATCTAGCTATTGGTCCAAGTTGGCAGTTACCTGCTCCCACCAGTTCACTGGCTGGCACCATTAGCACAGCAGTTAAATGCGAATATTTGCGAGCTGCAAAATACTCCAAAACCCTTCCAGAGGCTGTATGCACGCAAGTATTGTGACGTAAAGATTCGCTTTGTGTTTAGTGTGAACACACCATCAGGAGTTGAATGTTCAGAGTGAGAGGAAGTTCATTTTGCTTTAATGGTTTTAAGACTGTTTCTTGCTGGGAAAAAAATAGAATTAGCATTATCACAGTTAATCATAGCTGTAAATGCACAGTGCTAACCAAGCTAGCAGCAACTGCAGAGGCATAAATATAGACTGCGTAGGCAATGTGATTGTACTGGGGCCACTAAGGTGAAGAGGCCCATAGAGAGTGGGTCCTTGCAAGTGATTCAGACTGCCACCTTAGAAATATACCTGTCTTGAAAGAGGAATGTTAAAAACAGAATATTCCTGATTTAAAAACGGTGCCATTTGCTATATGTGTCCTCAAAGCAAAGCAAACCCATCTGCCTCATGGTTTCTTTTTTTTTTCCAAACAAAATTATATGCTTTATCTACATAAGCTATACAATCTTTATGACCTTTAATGACCTATAAAAACTATTCAATTAAATGATTCATTTCTCAGTTTTCTGTTTGTTTTTTTGGTCAGATATTCAATGACTGATGGGTAATATGTATGTAGATGTTGTCCAATGTCAAGTCTCTATTTGTGTTGAGACAATACATGCACAACAGCGTGCACTAGGGCCCATCATAATAGTGTGCACTGCATAACTTCCTTACGCCATTGAGCAAGCATTAAGGTTAGCTCCACCGCAAAATATCATACAAATACGATCACTTCTGGCTCTAAAAATCCAAGATGGTGACAGCCAAATTGCCAATTGCATGGCTTCAAAACAAAAGTCCACAAAAACACAGGTGACATCACAGTGACTACAGCCACTATTTCATACAGTCTATGGTTTTTGCTTATTAAATTTCCAGATGTTTTTCTTGTTACTGTATCTACCACCTATTGGTGTAAACTAACACTACACTTTACCTCTACATTGTGCTCTGCACCCAACCTTCAGTGTACACATACATGCACATACCTCAGGCTTAGACATAGACATACATTTCTGCAATACTCTTATCTTTGTCAAAGGCCTGTTTCACCATGGTGACAGTAAATTCCTCCTCAGCCCCTTTAAATTGTAATTTATTTCCTCTTTATATAATGTGAGCATTTTCGCCCTGTCTCTATTTGCTGCCATGTTAACCAGTGGAACAAGTGTTATCTAGCATGTGGAGCACAAAGATGCTATTGTGAGCCCATTAGCAGCTTATGACCTCTCACCTTCTGTCAGCTGTGAAAGACTGTAATTATCATAAACCGTGGCTGGGCACATTAACGAAAAGCACCTCTCACTGGAACAGTCAGCAATACCTGTGATTCTTTCTGGACATTATGAGAGCTCTCATCTTCCATCTGTGGAGCTGGAAATGGTGCATGGAGGGATTTGAATCTTTTTCTGTAGCAGAAGTAGCCACATCATAAAAGAAATGTTACTTTTCATTCTCTGCACATTTCACAAAATACTCCAGAGCTGAGACCCACAGCTTTTATTTGTAATTTCGGAGACTTTGGTTTAACACTGTGGTGCAATGGCAGAAGAGTATATAACTAACAATTTGGATTATGCTGCACTGACCCAAATCTGATTGTTAGCCAGCTCCAAAGCCTCTTCTGCTCCAGTCCTTGAAATTATGCAATAATTCCTGCAATTTGTTTATTCTGGTTTGTTTGAGGCCAACACTGACCTGCACAGATTTAGCAATATCTGTCATTTATGAATTACAGCTTCAAAAGAGATGATGTTCAAAGGAATTTTTAATGGCATGGTTTGATTCAACCAGTGTGGCTCTCCAGCTGCTATTCACATGCTTTAATCCCAATTAATCGCATCAACACAGGCCCAGTGACGTACCTAATTTGACATATGAGCACATTGCCCAATAAGATTACATACAGTACATGTGTTGGTGATGCACTGTGTGTGCAATCTGCGTATTGACTCCCAGAGGAAACACATTTTATCACAGTAAGCTAAATAATTGAAATTGATTGATGGATAAAAAGGTTGTCTGCTACAGTGCAATCAACAGATAAAATAGTCAATTATGTATTTTTCTCATTCTCGTGTTTTCTTTTTATCAATGTTCTAGTATTTTCTCACTGTAATGATCACTCACTGATGAATAGATTAAGATGAACTACTTTACCAGAGCTAGAGGTGGTACAGGTGGTACCCCTACTAGAGACTTACCATTAGCATCAAATCTTTGGATTACTTTTCTCTTTTTCTCTCTATTTTTAAAATGTCAATATGTATGTATGTATTTGTGTGTGTTTGTGTGTTTGCCCTCTATGTCACCTATAGGAAGTTTAACCACTAAACATATACGCAATCATGTTCTGTAACTACATTACATGTTCCTACATTTCAAATGGCCCGTTTTTTTCCATTAATACAACATCCCCCTAAAGCCTTGTTTCCACCAAGCAGTCCGGTACTGTTCACTTTAGATCGGTTCACTTTTTTCCATTTCCACTGTAAAAATTTGTGGATGGTACCAATGGAACTGCTCCTTACCATTCCCATTTTGGTCACCCCTCTGCTGGGGTACCTAGCACACAGATCTGGTACTTAAAGAGGGGGCTGTGAACGGTCACTCTTGCTCAGGGATGAGTTGTGGCTGGTTTTGAGGCTTATGTAACCACTGTTCATATCATGGCAAGTCTTACATATGTTAGTAAACTATAACTATAAAATGAAAGGATGTTGTGCTTCTTCTTACAGCAGCTGTAGACTGGGGGGAAAAAAAGCTTAATTCACTGGGCCTTGCCAGGAACTTTTAAGGTGGCATGTTTACTTGTAATGTTACTCAATGCATAAATTGACAATGTGAATCCGTCAGCACTCCTTATGTTTCAATATGACAATTTTGACCATCCCTTTAGTTTTTATTGTCTCTCTTGGATGTCATACACTTATAGCAATAAGTGGATCTTCAATCATTTAAAAATACATATTAATTTGGACCAGATTATATGGACAGCATATATTCTAATCCACACTCAGAGAATAAAAAGCAGTGCAGAGTGTCATGACTGTGGACTCCGACCACACTGGATCCCCGTGCTTGCCTGAGAAGGACTAAAAGCACAAACCCATACATTTGAAATCAAGAGAGACTCTCACTACAGCCTGTTCTATTTTGTTCTGACATTGTCAGTGTGTTACCGTGTTCTGTGGAAGATAAATGAGGTGAAGAATTCCATCTGTGCCACCGGTGAAGAGGAAATAAAAAAAAGTGCTGGATGGAGCAGTGAGTAACAACAACCCGGCCCACTTGTAAGAGTACTGTTTGTGGTGGAAATGTTCAATGGTCTAGGTATCCTATCCAAAGGGTTACTTTTGGTTTCAAAGATACTGTACTGAAAGTGTTTGTTGAAAACAGGGCTCATACGTCCTCATAGACCTTAAGTTAAAGCAACACATTGGAGTTTTGAGCCCTCAAAATATATATCCAAGATCATTGTGATGGTACATCAACTCACAATAGGTTGGATGACACCTCCGTCATTGCTTGAGAGCGTCTGTTTCACTTGCACTGGCACTACGCAGTTTCGGGGTTTGGATAGGTTAGTGTTCTCTGACAACCTTCAGACCTTTATACCAAACCAAAGCTTTGAACCCACCCGCTACTTTTTGAAAGGAGATTGCCCCCCTCTAAGTGTTTAACAAACAGGATGCTTATTGCTCCCCCCCCCCCCAACAAAATATTAATGTTAACAGGACGTTTCCTTTAAGAACTGTGAAGTCATGACCTCAAGGTGTGAAGAATTGCCCCCCAATAAAAGGTTCCTAAATAATTCCCACACACATGTCCTACATACAGAGAGCTTTCATTGTAGTTTGTCTTGAACAGTTTGCTGTTAGCACCGCAAGCGTGATGTGCTTATGTCACCTGCAATCCTAAATCATAATAGCGGTGGAATGAGAGACTGTGGACAGAGCAGATTGATACATGCTGATCACATGTATTGATAAAGTACTGGCTTGGCTGGCAGAGGTTTTATCGCACTTACTTACAGTAACAAGCGTAGTTGTCATCAACTAGAGTGATCTTGAAGTTATATTCCCTTCATCTGCACCACGGCCCCACTGCTGTTGTCTGACTTCACTCTGTTGAGTTTGAGTTTGAGTTTGTGTGTGTGTGTGTGTGTGTGTGTGTGTGAGGAGGAGGTCAGCCCTGACATGCAGAGAGCAACTAATCTGAATTCTGAAAATGAACAAATAAATAAAGCAATCAGCCTCATCATGTATGTTCAAAATGCTGTAAGGCTACTTTACCTGTTCTGAAGACACGATGATCATGCATTACATGGCCAGCTTCAGGAAGTTCACCGGTATCGTTGGCTAGTCAACAAATGCACGCACAGACAGATTTTTGCGACGGTTGTAACAGACAATACCATTTTTCGTCTGTAGGGGGACCCTTTAAAGCTGCGTTCACACCGGGCGTGAGTGAAGCGAATTACACGCGCGTGACGTGAGTAACGCGCCGCCCGTAACGCCCGAGTTTGGACGCCTGACCATTTTGTTCATTCGCGTCATTGCGTCATTCGCGCGAGTAGCGGGGAAGCCGGCTGTGCTAACTGGAGCTAAGCTAGTGCTAATGTTCATAGTACAACCATTCTGCAAACTAATTAAGGACACATATTTACAGAACTTACCAAGTAGACCAGTCTCCTCGGCAACTTTCACCCAAGCCTGCTCCTTTTTGTTGCGGTCTCTGTAGAGTAGACACGTAGTATCATATAGCTCCGGGTAGCCGCACACCGCAATGATAAGTTTCTCCTTCATCTCGGCATCAACAACTGGACGTCGGGGCGTCAAGACATCACTGAAGACCATGGCTGAGATAACCACCATTGCTGCTTTGTACCTGCTCTGGAAGTCCCAGATGCGTCGGAGGGCCAAACGCCGTTGTTTTTGGGTTCACCCTATCCTGCATTAGCGCATCCAGCTTGGCGAGTTTCACCACCTCCTCCAGGAACTCTGTCTGGATGATAGCCGCTTTCAGCAGTACTTCAGGCTGACTGGGCCCCAGTTTGAAGACCTGTTGGCGAGGGTTGGCACCAGGATCTCCCGGCAGGACACCAACTACAGGCGCTCCATTTCAGCTGCGGAGCGCCTGTCCATCTGTCTCCTGTGAGCAGCAGTTTATTGTTGTTCACACACGCCAGTGACGTTGGGAGAGTCTCAACGCTGATTGGCTTTCGCGGCACAGTGTCACGCGAATTCGCCTCAAAAGTTCAATATTTTCAACTCGAGCGATGAGGCGTTGGACGCGAATTTCACCTCTATCGCGTCCATCACATCGCGCTAGATGCGTCCATCGCGCCACCCGGCGTGAATTCGCGTCTAATCGCGTCTTTGCATTGACTTTGTATGTAATCTTGACGCGCGAATTTGCGAATTCGCGTTTGGTGTGAACGCAGCTTTATTTTTAGTGTAAAAATTGCACAAGTGTATTTATAACTAGTGATATTGAAATATATTAAACAATAAACTTGAAACTGAGGATATTTATAAACTTAAAACAATTTTATACTGTAATAAAATGGTTAAAACCTTTTCCCCCCTGCACATTTATAAGTATGATAAAAGCAGGTGGTAACAGCCTGTACACATGTATAAATCCCTCAATGGTAAATTTAAAACTGTTGCTTGTCAAAACTACTGAGGATATATAAAATAATGAAATTATAATGTAATTATTCTGCTATTCTGAATTTATTTACAAAAAACTTTGTAAAGTACATTCATATCACTTAACTAACTGTATTCAATATACATGATGTATTTAAATATGGCTTTGACTTGATCAGATAACCACTGAAAACATTTGTCAGTTTTAGGACAGGGTCACCCCCTCCCCTGCCACCCTGAATACACAAACACACATACAAACACAAACACGCACACTCCCTTGTGTCTCCCGCCGCGAGGCTGGCTGCAGACGGAGGCCGGAGCATCTTTAATTAAAAAGATAGAGTGAAGGAGAAGCTGAGTATCTCTGTGAAACAAACCTAATTAAAGCTATGCCACATCCGCGCCTCTCTGCAGACTCTCCTCAAACACAAAACCAAGCCAATTCTTCTCCAACAAATTAAAAACAATGGATTTTGTGCCTCAGCAAAAACAAATGATACTGCCTGATTTGAGTCATTTTTAAACATTTATTTTAGTATTATTGATTTCCCCTCCATGCAGCAGAGAGCAAAGCAAGTCATCCAGGTGCTCTCAGCATGCGCTGGTGTGCCCTCTAAGACTGCCCATTGGTTTAACATAACAAAGGGAGATACTGAATAGTATACACACACACACACACACACACACACATATATATATATATATATACAGTATATATATATATATATATATATATATATATATATATATATATATACACGTATATACATATGTCATGGCTGACATATATAAATATAGCTTTATAATATAATATCGCTATAAACATTTTACGAAGATACTCCTGTCATAACAACATCATTTTCTTACTATGACATACCACTGTATCTCATTGCAAAGAGAAACTTGTCTTGTCATAACATTATAGTTTGGTATGTTGTTATTGGAATAAACTTCCATAAGTTATTTCACTGAGGAAAAAGTAAACTTAATTCAACCCTCACAGATTAATTAAAAGAAAAATTGTTCAGCAAAAAAATGGGCCATGACAACTTGCACAAATTTAAGGCTATTAAAGGACAATTTATTCAGTTATCAAACAAAGACAAATTTTTCAATGGACATTGGTAAAAACAATGACTGTCTCTTCTATGCCATTTCACTTAACTGAATTACAATCTGGTTTCTATCACCCATCAACTGATGGCAACATTGGTTTCTGTAGTGACAGAAAATAAAATTTGGTGTTGAAAAAGCAAACACTGGCACTGAAAAATGTTCCTCTGAAATACAAAACACGAGCATTAAAAATGTTTATTTTATTTTGTTATTTTTTTGCATTATTTTGTATTTTTCAGTGATTTTTATTTATTTTTTTCAGTATCAACTTTCTGTCACCATTTTGGCGTGAAGGAGAGGAGTTTTAGGGGAGGGGCAAAACCAGCATGTTTTGCCTATAATCTGTGAAACAACCGACATACATGGTGCATGGTCAGGACACGTTGCGAAGGCGGAGGGAAGCGTGGTTTTTACCTGCGACACAGATTCTATCTTTGTAGCGTGTGGTTGCTGCCAGCTTCACTGTGTTGGTTTTGTAGTATTTGGAACCATAAAGGCTATATGAACTTGTACTAGTCCTGTGTAGTCTTTACCTGTTGGAGAATTGGAGCTGCATTTAGGGTGAAGAAAAGAGAAGCGCTGCATGAAGCCTGCACAGATAGCTTCCATGGTCAGAGTAGCAGCCTCAGTTGGTCATAATGGATGTGCTCTGCTGTGGTCCACTGCAGCAGACGTGTCATGCCACATCTGTGTTCCAAACATTTCAGGAGGAGAAACCAAACAGCACTCTTCTAGACCCACAACCCACCCTGAAGCACACCACCGACCCCCTCGCTATATTTGCATTTTTAGGCACTGTCTCTGCATTTGTTTTTTGTAGCCTTGTCTTGGTTGAGTGCTGCTTACAGTCTGATCGCTACTTTATATTAAGTCTCAACCTTGCATATATGCTGTGCCCAGTAACATCCCAAACACAGCAAAATAAGAAGAAAATAAGAAAATACTGACAGAGTTCAGAGTCTTAGAAAAATACACTGCCGCACACTTGCAGTGGGTCATGAGTGATGATTACATGTGTATGGGTCTCAGGCTGTTTTAACAATCTGTGCTTACGATATCCTACGAAAAATAAGTTAGAGATAAGTTAAGATAGTATGTAATGTGCCACTCTTGGGGCGCTATTTTGTAGGGTATCAAACAATTGTGCATGCAATTTTTAGTTGGATGTCATACCAACCATTCTATGAGAATACGTTGATGGGTCTATACATAGTTTTTTTTGTTTTTTTTTTTTTACATCTTTTCTTTTTTTCTATGCTGTTGCTTTTAACATAGAATCGGGCTGGTTAAAGTTACTTTTAACTTTGGTTATGCTGACAATGCCCAATGCCATATCATACCGCCACAAAAGGATGCCTCATTGTTGTCTGACACGCAAATCAATGACCAAGTGACGATATTTGATGACTTCAGAATGAGGACGGGTTGCTCTCATAACTAATGTTAGGCTTTATCTAAAAAACAACAGCAGAGAGACAAACTTACTTGCAGTTTGGGAGTTTCGGACAATCTAACAAAAGCTGTTGCTATGGCTCTCCTTAATGCCCGCTCCATTTCATATAAAACTTTTCTCCTTAAGGATTTATTTATTAGGGAGAACACGGGCTTTCTGTTTCTCACCAAAACTTGGCAGCGTAATTTGGATTTTTCATTCATTAATGAACTCTGTCCTGCAGACTGCAGCTCCATCACCACGCCGAGGCCGTCAGGCTGTGGTGGAGGTCTTGCAGTGATTCATAGAAATCGCTTTGACTGTCGCTTAGTCAGCACTGAGTCTTTCCCCTCTTTTGAACTTAACATGACAAAAATTGGACAGTTGAAGCCTTTTTATTGTATTTTAATTTATAGACCTCCTAGCCCAGCTGGTCCTTTCCTTTCTGATTTTACTGAGTTTTTATCTTCAGTTATAAAGTTGGACAAAGTTTTAATTCTTGGTGATTTTAACCTCCACGTTGATAATGCAACCTCTAAGGCTGCATCTGATTTTCTTAGCATCACTGAGTTTTTTAACTTTACTCAACATGTTTCTGGGCCCACACACAATGCTGGACATACACTTGATTTAGTTCTTTCATATGGTATAATGGTTGATGATGTTTGCCTGGAGGATTTCCTTATTAGTGATCATAAGTGCATTCTTTTTAATGCTTCCTGTAATGTGGAGCTGCTGCCTCAAAAACATATGTCTGAAAATTTTATTACATTATTTAACTCAGATGTGCTATCTAATTTTAATGATGTGGAGACCCTTGTCCAGTCTTTTAATAAACAGTGTTCTTCTGTCTTGGATATAGTGGCTCCTTTTAAATCCAGACTTATACCATCTGTCAATTCCTCACCTTGGATCAATGAGTCAATCCACAGCTTTAGGCGAAAATGTAGAAAACTAGAGCATTTATGGAAATCTACTAAGCTGGAGGTCCATCAGCTGCACCTTAAAGAGCTTTTAATCTGTTTAAACAATATGATAAGGGATACTAGGACTGCTTATTTTGCCAACCTCATCTCTGCTAACAAAGGAAATTCAAAAGTTTTATTCAGGACCATTAACACCATTGTCTCTCCTACTGCTCCACAAGTGCCTGTCTTCTCTGATACTGATTGCAATAACTTTTTAAACTATTTTGTGAATAAAGTCTGTGATATCAGAGCGAATATCCTCCCATCTTCAAACCATCATAACTTTAGTGTTCCCTGCTCCACTAATCTGAGCTCCTTTTCTCCTGTTTCCTTACAGGACATTACTAAGTTTGTGCACAAAATTAAGCCTTCTTCTGGCCCCTGTGACATTCTTCCTTCATCCTTGTTTTTAAGTGTTTTTAATTCAATTGGCTCCACTATTTTAGATATTATTAATCTCTCTCTTTTAACTGGCTCTGTCCTGAGTCATTTTAAACATGCCATAGTTCAACCTTTGCTGAAAAAAACAAATTTAGATCTCACCCTCCCGATTAATTACAGGCCTATTTCCAAGCTGACTTTTGTGTCCAAACTGCTTGAAAAAGTTGTTGCAGAGCAGCTCACAGCTGTATTAGAAACTCACAGCTTGTATGATTCCTGTCAATCAGGTTTCCGTAAATTGCATTCTACAGAAACAGCCCTGCTTAAAGTTACTAATGACATTATGATGGCAGCTGATGGTGGGAAATGCTCTGTACTGGTGCTTCTGGATCTTAGCTCTGCTTTTGATACGGTTGACCATGGCATTCTTTTAAACAGGTTAAACCAGTTAGTGGGTATTTCTGGGTCTGCTCTAGATTGGTTTTCCTCATATCTCACTGAAAGGAGTTTTTCAGTCGCTGCTGGCCAATTTATGTTGGACGCAGTGCCGTTGTCATGTGGTGTCCCGCAGGGTTCTGTTCTGGGTCCCATGTTATTTTCCCTGTATATGCTGCCTCTTGGACAGATTATTAGTCAGTACAGCGGAATCTTTTATCATTTTTTATGCTGATGATATTCAGCTATACTGTTCTTTTAAAACTGATGAGTCCAGCCAATTGTCTATTTTAAATGATTGTTTGGATGCTATTAAAAGCTGGATGTCTGACAACTACCTCCAGTTAAATTTTAAAAAGACAGAATCACTTATAATTGCCCCAGAACACTCCATTTGTGTCATTAAGAATTCTTTGGGGCCTTTAAGTGCTCATGCTCAATGTACCGTCAGAAATCTAGGTGTCATTCTTGACCAGTCCTTGTCCCTAGACAGTCATGTCAGTCAGCTTATTAGCTCTTGTTTTTTCCATTTGAGGAATATTGCTAAATTAAGATCTGTGGTGACCAGAGCTGAGATGGAGATGATTATTCATGCTTTTATTTCCTCTAGTTTAGATTATTGTAATGCTCTTTTTATCTGTTTAAACCAAACCACTTTGAACCGGCTCCAATTTGTCCAGAATGCAGCTGCTTGGCTTTTAACCAGTAGTAACAAGAGATCACATATTACACCAATTTTATCCTCTCTGCACTGGCTACCGATCAAATTCCGCATTAATTTTAAAATTTTGGTTTTAACTTGTAGAGCTTTACATGGTCAGATGCCACATTGCCGGCCTCCTTCTCCCGTATTCGCCCAATCTGACTCTTAGGTCCTCTGACCAGATTTTACTCACCATCCCTAGGACCCATTTTAAAACCCGAGGTGATTGTGCTTTTCAAGCTGTTGCTCCCAAACTCTGGAACGCTCTCCCCTTCTCTCTGGGATCCACGGATTCCTGTACTATTTTTATGAAGCAACTTAAAACATTTTTATTCAGACAGGCCTTTGGCTGACTGATTAAATGTTTTTACCTCCTTTTATTGCTTCTTATGGGTTTGTTTTATCTGTGACCTTTTTTTTCTTTTTTTAAATACTTGCCTCTGTCTGCTGTCTGTTGTATTTTCATTGTATCATTATCTGTGTTTTTGCTTTTATTGTGTTTACTGCAGTCAAAGAAATTCCGTTCAAGCCAGCCACTGTTTGGATTTCGATGTACGTCTATTTGTGCAGTTACAGTACTGTTGCCTAGTATGGGCAAAAAAAAGAGAAGAAAGATATTTTAGAAAAGTAAGATGCATCATGAAGCAGATAATCATCAGGATTTGTTAAACTGACAACATCTGTTCGACAGCTCGGGCATTGAGCTTAATGATCCTTTACAGTACTTAGTTGTTAGTATGATCTAATGATTAATGCAACTGGTCCTATTTATTAATTATCTTTCCACATCTGTCTCTTTCCTGAATGTGATACATCCTGGAAGGTCTTTGGGGTCTGGCACTAGCTTGTTTGCATTTCCTCATGTCTTGTCCAAGAACAGTTGCCCAGAGTATTCACAGCCAAATGGAAATGAGACCTGATCTAGGACCAGAGGTTGTTTCATTTTTCAGCCAAACATTTTAATCACCGGGTTTACTCTCTCTCTCTCTCTCTCTCTCTCTCTCTCTCTCTCTCTCTCTCTCTCTCTCTGTGTCTCCTGTTTTTGAAGAGAAAGGACACAGATTTGGTTTGATAATTGATAGATTGCACAATAAAAGTAAATAAAAGTCACATCATTAATTCTGTTCCAATTTTCCAATGAACTGTTTGCAATATAAAATGTACTAAACACCTGCTGGTGAAGACAAACCCATCATCATAAACTTCTCGACAAGAAATTTGTGTTAAGTAGTTTCACCTTAATTCAAATCTAAAAACATTATTTTTTTTTATAAGGTTTTTTTTATATGTAAATGCAAAGAGATTATTTATCTCCACATATTTTGGCTTCAACTATTTTGTTTTTGATCTGAGGTGGGCTGTGTCAACAGTTTAATGCAGACAATATTACAAGGCACCACATCTTCAAAATTCACATTAGTCATCTTAGATTTTTTTAACACTGCATAGTGAAAATCAGAGCTTACATACCAAAAATATGACATGTGTAGGTGGTTGTAGCTGTGTAATATCTTTGAATAAAGACTTATTAACATTCAATCCTGTGCGCATGGCCACAGAAACCATGAAGGTATCTACTAACAAGTAAAGTGTGTGTACTAATGCCTGATATATCTTCTGCCTTTGAACCATCAAGTTCCACTGTTGTACAAAAACTATTAAAACACATCAGTGAGCCACACTGTTGCACCGGGTGACACGTTTCCTCATAACCATGAACACAGACTCTGTGGATTATTTTGACTCAGTCCCACATACACCATCCATTTGCTACAAAAACCCAACAGAGCAACAAATGTAGATAAATCCACTGATGAAAATGGTCCCCAACACATGCTCTTTGTTCTTCTGTTTCAGTTACACTTGATATAAACTACAGTGACCAGATGTTTAAGGACAACACATTTGCCAAAATAAATGTTGGTATTACAAATATGTAATATTTATACAATTCATATGTAACAAATGAAGCTTTTGGTTACACTATCCCAACAGGAAATGCAGTTATTTAATTATCTCTTGGTAAAAAAAAAACAACAACAAAAAAAACAAAAACTTTTCTTGGTACCATCCCACCTGGAAACACAGTGACAGCTAAAAAAAATATTTGGTTTTGTTTGTTGGTTTTGAACATTGATATTGTACATTTCTGGAAACCACAAATACATTACATTTGTACTTTTCGTACGTGTCATATCAGCATTTCTAAAGTGACGTAATATAGAAGCTGACTTAGTCATAGGGAGGTTGCTGGATGGTGTGATGCCTGCCAAGCTACAGACCATGGAACTTCCCAGTAGGGACTGTGATCTCAAAACTGTGTATTTTAAGCCAAAATATGATCTATTCCAAACCAAAAAATGGGATTTTAAGGCAAAACATAGGTGATTTGTAACAACTTGTTACTGTTTTTCCAACTGCTTTTTAAGCAGCAAATGTGGATGTTTTGTAGCAACCTGTCACTTTTATTTTTTTTCCAATGGCATTGCTATTTTACCAGCTGCTTTTTAGGCACCAAATGTGGGTGCTCTGTGGTGTACAATCACTGTTTTTCCAGTGGCAAAAGTGGGTGTTTTGTAGTGACCCAATGCTGTTTTTTCAAAGGGAATAGTGCCATGAAAAGTGTTTTCATCAAGACATTTGCTGCTTTTCCTGCTGGGATAGTGCCATGAAAAACAATTGTTTTTTATTGAGACATTGCCGCTTTTTCAGCAGGGATTGTACCCCTAAAACAAGGTATTTTAACATGATCTTTTCCTTAACATAACCAAGTGCTTTTTGTGCCTAAACCTAACCACACATTAACCACCACATCGTTGTAAAGTTTCATTTTATCAGTGACATGATAACAAACACAACATATCCGTTGTTTGCAAAAATGTGCAATACCAACATTTATTTTGGTGATTTGGTTGGACAATCTATATCACCCCACTGATAGAGGCATCAGATCAGAAAGCACATTGTTCCCTTTAAAAGGCAGCTATAAACAACGCATTTAGTTGTCTAGTTTGGATGACTTATTTGACAGCAAGCATAATATTAGCAATTCTTGAGGTTGATTAAAAATGATCAAATATGATATAATACTTTCAACAGCTGGCCCAACAACAGATATTTAATCATTAAATGTTATACCTATGATGAGGCAGCTGCCTCAGCCACTGCTGCCTTCCTGTGTTTCAACAAAAAGACTTTTCAATTAAATGTACAGTATAATGTTTTTCATCACTAACCCAGAGTTTGTCCATTATTGTGTGTTTTAGAGCAGTGTGAAAAAAGCTCTACTATTCTTCTGCAGTGGTTTGAAAATGGGTTGATTCTGTGGAAGTGGAAGCAGCCCTGCTCCTTGCTCTCTCTAAGACATTACACAGTATATTATCTGCAGCCCCAGCCATTAGCCTAAAGGTACTTCATTTCCACCGCAACATTACAGGAGTGATTTCCAAAGTAGATAAACTGTTGATAGGCCAAGATCTCAACAGTAATTACATCATGTTTTATAGTACATAATCCCTGAGAAAATGATGAGAAGCTGGATGAAAGTGTGCATCAATCAAATGTAACAAACCCAATTATTGTCAGCCCTCCCTTCTTTTCCTCGCTGCTCACAGCCATCACACATCTCCCCATGACTCAGTCCTGATATGGCAATTACAGCCGTGGAGAGTCTTTGCTAATAACTGCAATCCAATCACTTCACAGCACGCACGGAAGGAAAGAAGGCCCACGATAAATAATGACAACCCGCAATTTACTTGATATTGTTATTTTTACGCTTGCCTCCTCAATAACAGGATCGTAAATGGCTTTAATTTGACTTGCTTCTACAAGTTTCCCTCACATGGTACATGGTCTCTGCCTGCTGTTTGTAAGAGTAAAGGCATGCATATGTTTGTACGCTCAGGATGGAGGGTAAGTAAATTGTTTGGTGCCAGAAAAACAACAGCTCCAGGTCCTCTGTTTGGCAATAAGTGTGTGTTAATTTAATTAATTGAATTTTGTTGTTTTCCTTAGTCCTGTGTGTATTGAGAGCAAGCTGTTGACTTAGGGCCCTTGAAGGAAGTTTAACATTTACATTAACAGTATGGAGCTAGAACTGAGAGATGATCAGCGTAGCTTAGCATAAACACTGGAGGCTGTGGAACTGCTAGCCCAGCTCTGTCCAAATTTAAGAATACACTGACCAACTCACAAAGTGTCTCCCTTTTTTAATCCGTTTTTTGGGAGAGTTTCATGCTGTGACTGTGTCTTGGTGAACAACAGCTGTGTGCAGTGGCTTACTGGAGACTTTTCATCACTGTGAAGCAGCCATATACTACACAAAAGTGCAGGGTAGATGGATAAAATGTTGGGGTCAAAAGGGTCTCAAAGCTTATTTTTGCCTTGGCACACTCTGGTGGGTTAATTCAGGTAGAGAATGTCATATGATGGACTGATTGTAAAGCTCTCTGAGACAAATTTGTAATGTTTGGCTATCAATGTGGCTTGTCTTGACTTTGACTGAGATTTAAATTCTCTCATCACGATCCCACTTACAGGACAACTCATGAACAACTCTGTAATATTCAGTGGGCATTTGACCCTGAGTTGATTCTGTTTTGTCAAACTACCAATATCCATGGTCACCGATGCTTGTTTTTTGAGCCAACACATACAAAAAGTCCTGAAGGTGCTCTGGATGAAACTACAACAGCCACTGAACTCAGGTCGACAGATCCATCTTTATGACAATTGAACAAACTGAGTGACATGGTTAAAAGCTCTGTACAAAAATGAGTAAGTAGACCTTGAATTTGCCTTTATGTTGTTTCAAGCCACTAAACTGCCAAGTGTGCAATTCTGGTTAAGGTTAACTTCAGGTCATTTTTAAAATTAAAATTATTATTTGCTAAATAGTCTTAAATTTATTATTGCTAAATAGTCTAAATTTATAAGTATGTACCAAAATCTGAATACGTTTTTCGGGAAAACACAAATAATGCCATGGTAACAAATAGGCCTATTTTTTCTACCTGAAGTTGCTTGTGATTATTTGGGGGAAAAAGATCATGACTGACATATCTGTTCATCAGCCTTTATGTTTCTTTAGATCTATTCATATCATTGTTTTTGAGCGCAAGATAAAAATGCCCATTTACTAACTGGTCATTTCAGGTACTACACATTATTGAAAAGTGATCACTATTCCGTAGTCACCTCCACACAGCAGGGAACGAACTGAGAGCTGACTATTATGGTGTGCACCAGTCTGGGTTTTTTAATACTGCACCCAGTGACGCTTTAAGAGTCACCGTTATGCTTTGTAGAAACTGTCAGAACTGAGACAAGGACAGAGACAAAACTGAGCGTGGTGCTGTCAAAGGTGTGACAAGAAGGTGGAAGGTGGACTATTGCACGCAGTGTTTCTGTAAATTATTAATAACTTGCTCAGAATGCTGCTTTGCCACATATTGACCTGCCCACCCATAACTGTGGTATTTTCTAGTAAGCTTTACCGACCACAATTGGGTTGACCCTTGACGTGTGTCAAAGTTCCCAGCTATCACTGACAGGGAAACTCGGGAGTAGCGAGACAAAAGCCTAGAGTGGCAGCTGGATTGACTGCATTTTCATAGGGCCCAGAATTTGAAGCTACACCCCTGCCTGTAAATCAAAATTAAGCTTAAAACCTGTAGTTGTTTTGCTGTGGTCTGTGTTAATTCCTTAATTTAAAATCAAAATATCATTCAGTGAAAAATAGTCGAAAAATGTAAGTTGGATGTGGAAATATACTTCATAATGAATCATATGCCAATAAATTTTATTGCCAATGAATTTTAGGTTAGAAAATGTAACATTTTCCTTTAACATGACTTCTGGTATAAACCATGTCCTCTTCTGATCTTATGTCCAAGACATGTTAGTTATCACTGCTCACTGGGCATCATAGGGTTTAGGAGGTTATTCACTGAGTGCCGATCCTTTCTCTAAAGCACAAACTTCTTGTGTTTATTTGAATTGAATGAATATAAAGACAGACTAAGACTCAGCCCAAACTATTACAAGGCCATGACCTCCATAGTAGTATTAGTCAAATGTATTATGTGATATTCTTTTGCTGCTCAATATCACTAGAGGAAATTTCAGCCATAAAGATACAGATAGACAGATTTGACTGCCTCTTCTCAAAGTTATGTCTGAATTCCTGGGATTTTGGCACCACTGGCAAGAGAGACAATAACACAATATGCCTGATAAATTGGTCGGTAGGAGGCAGAGCCGTAAACCATGAAATCTTATTGGACAATCAATCAGTCAATTTTCCCTGCCTGAGCCTGCTCCCACCAAATTGGAGTCCTCCACAGTGGTGAAGTCAACTGGCAATTTGGGAGTGCAGTGCTTTGGGGTACTCTACTTCAATTGAGTCGGAGAGCAGCATCCCCAGAAAGTGCTCTAAACAGAAAGGGCAGCTCAGGCAAAGCAGTGAAGGATTTTTCAAGAGGAAAAGCTTAAAAATAATGACATCTTTGGAGGAAGTCTGTTATGGCTGAGAGCTGTTTTAGCCTTCTATAATTGGTCCCACATAAAGCCCCATTACAATTTGATTTGGCTATAAACAGACATTTAAAGCTGCAATATTTAATTTGCACATTGTCAGCCCAAAATGGAAGTGAAGGGTAACTGTTTGAATCTTTTTCATTACTCAGAAATCCTTTTAGATACCATCAGTGAACTGCACACAACAGGTTTATGTTTACCAAATGGGTCTGTGTGTTACTTCTTTACCAAAGACTCAACTGATATGGACCATGAGAAAAGCATCTCATTGGCTAACACTTTCATTCTGTTTCCTTCTGCATGTCCCATCACTGTTGGGTGGATAACTGTACTAAGCAAAACCCACCCTGACCTGGATCATGAGCTTTCAATAGCTTCACTGTAAAGTACATTAACTACCCTTATTTACTTCTTTGTTTTCTTCACTATTTTTATTTGCTATGTTTCTGCTATGCTCTGTCTATCAATAACAGCAGACTGAAACCCAGTTGCATTTTGATTCAATACTGATTATATTATGCCCGAACTCGTACAAGCAAGTATTTGTCCGGAGAAGGCAAATCGTGGACCAAGTCCTGTAGTTTGCACTAAGCTTTAGGCACACCTTTCCTCTGGCCTTTATGCTATTGAAAATATGACAACACATTCTCATCCCAGGTCATCAAATACTGATGCTTTCTCTGGCGTATGATACTGATGCTGAAGGCAACCTTGGGCATCTCTGTGAGACTCACCCTTTAGTATCTGTATGTAAAGCTGTCTCCGAGGTGAGGCATGTAAAATGTGAAGCCCTTGCAGTTAGGTTTAGACAACAAGCCTGGTTTGGTTTAGAAAAAAACGGGGATTAAATAAAAGCCTCTTTCCCACTGTGCAATAAAACCCAACTAACACCCGCTAACATCTGGCTTTTTTATCTAATGGGAAAGGTTACAATCGTCATTTACACACAGGTAAAATGACTCTGCAGTAGCCACAGGTATTTATAGGCTGGAGCGGCAGTGATGGAAATACACAGCGAGATGCAATAATACGCCACCACAAAATACTATCTGTGTGCAGGGCTCAGACATCGTTCCAAATTAGTCTGCACCAAGTTTGAAAGAGTCTAAATAAATAAGAGATAAACCAAAGGAAATACCCACCTTAACATTTTCACTGGCCTCCATGCTGTTATGTACTATTTACTAACCTGTTTTCTAGCCCATTGTAAGGGTGAATGTGACAAACTGTATCAAAAAACAGAAAGGCATGCTCATCTACTGTAGAGTCACGTGAATATAGTCTACAGGCAATGGGAAAGCAGTCTAAAGCCCATTGTTAGTGGATTTTCCTGCATTTAAAAAAACCTGTGTACACTCACACTAATTCGGGTGGAAGAGGGATATAAGTGCAGAACATGACATAAATATGTCACATGAATGACATAAGTAAGTGACAACGAATGTAAGTTACGGGACATTGCGTCAAAAAGGTATTGACTTTCGGTTTCACACTGGACACAAACTCCGGTCTCCTGGGTGACCCCGTCCACCACCTCTCCCTCCGACCCTAAGTGGTCTCTCTTGCTGTTTTTACTATGTCAGGTACTCTGAGCATCAAATATTGCCCTGGAGGGATTTATGCTGGATTAGCTGAGAACTTGATGCGTCTCAAAGAGAGGCCAAAGGATGCTGTTGTCGTCAATATCACACGATGAGACACATGACAAAGCATCTGTGTTTGACATCCTTAAAATGAGAGCAGGCTGGGATTAAACCACTAGAGGGCCACGGGGCAAAAAATGCAGTTTGGACCCCAACCCCCACCCAATGTTTCTGTCACTATTTGTTTGCATCCAGTTACCTTTAAGTGCCCTCCAGGTACACAACCCACAACAGACTTCACACAGTAGCTTTACTGCAGATATCCCCTGCTTTGCCCCCTTTGTAATTCAGTCTTGATGCCAAAAATACCAATACCAGCGAGCAAAAAACATAGCATTTCTTTGGCCAGTGGACAGAATCGAAGGAGTAATACTGTGTCTTTGACGCATACTGCACAGTATTTCCAACAGTGTATGGACAAGTTTAGTATGTTTGCTCTGAAACTGAGACAGGGAATACCATCACCTCTTGCATACCTTATGTAACTAAAGGCCGATAGTTAGGTAACAGAGTAATGCCTAAGCCAGCTATATTTGCCTAGCAGTGGTGCAAGTGTTCCAGCAACAGTTCAAAAAACATATAGATCAAATGAAAAAATAAAGTACCAGTATGGTGGAGACGATCAAGGACCGGTTGGATAAGGAATCAGAAACATTGGTTGTCTTCCCCTTCTGGTTGTCCGTCATGTTTAGGCCACTTGGAGGATCCCAGGTACCAATCTGCAAAACAAAATACACTTGTTCAATTTTTCAACTGGTTCCAGGACAGATAGATACATTTAAAATACCAGTTATACAGACATACAGAACAATGTGACACAGCATGCCGACACACACACACAGCATTTATAATGAAAGCAGTGGCAATTTGTCTTTGAAACATGAAGCTCATTGTGGGTTTCAGTTTTGCTCTGATATGTAGAAAGAGCAATAACCAATGGAATTCAAGAACCATAGCTATTTCTGCTTTCTGATTGGACAGTGTAATTGTTGTACAAAAATACGAAAACATCTATAGCAACAGCAATTCAAGGCTGGAACATGCTGCCCTGCCTTGATGTAAGTGAATATCCTGAATGTTTGGAGACATTTGATGCATTTCTTTTTTACTTTTGGGAGGAACATTATGTCTTAGATTAGTCAGTCATCTTTTTTTGATGCACAGGGCCGTGGAACATGGTGTTGAGATTTGAAATGGTTAAGTATCAGTGCCTCTGCAACCCTGTGCCACTTATGATTACCCTTAATACTCTACTTTGCATAGATCTGCAGTAACAACCCTACTGCCAGAAAAGAATGTTGATGTCGGACAGCTCTGCAAGTGTAACTGGGTTTCCATCCAAGTGTATCGCAAATTTAAGCAAATTTTGTGAAAATGCGCAAAAGAAAATGCGAATTTCCATTCATTATTGTTTTGCGAATATTAGGAGTCAACAGGTCGAGCAGAAGGTGGCACTTCTCATGAAAAATAAAAATGCAAAAGAACACCCGTAGAAGAAGAGGGCGCCGTGAGATGACATCATTGAGAACGTCTCATGTCCACAACTGATGTAAACAATTACCAGCACATCCATGACTGTGACGAGATGGAGAGATTCCTTGGGAACTTCTTGGCTATTGCGAGAGCTCTCATCACACTCATATCAGCGTTGTCAGCGTAGCCTACATAATGCTGTGACGTCTGTGTTGGTACACCAGGCAGCGCACATGATGCAGCGGTATTCAACACATCCAGTCTATTCAGGTAAGTTGTGAAATAGCCTACACTCACCTGACACTGGAGTAATTACCTCTCTCTAAGTTCACACAGGTGTGTGTGTGAAGTAGAAATAGGATTCGGTAGCCTATGTCATTGTTTATTCACTAAATCTGTTTCCATTGCCAAAAGTCGCATTTTCCTAATATCGATACGCTGACACCCCCTCCAGGCGTGAAAACTTTTTTGCGATATTTCAGCCTTTTTTCGAATTTCTGGCGTTTCCATTCAAGTTTTTTTTCACAATTGTTAAAAATGCGAATAAAATTAGGTGGATGGAAACCCGACTACTGTTAGACATTCAGTGACAATGGGCCCTATTTAAACAGTCTGTACTGCATGATCTAAATGCATGGCGCAAGTGCATTTAGGGCATGTTTAATTCTACTTTTGCCAGTTAAACAGCAGATAATCTTGGTGCAAAGTACGGCACATGGGGTAAAAAAGTTGTATTGAGTCCCTTAATTAATCACAGGTGTGTTTTGGGTGTAACACAAATTCAACCAATCAGAGTCGTATCTCCTATTACGTTTAAAAGCCAGTTACACCTGGTACACTGCTATTTATATGGCAGATTCAGCATAATGCAGAAGCCAGACAGTAGTAATGCAATAAGAGCAGTTAGAGTTTAAGGTCACAGCAAATATTGTGGAACATTTTAGCAGCAAAACTAAAAACTGTAGTTATAAACTTGACAGAGGAAACAAAGCTAAACATTTAGCTTCTGATATAACCAACGGCGTTAAATAAATAAAATAAGAATCAACCAGCCACCCTCCTCCCCTTCATAAGTAAAGAACAGTCCCTAAAGTGCGGTGAGGTTTGTGGGCTGTGAACGGCTCGTTTCTCCTCTGACACGCCACATACCTGTGTTCAAAATAGAATGTGCCAGTGATGTGCCTGACCACACCTCATTTTAAGATGTTTATGCCAATGGATGCACAGATGGGTACAACTTACACAGCGTGGGTGTTGGCAGTGAAATTGACAACTGTGTCAGTCTGAAACTAGCAATGACAGCTGTGCTGTGCTTTTTGGATAGGGTGTAAGATAGGGCCCCTTGATTTACTTCCATCTAATGCTATCATTTTTAAAATTCTTGCTCTCTACAATGGTTGTATGTGCCCAGTATGGTATGATTATGGTTAGGCAACTTAAATAACTGGTTGAGGTTAGGGAAAGATCATGGTTTTGGTTAATACTGAAGGTCTGTGGTTGAACACAAACTGTGGCCTTTTCCATTAAAATCATGTGCACTTCATGACCATCTACCACCCCAACCTCCACAGACCTCTTCCTTGAGGAGTGAATGACTCACCTCTTCCTGCACTGGCAGGGGATATGAAAGAAAAATGAAATCTCCCATTAGGAATGTTATTGCAAGGGATACTGGGCTAGTACAGTTGTTTATGTATACATTAACAGAGGATACAACATTTTGTTAACTTTTTTTTAGTTGGTAACACAACCAAATACAGGCAGACATGTACAGTATAGACATATACTATACTCATACCTCCTCTTTCTATTCTGGGTACATATGGAGGATAATGTGCAACACCCTGAGGACACAGCTGACAGCTGTGTGAACCCTCAACACTGTCAGGGGGCACTTTCTTCTAGACTCCCACAGGGAATAATGTTAGAGATGATCTGGGATCTGGACTGGCCCCGTGGCCTTTTGCAGGGTTGGTGGAGAACAACACTGAGGAGGGGAACATCCTGGGGAGGCAAGAAGGGAGAAGAGGAAAGGGAAGCTATTGGATCGTGCCTCAAGGCTTCTCTTGTCCTCTTTCAGCTCTCCCTCAAGTCTGCACACCTAAGCCTCCTTGTCAGCACCCCCACCTGCATCCTATCCAACCCCATCGACCTGAGCACAGGGACCACAAACACTCCAACCCACACCAGCCACACACTCCTTAGGCCTCAACTGATGCCCCGCACGAGGGCTAGAGATAGGCTTTGTAATTGCAAATCAACTCTTTAATTCAGGCTTCATGAGGCTGGAGGGCTTCTGAAGGGGTTTTTATTAATAGAGTAAATTATTCATGGAGGTGCAGGCGCACACAGACCAGAGGTCAGGAGCTACTGAGAGGCGCGCACCAGTGAGGATGCTGAAGTGTGAAGTGTTTGCAGTTGCATTGGAGAATATTATTTGTAACAGCGGTGTGAGCAGGTTATCTTCCTGCTGATAATCTCATGAATCTTAAATTGGCTGCTGGAGATGCCATTCCAAGGAAAAGATGTAAGATGCACCTATTCATAGAAGTACACAAACACATGTTGATGCATGCCATGCCATGGCATGATGCATTCTAAATGACATTCAGGGTAGGGTTTGGATTTTGTTTGGATGTTAGCCATATCAACTGATATCTTTTAAAGTTACAGTTCTTAGCATTTCCATGTAGAGCTGCAGAAGAACTTTGTAAAGGACATTTAGCACTGTGTCAAAAACTGCAGCCCACTCATTCATGATATTGTCCTCTATTTAAAGTGTGTTTGCAAAATAGCTGGTCTGCTCAACTTTTGCATCATCGCAATGCATCATCTTACAAAGCACTCATTGGCCAAATAAATACATGCAGGTTCACATATCTCCGAGATTACTTGTAAACCTACAATTACGCACATAAGTCAAGTTGCACTTAAAGTTTATGTGCATGACTGTGAAAACATGGATGCTTCATACACATCTTTTCCCCAGCAGCGCTGAGGAGCTATACAGTCAGCACAGATGCAAGTCACAGTGACCTTGCATCTGGCCACCAAACTGTAATCACTTCATCGATGAGTCCAAGTGGACATTTGTGCCAAATTTGAACAAAATTCTCTAAAAGCATTTCTGAAAGATTGTGCTCACAAGAGTGGGACATATGGACGGAAAACCTTAAAACATAATGCTTCCTGCCAGGGCTATGGCCGGTGTGAAGGAATAATAAAAAGCATAGCTTTTTACCCAATAATCATTTTGATGGGGAATGCCATTATGGTTGTCCTGATAAATGGTAAATTTGCCTCTCATTCACCCATTCACACATGCACACACAAATGGCAATGAAACTGCCATGCAAAAAGCTGGCCTGCCTGTCAGGAGACACTTCAGATTCAGTGTATTGCCCTAGGCAATAGGCCCGTTTCCACCGCAGGAACTTCGGGGTAATTTTACGGGGCCGGGTCCGTTGGTGCGTGTCTCCACTGCAGGAACCACCCCCGAAGGACAGAGTTCAAGTCCCTGCCTTGGAGTAGGTACTCAGAATGGCCCCGAAAGACTCCTGGCTGGGGCTTGGGGTTTACTTGGTGCTGATTGGATATACTCAAGGAGGGATGTGACGACAACAGAAAGCAACAAAATAGCCGGCATTTTTAAAACTCAGCAGACAAGGGTTAGCTTGTTCATATAGCTTCTGCCGCCATCTAAAAAAAACTCACTAAATGGCCCGTGAAAAAAATATTTTTTCCAGCGGATATCTTAGTTACAACAAGATTGAGCGAGCAAAGCAGTTTTGTGTTGTTATGTGTGGTATTTATTCAGTTATGGGAAGTCACGATGTCTAGAAAGCATCAGCTACATCAGGACGTCATCTGTTAAAAGCCTCCTGTTGTGGGATAACGTTACGACATGAAACTACTCCAGTTAGCTCAAAAAATATTTTCTTCACGGGCCATTTAGTGAGTTATTACAGACACTGCTATCAGCTAACGGTGTCCCTACGTCGCCCCAGTCAAAATGGTCGCGCAACAATTACATCGCATCCAGAGCTAACTTTACAGGAACCTTCCTCCGACTCCACTCTCAGTGGAGACACGGCGGTTGAGAGGGCCAAGCGAGAGGACGTTCCTGTAGTAGTTCCTGCCCCCATAGTACCAGGAACTTCTTCAGTGGAAACGGGCCTAATGCAATCACCAGAGTAAATGTCGGTATTGTACAATTCTGCAATTCACAAACACATTACATTTGCACATTACTATGTGGTGGATATGTTGAAACTTTACTTTTGAAAGATGCTTTGGTGAACGAGTGGCTAGGTTTTGGCACAAAAACTATTAGGTTATGGTTCGTAAAAAAAAGGATAACCACCCACCACCCCCTCTGCCTCCTGATGAAAAAGTCAGCTAAAATACTACATCATTTTAGAAATGTTTGTAGGATACTAATGACATGTGAATGTAAAGTATCCACGGTTTGCAGAAACACACAATGCCAACATTTACTTCTGGCAACTGGGCTGACCAAGGACACCTCTACATATTTACAGGAAGAGCTTGGGATCAAACTGCCAAATCTGTAATAAGTGGATGACCTGTTCTACCACCTGAGCCACAAAGACAAGACAACTTTCCAGACCTGTAAAATATTCAGTATGCAGTGTTTCTGCTTTTGGTAAGCCCTCAAACTCATAGGTCTATTAGTCTTACCAACCTTCTTTCAGCACTGAGGCCCCTTGTTTTTTTGTTTGTTTTCATGTTTGTTTTGGGTTTGTTGGTGCTGTTTTTGGTCTTTATGTCCCATAACTGTCAATGTCCTCTTTCTTTGTGAACATCCCCCCCAAAAATCACGAAACTGTCTTTTCTGCCATTATTATGCACAGAGACAGGAGCAAATCTGAGATGGTTGTAAATAAAATAAGAGAAAAAGAAGTTTGAATTCCTGGCAAGCAACAAACAGAGTCTGAGTGTTTTGCTAGCTCACTGGATATAACGTCTGTACTGTTGGCTGTCACTTGGCATTTACGTTGAATAAACCCAGCCTGCAAAAAAGACCCCAAAACTTTCCAGCAGTCAAAATCACACAAAAAACACAACAACAGAAAAACGAGACAAAATTTCCCTCTGCAGTGAGACTGAACTCTTCTTGAGCAACAACGCGGATGCACTAACAAACAGGAAGTATCCCCCACCGTGGCTCAGTAAGAAAGCAGTAAAAGGGAAACACTAACAACCCCTTTCCCCCCTTTCTTCTACAGTGTTGCTGCTTTAACAAGTGATCTCTCCATGGCCAGCATGCACAGGAAGAATGATCACAGCAATTGATATCTCTCTCAATGTACATATGGACAAGCTAGCACTGTATCAGGACAGACTGTCAGCTATGATTGAAATGTATCTCATATCCACACTGCGTCTTGATTTGGTGAGTTTGATTTGAATAAACTATACAACTATTAAAAGCTGTCTTAAGTATACACACTAAAATTGCATTTCTACTCTGCAAATGCATATTAAGTATGACTTCCAGTCAAAAAATTTCATAATATTTTCTGTGCACAAGCATTGGCTGAATACAGAACGAGTTGAACATGTCTGAATAACGCGGTGTGGTACACTGTGACACTGTAAACATTCTGGTATTTGGTGCTCATCTCAACTCTGAAACACTGTCAATGGTTTTAAACCCAACTGAACTCTGCTAAGTTTTAAAACATTTGTTTTGGGATCTGGGGCAGCTGCTGTATGCTCAAAACTATGAAAAATGTCAATTTCATGAACCAACATGTTTTGTTTTTTTTTACTGTTCAAGTCTTCAGCTGACTTGGCGGTATGTTAATTGAGCAAAAGGAGGTGAAGTATCTCAACTTGTCTTGCGAGGCACACTGGATCTCATGAGACAGTCTACTTAGCTATTTACATATTCTAGATTCTTATGGCTCTGCTCTCACTGGATAACAGCATTATCAATTTTGTATTGGAGACTGTCTCCATTCTCCCCTCATATACATTGTGCTTGTTCTTTCTACATGGAATGGAAGCTCTTTCTACAAGTCTACAAATGGTTTTTGGTGGCCTGGTTTTTCACCAGTTTAAGTTAAGTTAAAGATCTTAGACTTTTATCATGCACTCAATAGACATATTTCTCTCAAATTTTGCTCAACAGTTTGTTAGAATCCATGATAAAGAGCACTTCTCCTTTTCAAAGATATTCCATTCACCTAACAGGTATGGCATATCAAGATGCTGATTAAACATCATTATTACTTCCCAGGTGTGCCTTGGGATGGTCACAATTGAAGGCCACTCTAAAATGTGCAGTTTGATCACACAGCACAGTACAACAGATGTCCCTCGTCTTGAGGGAGCATGTTATTGGCATGTAAACTGCAGCAATGTCCACCAGAGCTGTTGCCTGTGAACTGAATGTTCATTTCACTATCAATAGCTGTCTCCAATGTTGTCTCCATGAATTTGGTAGTACATCCAACCAGCCTCAAAACAGTTTGGTTATGGTGACAAACTGCTGTCAGGTCAAGACCCTGGTGAGGACAGTGAGCATACAGATGAGCTTCCCTGAGGCAGTTTGTTCAGAAAATCTGCAGGTGTGCAAACCAATTGCTAAATGTGGTCTGCGGTTGTAAGGCTGGTTGGATGTATTGTCAAATATACAGAAACAACTTTGAAGATGGCTAATGATTGGAAATGGACATTTAGTTCACAAGCAACAGCTCTGGTGGACATTCCTGTAGTCAGCATGCCAATGGCACGCTCCCTCAAAACTTGCATCATCTGTGGCATTGTGCTGCGTGATCAAACTGCACGTTTTAGAGTGACCTTTGACTGTGACCATCCCAAGGCTCACCTGTGTAGTAATGATGTTGTTTAATCAGCATCTTGATATGTCACAACTAACAGGTGGATGGGTTATCTTGGAAAAGGAGAAGTGCTCACTGACACAGGTTTTAGCAAATTTACAACCAAAATTTGAGAGAAATATATCGATTGAGTGCATTAAAAAAACTCAGTCTTAAACTTAAATCTATGAAAAATGGAAGCAAAAACCACAAGTGTTGAATTTAAAGTTTTGTACAATATAATTATTGAATGCTGGGCCCGCCCACAGAAATGGATGGGGCTCTGAAAAGGTCATTTCATTTTAATCATTTATTTTTCTATGCAATGGTGGTGTATAAAAAATACTTTTTAGTTTTATCTGATCATCATATTGTCATACCAGGTGGATCACACATGCACAAACACACACATTAAAGACACACAACCTTCTCAAGCCCCTCCTCCTTCAGACTGATGACATCGAGGTCGAAGTCTGTCCTCAAGCCATTGGTCCGGTTGAAAGTGATTCTCCCAGTCAGGCCATCCCAGTGGGCCTAAAGAGAGGGATGCAGAGAGACAAGAAGAAGAAGAAGAAGAAGAAGAAGAAGAAGAAGAAGAAGACATTTAACCATCAGCACAAAGTCTCCAACTCCACTTTCAGATATGTTTTCGATGTCAGTGTTTGAGGCAAAGCAGTCAAAGAGTGAGAACTCACACTATTTCTATTTCTTCCTCTTTCACACACTGTTTCTGTTTGTACAGTGTTCCTTGGCATCAAGGTCCCCACACAGACTCTGAGGCTGCATTTGTAACAGTGGGAAGGCAATTACCCAATCTTTACAGATATTTAGGGGTGTGATAGGATACAATGTAGCATGAAAGTGGTTCAGAGCAGGGAAGGCTTTTTCTCAGGTACAGCAAATCATCACAGTGCTGCTCTGACTGAAAGCCAGGGACTCCAGGGCCTATCTTTAGTTTGATGAGTGGGAGTCACAGATCTGGAAGTTACTCACTCAGTACAGTTAACTGCACTAGAAAGCATTTGTTATACTACTTTGACTCAGTGTCTGAATATCTCTCCATTGATACCTCTGCTGTTAATAGATACAGGGATAAATTACTCCAGTGTTGATAATTATGAAATTCTATGACCACGGAATGCAGTAGGCACATCAGTCAACTGTCTAGGTAAGCTAACAGCATGTGGATTTGTTTTTCTCTCCACAAATAATCAGTCCATCATTTTGTCTGTGCCTGCTGGCCATTTTGCCTTGCTGTCTTGTGTGGGTATTCACAGTCTCGAGAGGAGGATTCCTGCAGATTTTGGTGTCCTACCATCATCACTGCAACAACACACATGTCAAGATTTAAAATTGTACACCTGAAGGTGCGAGTGCTCATGAACCCATAATTTGTCCCAATGTAGTACAGCAAAGGCACTAAATGAACAAATGAGGACCAATTGAATTGAACCAGAGTCCAGACTCTGTCAGCCAAGGCCAATAGTGCATTATCATTGCAAGTTGTTCTTTGGACTTCCGTGTGCTGATGAGCTTTAAGTTGTAATGTGGGAACAATATAAATACAGTACGTTGAATTTTATTGCTCAGAGTATTTAAAAAACATGGTAATAATGAAGAGCAAAGGAAACAGATCAGATGAGCCATGAAATATGACTGGTAACTCATTTTTTAGATTATCCCAACACCACATGAATGCAGCAGAAGGTTGTGGAGCTAACTGGGATGTCTTTCCCCTCAAAAAACGACAGATGGTTGGTCAGTGACATTTCTGTAACATCATTTTGAGCTTATATAACCTACCTACATACAAGTGGGATGCTGATTGTCAGTCAGAATGAATATTTTATCTTTATTAATGTAAACTTATATATAATGACTGGTAATGCATTAAAGAGAAGTTTTGTGGAGCGGGCAGCATTAGCTGTCAGACATGCATGTACTATAAGTGAGTGTCACAAAGAAACTGAAACCATATTTTGAAAAATGTATCAAAACGAATACATTCACGTTTCAACTCGAAGGAAAGAAAACTGTGAAAAGAAATGACCCTGCCATCACTATTCTCCTATTAACCCTGTGATTGTCCCACACTCTGTCCAAGACGTACAGTTTTTCAATGATAGGTTGATATTGTATAATGACTTTAGATAATCTATTGTATTCCTATCTCATGTACATTCCACAATCTTTTATATACATTTCTAAGTGTGTGTAACTTTAGGTAACATGTCTGAATCTCTCATCTGAGGGAGTTGAACTAGAAAGATGTCCCTATATGAGGCTGAAGAAAGATAGACATATATAGAACATCTGGTATCACTGACGATGTGTTTTTCACTTTGAAAGAGACATTCCATATGGCCTCTCTGTGCAAGCTTTGAATTGTATTTTCCTGCTATGACCAACAGGTGCGGCCTGATTGATTGATTTCTTCTTTATCCAAATAACAGAATTTTCCGCTCAGTTGATGTGAATCGATCTGGCCCCAGATTTTCCGTATACAGGTGCAACACTTAAATAATTAAAGCCTTTAAACAAGATTTTGGCAGGGCCTCGAGGTCAGATAATGAAGCAGGGCACCTTAAGGCCTCTGGCACGTCAGTTTATATTGGGGTCTGGTGGTGCATACTCTTAAACATATCTTAAATCAATTTGCAGAAACCAAGTCTGGACCTTTCAGGACGTTCTGAGTTGCTAGGGCAGTGCCCACTTTGCGTTGTTGGTAATTCAGCCTCGACTGCCATCCTCAGGACAAAATGTAACATTGTATACATTGTGAACAAATGACCAGATACCACAGAATTTGCTGGACATTAAAGTACCACAGTGGATAAATCAGATGTTTTTGGTGACCCTTTGACCTTTGCTTTATCACCAGCAGACCAATATTTCCACTTGAAGGCCTAGTTCTAAATCACATTTAGAAAGAAGTATCTCAACTACTACTGGACTGATTTACATGATGTCTGTTGCCCTAAACCTAACCATGTTTTAAAGGGAGATTCCCCGATGTTCTTCGTCACTCCCCTGAACTGTGTAGCACCAGCATCAAGCCAAAATTTCCAATGGAACAAGAGAGACCTAAAAAATCTATTGCCGTGACAGATATCCACATATTAATGCTGCTCAGAGGCTGGGCTTTTGTGATCTAAATTACCCCAAGGCCCAGCTCCCTCAGCAACACCCTCTTAGGAGAAAAATCAAAGAAACATTTATAGCCCAACAACAAAACTCGAAGTATAGCATCAGTCTTTGCTTCATCTTCTATTGAGGTATGGCTATCAGTGCCTCTATGGGCCGTTAATAGTTCTTTAGGCTGTTAGTCTTGTTTTTAATCATATTGATATGCCTAATATCAGCTTAATGCTATCAGTTCTAAAATGAAAGTCGAAAAAATTATTAGAATTGTTATTAGCCTTAAAAAAAATGGTTAGTCGCCCTTTTTGTCTGCAGATTTAATCATTCCCTCAGACTGGACATAATGTTGGATATTAAAATGAAATGAAATGTCTTTGTGGCAGCAGAAAACAGGAGTAACTACATTAGGACTGGTTGCTTATATGATCAGTTTTCTGTTTTCAGATTTGCAAGACCTTTGACAGCTTTTTTTTTTAATGAATGGCTGAGTTTCTTTGTGCTGTGTACCCAGAATTACTAGAACATTTATTTCTTCACAGAAAACTTTTTTTTTTTCATCTGTCTGTCAGAAAAAGCTTATTTACAACTCGAAAGAAAACACAGCACAAAAGCTTCTTATGGATTTGACCTTGACTTTAGAGGACCTGACTTGGTTGAAACAAGTTGCTGCTCTATCCTCAGTGCAGACTTTATGTTTACTGTACCCAGCAGCATAGAACTAACTGTTCAACACACACCAGCTCACTGACTCTGTGGTTCAACTGGGAGGCTTTCAAGGAGGTTTTGGTCAGGAGCTATATGTAAGAAATCTAAAGCAAATAGTCATAAAATCCTCCTAATATGTCACAGAGACTAAGGAATAATGTTCATATAACATACTGATCTCACCGACAACAATAGTACAGCCACAATATTCGCATTTTAAAAAAAAAAATTACGGTCCGCAAAACATGTTCATGTTTTGAATTTGTGTTTTGGCCTGTTGCGCCACCCACTGCCGTCTACCAGTCACGCAATCAGTAGAGTCTCAGCATCAGTTACAGTTACGACTGAGCTACAGCAGCACGGCAAGCAGCATTAGCAGTGTCCCAGTACATAGCATTAGCAGCCAGCTCCTCCTCAGCTGTATCCCAGCAGCAGCATTAGCAGTGTCCCGGTACATAGCATTAGCAGCTGGCTCCTCCCCAGCTGTATCCCGGCAGCAGCGTTAGCAGTGTCCCGGTACATAGCAATAGCAGCCGGCTCCTCCTCAGCTGTATCCCGGCAGCAGCGTTAGCAGTGTTCCGGTACATAGCATTAGCAGCCGGCTCCACCTCAGCTGTATCCCGGCAGCAGCATTAGCAGTGTTCCGGTACATAGCATTAGCAGCCAGCTCCTCCTCAGCTGTATCCCGGCAGCAGTGTTAGCAGTGTCCCGGTACATAGCATTAGCAGCCGGCTCCTCCTCAGCTGTATCCCGGCAGCAGCGTTAGCAGTGTCCCGGTACATAGCGATAGCAGCCGGCTCCTCCTCAGCTGTATCCCGGCAACAGCGTTAGCAGCAGAGAAGCTGGACTTGCTCGAACGGTCCGCTGGAAAACCGAAGATCACAGACCCGGTGACACGGCCCTGCCACGGCAGCCGCCCGTGGGCAAACAAATCAGTCTCCAGTGTGCCGCTGTCCAGCAACCTCGGATCTGTAGGGGAGGGGGGGCAGACACGACTCGCGGCAGTATTTTGAATTTGAGTGCAGTAACCGTTTTGGCCACATTCTTACATACAGCGCCTTTAAGACTCTAACACAGAGGCACTGAGGGTGAGGGCTAATACAAAAGACTACACTTCAGCCAACAAAGGGGTTCTGAAATGAGGGTCAAGAGGTCCAGAAAGGTGTTATAAAGTGACCCAGCAAACAAGAATATTCTGCATTTAAGAAAGCTTTCACACTAGGGACCCAGGCCCGGATCCAAGTACACACTTGACCACAAAGTCCACTTTGTTTAAAACTGTGTACCGTACCGACTTGAAAAGTTTGTCTCGAGTACAGTTCATATATACTTGGGTTTGGTTTGCATCAAGTATGAAAACCAACTGTACCAAAACACAGAAATGGACTGCCATATGATGCAAATAGCAGTTGCAAAGGCATTTCTTAATGCCACTGGTCTCGTCTGTCATATGCATATTCTTATGCCTGCAGCATCCCTAGATTTCATCCTACACGGCCATGAGTAATAAAGTAGGATGGCAGGTGAGAGGGTTATTTTATGTTCTCTCCAAAATATAAACTAAAAGGCATACTGCAAAGGTGGACTACAATGTGTGGGCTTGGGATTGTGTGATTGGCACTCTTTTTTACACTGTAATGACAACATAAACAAAGGTCACGTAGATGATGCGTACTTCACATTACTAATATTCTTTGCCACTGAAGTTTCCCGAGCTATGGATAAATGGAGGGGCAGAAGCCAATGGTAGCTGGGCACAATACGAATCAATTGCACCTAATACGAAAAAGCCCTTAAACATCTGTGTTAACTAAAAATGATTCCTACCAATGCTTGCTATTATGACATTAGGTTTCACTAGGTTTCAGACTCCTATTGCACTGTGTGGTATATGGGCAGCTCTAAAACACAGCAGTGATTCAGCAAGGAAATGTTTCTAAATATACTATAGTATGACAATGTTGAAAGAAGGGATGGACATTTTAAGAAACTCACACATTTGAGTAGAGTACTCAAGTACCTGCAAACCCCATGTACTGAGGCTGTTACCTTACCACAGATGCCCCAACACGTTCACATCCCAAGTTGTCACATATCGCCACTTTGTCAGTGGACTTTCAGGTCTACATATTACACACAAGGTATCCCTCTGCATATGCAGAGGGATACCTTGTGTGTAATATGTAGACACACAAGGTATCCCTCTGCATCTGCTGTTGATGTTCAGGGACACTTCAACCGTGACGTCAGCAAAAAGATGTGGTTAGGTTTAGGAAAAACAAACAAACATGTAATTAGGTTTAAACACACCATGGACACATCATGGTTTGGCTCACATTCACATGGGAAGTGAACACCTGCCTCATGGGTGAAAGTGTGGGGTTTGCTGGATCCATGCACCAACCTTCCTGCCTGCCTGGTAGGAACTTTCCAGCTCCTTATATTATTACCGGAGGGGTTTCAAACTGATACTGCTGTGTCCCACCGCATTATGACGCCTTGGTCTACAAAAGGTGGCCTTTGGTGTCCCTGACAAAGAGGCAGTATTTAATGACTTTGGAATGAGAACAGGCTGGAGGCCCATGTTCGATCGTAACCCTCTGCTGTATGTCATCTTCTTTCGCTATATGTCTTCTTTGCCTATAGTATCCAAAAAAAAAAGGCAAAGGTTTATACAAAAGAAAAAGTTAAGATTTTCCCTAAAAGTGAAGTGGGGTCAAATCAGAAGTGCTCCCGCCTCTGGGGAGCATGAGTGCCCCAAAATTTCAGTACAATGTGTGCATTACATTTTGTTATTTCTTGTGTACAACTGGAAAGTTTGGCCTTTCAGCGTTTCACCCCTTCATAATGTTTTTCTTTTTCACTCATAATATATTGTATGCACATTTCACTGCAGTTTATCCATTGCTAGTAATATGAGACACTCAAAAGAGCACCCTGCACTTCCATTTATCACCAGCAGAATGTACACATTCATCCCAATCACCAGATTAAATGTCGGTATTGTACGTTTCTGGAAACCTCAGGAATGTTACATTTATACTTCCTGCAAATATAATCCAATTAATCATATTTCCACATGTGTTTTGTATCTACTCTGTGTTAAGACCTTATTTTTTATTTTGAAAAGCAGATGTAGTCACATGTGTCCTGGGCCACTGAATGATTACAGAACATTGATTGAAGAAATTACTGGTAATATGGTATAATAGTAATAAATAATGGTAATAAGATCAAATCATGAGTAAGCACATGGATTTCAACACTTTGTTTTCCACTCAAACCCAGTTAATGCAATTTAAAGACTGTTAGGGACCACAGTATGCAGAAATAATTTTGGAAAAAAGGTAATGTTCCATTAATGTAACAAAATGTAACACAAATTTGGGGCCTTATTTCGCCCCCCTTTCCAACAAGCTAGCATAACATGGTTGGTACCAATCGATGCCTCAGGTCTTCTAGTTTAGTATAATACCTGTGTCCACAGTAGGTTTTCTTACTACAAATTAGTAGGGCTGTAGTCAACCAAAGAAAATCTTGGTTGACTAAAGTGAAATGGTGTCCTGTCAAACAGACAGGAGGTCTGCATCACCGTGACGCTGAGCTTGAGGGTGGGTGAGTTCAACTTTCTGTCAACAAAGGGGGTGTTTTGTAAACACCCCCATTTTCACAGATAACTTAGCCTGTCCCCCCGCCACAGGAAATAATGGATTAATCCTGGAAAGCTGTTGATGCAGCACTTTTCTCCTTATGAAAGCAACACGGCGATTATTTGACTAATGACAATTTGGTCGGATGAGAGCATAGCGACCAAATAATCGACTATTCGACCAGGAGACTACAGCCCTACAAATTAGTCTTACTCACTTCTCACCTTCAGCTCTGCCTGCCATACCTGGTGCTTCTTCATGTTTTTGGGTGTTTTTTTGGTTTGTTTTTGTCATACATTTGGCCGTTGCCTATCTGCTCCTTTTATTTTTCCTTGTTCGCTCTGTACCCTGACATTTCTTTTAGGAGCTCCTGATTTTTGGTGATGCATTCTGACTTAGCTAATCAGGCAGCAGTCAGCCTCACATGTTTTTATCAGCAGCATTTATGATTCCTGCGCATCACACACCTGACTCCATCAGATAGACCTCACTATTTCATAATACCTACAGGGGTGGAAGTATCAGATGGCACATTGAGATGTGTTTTAATGATAACAATACATTTATTTTTCTTCTAAATACATTCAACTTGTATTGTCAGAAATATATTTCAGTAAGTCAATTGTTGTACTTAATCCCATTTAAGGTTCAACCATTGACCTTTTGTCACTCATGTCAAACAGTGGTCTGCTGCTTGCCACCTGTCTTGCCTAGCTATAAGGCCATCCACCATCCCCTCCATCCTTTGATGAGAAATTCAGCTCATTTACATGTAATTTGAGGCTCACATTAGAAATTTGTATATGATATGTATGAAACATACAAATGCAGTAACTATAATGTAATGTAATGTAATCTGTGGTTTGCGCAAATGTACAAGGCCAACATTTCATCCTGCTGACTGAGCTAAGAAATTGTTAGCAGCTTGTAGAGAAAAAAAAGAGATAAAGATTTTTTTTTCCAGTTCAAAGAATGACCTTAATAAACCAAATCCAAACAAACGGTCTTATCTTGTCATAAATTTCTCATCTAACCATTTTGTAAACAGGCATATAACATTCCTCTTACATTCTGTATTGGTATTCTCACGGAATCTGCAGTGCAATAACAATCAGAGCAAATTTACATTAATTTCAATCTGGGGACATTATGATGTGAGTTCTTCTGTGCAGTAAAGTTCATGCAGAAGAGAGGATTTAAAAGATAATGTCCTGTGAACATGTGCAGAGCATCATTCTGGATTAGCACAAGCGATTTTCTGCACTGTAGCCATTGAGCTAACAGCGTCTTAAAAAATGCTGGCATCCTCTTGTGTGACTATGGGCTTAGAAAGCTTCAAAATCAGAGGACAAAAACAGCCCAACAGTAGCAGATTGAGAGAAGATGGAAAGAAAAGAGGGAATGAGGGGAGGGTCAGGGAAGAAAACATTTATATGGTTAGCTTAATATAAATATATCCACATGTATGTTCTTCCCATTTGCATATAAACCCTAATTATTTGCTTCTCTTGGTCTCTGCAAACTAAAGGGGAACAGAGGGTTAGAAGCCCTAAATATAGGTTGCCTAATACCCAGCCTTTTCACAGACAGAAAGCTCTGGATTAACTGTCCCAGCTTCACAAATGCATCAAACTGTGGGGCAATTACCAAAAATTAAGATAATGTGTTTTTGTCTCTGCATCAGTGATTAATACTGAAATTTGGAGAGAAGGCTCAAGATGGCTGCCCTCCTCGGGGGAGTATGTATGTACACATACTGAATAAAATATTTCCATATAAATAAATACACAGATAAATAATTTCTATTTATTCATATTCCCTTTCTTGACTGCCTCTGCCTTATTTGCATTCCATCTCTGTCTGCTTTCCTGAGAGCATGTGTTCTCTGTGTGGAGGTGCCGTGTATGTTGAGGAGGAAGACAGAATGGGGAGCAGGTAGAGCAGCATCTACCTCTTTGATGAGGGCCATGAAGCGGTTCCCGAAGCGCCAGGGCTTGTGTCGGTTGCACTGTAATGAGCTGACAGTGATCTGCTGAGACTGCTGCACAGCCACGGCCACCACGTGCACGGCATCGTACATCAGTGCGGCGTCCGTCTGCAAGCCAAAGGGGGGGGTAAACAGAGTGTCATTAACATGGAATGCAGCACACGACAGATCAGCACGCTGCGGCAGCATGGAGCTTTTCAGAATCAGAGAAATATCAATATCATGATGGCAGAATCAAAGCCTCACAGTGAAACTCAGACGTACGGCTAGGCAGAGTGAGTGAGTGTTAATGGAGAAAAACAGTAAATGCATTTGCCAAAGCCTAAAAACAGACTTTATTTTATTTGTATTATTGATTGTATTTACTTTAAGATGAAAGTGAAGCTCAAAATGGTGCATTCATCTACAGTAGTAGTGCAAATTACATGTTACAGCAGCGTAACACACAGGATATAAGGGCAAGGAAACTCATAAAAAATACAAGTACATTCAAACATAAATTAGACAGATTAGACTGTATAAAATGTGCAAATATAAATGTTATGCACAGAGTAAAGTTTCCAATAATAAAGCTACTAAACTCAAATAACATGGCCTATATTTTACTATATTTTTTATTATTAGTGCTACATTTTACAGTTATTACCTGTAAACATTTTTACAAATGACAGAACCTCTTTAATAAGCATTGTATAACAGTACTACAAATACTACTGCTGCCAATACTAATATTTGCACTTATACAATTCATGTCAAATTTATGCATATAACACATAAAACAAAAACAAAACAAAACAAAACAAAACAAAAAAAACACTTGACCAAAATGCTGTACAAATTAAAGTGAACAGCGCACATAGTGGTAAAAAGCACAAAAACAACAACACATGGCAATAGAGAAATATAAGGCAATGTCATAATATGTGCACAAATCTAAAACAGAAAGAATAACACACACACATATACATACACATATATATATAAACACACACACACACACACACACACAATCTTTTTCTTTTCAATATTTCTTTATTTCTGTTTTAATTAGTTTGTTGTATACCAATTAGTCACTCATTTTTATTTTTTAAATAAATTATATCAGCATAGTTTTTCTCCTTAAGTTGAACGGACGGTTGTTAAACCTGTGGTTTCTTGACCCCTCCTGACACATTTCTTATTTGTCACTATCTGGATTTTATGCACCTTTTATGTGTGTGCAAATAAAATATTAAGAAAAAAAGATAATTTAAAAAAAAGGTTATAAAATACTTAAATACTGAAATGACATGTACATCTTGAGTTTTGCCTTAAAAGGCTATTCCAACATCTTTGGAGCTCCCATCACAAAGGCACAATCTCCCTTACTCACTAGCCTCGATCGTGGAAACTACTAGTGCTAATACTACTAATAATGATCAAATACAGGATACTTTTGTTTTATCTTGTTCCAGTTAGTCTAGGGTTATTGCAGTCCATGTGTAATAGTCACTTTAGAATAGAGACATCTGCAGGTTGGAGCAGGAGTAAAGGGAGTGGTGAGGGTGACACCATATATGGGTTATTCTGAGTTTTTAAGGAGCTACAGGTACATTGTTAATTTCCTTAATTCTGGAACACAGTCCATTATTTTAAGGTCCCTTAATGACAAGAGCGCACATTCCATATGCTCAGTATGCTCTTCCAGCTATCTATAAACTCTTAAACTATTTTGGAAAAAGCTTTGTCCTAGTCAAGATTATTTAAAATCCTAGGGACATGAGATTAAATAGTGCTATAAAGGGTGAATTTCTAGCTGCTGCTGTAATTTACAGAACAAAGGGTGGTAGCCCACTCTGAAAAGCCTCTCAGAAACACTTAATGCATGTAGAAATATGGAAACAGTGTACAGTAAAAGATATGTGTAGTACAGTATGGAGGCCCCGAAGGGTCACAGTGGAATGTTTATCCTCAACTGCTTGGAATGTTTATCCTCAACTGCTTTTGAATTAATTATAGGCTAGTTTAACATATGTATGTACACACACACGTATATATATATATATATATATATATACAGTAGCTAACTAAAGAAAAATGAGTGGCCATCATTACTTTAAGAAATTAAGGTCAGTCAGTCTGGAAAATTGCAAAAACTTTAAATGTGTTCCCAAGTGGAGTCGCAAAAACCATCAAGCGCTACAACCAAACTGGCACACATGAGGACCGACCCAGGAAAGGAAGACCAAGAGTCACCTCTGCTTCTGAGGATAAGTTCATCCGAGTCACCAGCCTCAGAAATCGCAAGTTAACAGCAGCTCAGATCAGAGACCAGATGAATGCCACACAGAGTTCTAGCAGCAGACCCATCTCTAGAACAACTGTTAAGAGGAGACTGCGCGAATCAGGCCTTCATGGTCAAATAGCTGCTAGGAAACCACTGCTAAGGAGAGGCAACAAGCAGAAGAGATTTGTTTGGGCCAAGAAACACAAGGAATGGACATTAGACCAGTGGAAATCTGTGTTTTGGTCTGATGAGTCCAAATTTGAGATCTTTGGTTCCAACCACCGTGTCTTTGTGAGACGCAGAAAAGGTGAACGGATGGATTCCACATGCCTGGTTCCCACTGTGAAGCATGGAGGAGGAGGTGTGATGGTGTGGGGGTGTTTTGCTGGTGACACTGTTGGGGATTTATTCAAAATTGAAGGCACACTGAACCAGCATGGCTACCACAGCATCCTGCAGCGACATGCCATCCCGTTTAGTTGGACGATCATTTATTTTTCAACAGGACAATGACCCCAAACACACCTCCAGGCTGTGTAAGGGCTATTTGACCAAGAAGGAGAGTGATGGAGTGCTGCGGCAGATGACCTGGCCTCCACAGTCACCGGACCTGAACCCAATGGAGATGGTTTGGGGTGAGCTGGACCGCAGAGTGAAGGCAAAGGGGCCAACAAGTGCTAAACACCTCTGGGAACTCCTTCAAGACTGTTGGAAAACCATTTCAGGTGACTACCTCTTGAAGCTCATGGAGAGAATGCCAAGAGTGTGCAAAGCAGTAATCAGAGCAAAGGGTGGCTATTTTGAAGAAACTAGAATATAAAACATGTTTTCAGTTATTTCACCTTTTTTTGTTAAGTACATAACTCCACATGTGTTCATTCATAGTTTTGATGTCTTCAGTGAGAATCTACAATGTAAATAGTCATGAAAATAAAGAAAACGCATTGAATGAGAAGGTGTGTCCAAACTTTTGGCCTGTACTGTATATGTACCCTTCAGGGGGCTCTGTGTAATACAGTCACACTATGGCTGAAAAATTTGTTTTGAGGATTAAAGTGGACATTACAAAATGCCTACGGTAAATGAAGACACTGGTGATACCAGGAGCAGCATTATTCTGCATTTCAATGAAGTATGATGCCATTTTTATATATATATAGCAACAAAAGACCATTCAAGCAAAACAAATAAACAACACACAAAAGAATCTCAAGCTGAATATGTGTGATTCTCTCTCTCTATATAAACACATATGCATGATAAAGTCTGGACAGTAAACAGTCGGTAGGAACAGAGGAGTGTCGTTGGAGCTATCAGAGAATTGCCAGTCATCCACGCTTCATGAAAGAAGCCTATAATTCTGCAGTTCCTCAAAAAAATCTAATTAGTGTTTGTCTCGCTTGATTGAAAAGCAATCAAAACAGCTCTCTACAGTTGTTGCATGAAAATCGTGCCCTGAGGTGATTGGGAAAGCATTGTCCTGCAGGAAAAAATCACTCCCAAACCTGTCATTTTCCCCCATTTGAGCCCTGATTGAGCATTGGAAGACTGCAGCTTAAGATGCCAGTTTGGCTGTAATAGCGTGGTGAAGACACTCCAGTGGCTTTTTGACATGTGTGAATGTGTGTGTGTGTGTGTGTGTGTGTGTGTGTGTGTGTGTGTGTGTGAAGCTGGATCCATATGCATGGGAGATGTCCAGAGATGTTTCAAAATCAATCACAGTCAATAAGCTTGCCTTCTAGAAATTCAGCCTGGTTTCAGCATGTGCCCGCAGGAGTGTGAGGTATTAATAATCTGTGTTAGAAGAAGGTGTTGAAGCAAAGGAGTGTGAATTTATTGCAGTGTGGGTGTCACCTGGAGGCTGTTAAGTGTGCGTGTTGGGGGTTATGCTGTATCGTTTTTCAGATATGGGTGTCAACCGACAGTGATAGGATGGATATGACCCACTTTAACTGACTTCATAGTTATCTCAGAAATAACCAATGTTACACTGGTTGTAGAATTTGTCATGCTACGTGTCATACTGTCAAGTATCTTCTCTGCAAGTGACAACGTTGGTGTATGGACTACACAAGAGAATAGGCATCACCAAGATCAGGGGGGCTCACCTGTTAATATTCATACAAATTCATAGAAATCCAGCTAATATTCATATGCGATGTCATCATGGGGGTTGTACAGGAGGAAAGCTAATGTTATGAAACTGAAAAAATTACATCTTCTGAAGAGCAGGAATGGACTTAGTTAATTTAATGGAAACATTCTTGTTTCATCTTTATGTTTTTGGTATACAAGTAGAGATTGTAACTTCATGGTGGTGGTTTAGGAAAGGTCAACAAGTGTCCAAAATGGAAATGGTTCACTCTGGAGAGCAGGAATGTGCCTGATTAATTTTATGGGAACCAGCTCTTCAGATTTTCATATTTTGTGGATACATGGGGACACTTTAGCCTGATAAAGGTACTGATATTGGTACTGGTATCTAATTTTTGAAACGATACCCAGCCCTAAAGATGGCTCGAAGTCAAAAAGGTCTAAAACACTTAGAATCATCTAGGAACCTTGATTAATCACAGAGAATTCCATGAAAATTGTCGAGAAACACTGAATGACTAGACAGACTTACATCAGCATATTAACAAGACATCCTATGAAAATACCAAAAACTGCAATGTCTCTATATTTTCCAATTTCCAGACATTGTTTGTGGTTTTTCTGACCCAATCCACTTCAGCGACATCTAAATCTTTAAAAATGCAGAGGGCTCACATATGATTTCATTCATAAAATGGCTAAATAATTAGACAGCTGGGTACTGCAGTGTTTTTGCAAATGTAACTTTAAATGGAGTAATGAGTGCATTACATGGGACTATTTTCATTTATGTGTTTTTAATAGTTTTTAGATGACATTTGAGCAATAAGATAAATCAGTCTTTGGATACACTCATTGTAGTGACTGTGGGATATATTCATTATTGGTTTGGGTCTGCACATGGGATTTGTTGGCAAAAAGAAATAAAAATTGCCTTATGGTTCAAGAAACAGCACGTCTTTAATAGCTAATGGCTGCATCTCATAGTATTGGCAGGTTCTGGTCATTGCTCATGTCTAGCTAATGGCATGTACAAATATACATCATAAAAACATCATAAAAGTCAGTGGAGAAAACAGAGTGACAAGGCTAACTTCTCTGCCATGATGCCACCCCAAACATAAATTGCTGCACCGTAGTAACAAGTCCTATGCTCCAGACATTTTCTTTTCCAGTCCTTTCACAATGTCCTGTTTGGTGTGAATTGATTCTCTCACGGAATTGCTACAATCAGTGCATTTCCACACAGAGGCAAAGACAGTTTGGATGGTGCTTTGGCATGGAGTTAAACTTTGGTGAACTTTTGACAAAGACTGCAGAATGGACCAATTCAGCCATTCTGACAGTGCTGAATTTTGAATTACTGGATGACAGATTCCCAAATAAGGAAAGCTATTATATTAACTGAGACACAGTATGCAATTGTATATAATCCTGCTCTGTTGAATAAAAACAGATTGAGCCTCACTCTTTAAAACCACACACAAAACTAGCTAAAACCAACAATGCCACTGCACCTTCTCCAAGTAATATTACTTCTGCAGGCTTCCAGATGTGCAGAGCAGATGTGTTCCACTGTGCAACTCTCTGGTGTGACCACTCACTTAAGCTCAATGTAAACATCCCAACCAAAATGATCAAGTAGGTTACTCGTTATTGCTTTCACTTAGGCTGACCAAACGTCCTCTTTTGCCCGGACATGTCCACTTTTCACGTCCCGTCCGGGGCGTCCAGGGGGGTTTTATAAACGATAAATGATAATGTCCGGTTTTCCGTGTGTTTGTGTGTGTGTGTGTGTGTGTGTGTGTGTGTGTGCGTGTGTGAGTGTGGCACGGGCTGCATATTTCTGTCCGAACCTGAACCGAGCCCGACATTATTTAATGACCAAAGCACTGAGTTTGTGTCACACAGTTGTTATGGTTACAGGGTATTTAACAGGCCGGGCGTGCGCCATGGGTGCTCTGCATAGAGGGAGACCTCTGTGTTTGAGACGGGAGCGGGAGGCGGGAGGTCCAACGCTTCCAGCGACAGGAGAGGGAGAAATATAACAAAATAAGATAAAATAGGAAAAACCTGTCTCCCTCTTTTATTTTATTTTCAGCGTTTAATCAAGGAGGAGGCGGGCGGCTGGAGGTCCGAGACTTCCAGCGAGGGGAGAGGTAGAAACAAACAGCCAATGTGTGTCTGTGTGTGTTATGTTCAGGTGTTGTCACGTAAATAACAGTGCCCAAGCAATAAACAGGACAGACAATAGGATTTTATTTATTTTTACACTATATTTTCACTGAAAGCTGACCGAATCCGACCCGAGCCAGAATACAATTTATAGCTACATTTTTGACCAAACCCGCCCGACCTGTCGGGTACCATCGGGCTTGGATTGCCACACTCTAGTGTGTGTATGTGTCCCCTATTGGGGCCTATCTGAATTTCTGTCTTTGAGAGATATTGTTTTGTAATATAACTGAATTTTCTATCCATACATATAAATTTTAAATATATTAAAATGATAAGGCATCTTTGAGTAAACTGCGAGTATCATTTAAGTAGGCTATGTCGTGGCTGGCCGAGTGTCCTCTTTTTTGGAAATGAAAATATGGTCACCCTACTTTCACTAACAAATCACCATGAGGATGACAGTAATTGTCTGCAACCTCCAAAAACCATTAGGAACAACCAATGCACAAAAGATTCATGAGACTGTTTTTGATCTGCCACTTCAGCCTGGTCTAGCTTACCAACAAATTCTCTCATCACATATCAGCGTTTGGTCATGGAATTTCCATGATGAGATATGATGTGCAAGATACCCTGGGTGCGTGGGTTGTAAACGTTCTGTTACACCATGTCAACTTCTGCCTGTTACATGCATTGTCTGTTATACAATACACTCCCGTTTTCGCAGGAAATGTACAGTTTCCATACAGTCTCTTTTGAAATAAATGCACTGCGTCTGTACAACACCATCAATTGACGTTTTTTTCCTTCAACAAATCCATTTGGTTACATTTAGCCAACACAGGCACATGGTTGGGTTTGAGAAAAAAGAACAGGGTTTGGCTTTAAAATCTCATTGGAAGCAAACACTAGCCTCCCGTGTAAAAGTCTACGGTTGTTGAACCAATCCACCACCCCTTCCACTCATCCTACGGGGACTTTTGCCCACTTAGCCCATGTTGTTGTCCTGCTGCCTTTCCCACTGACATAGCTGGGTGTTATTACGCAATAACAGCAAATGGTCAGGTATCATACCGACGTGAAAAAATGCCTTTTTTCCCTCAGTGTCTGACAGCAGAAGTCAGTGCCCAAGCAGCAGTATTCAACAACTTCAAAGTGAGATTGGGTTGAACAGACGCATTACTTGGTTGCACACATTGCATTGAGGATGTGCACCTGGACCACAGAAACAGAGCCGATGGAAAGTTTAATTAGAGTAATTTGTCATAGTAGACACATGGATTTCCTGATTGAACAACATCACACACTGGCCTCTAGTTAATGTTACAACCCCCTAGGTATTATAAAGAGCAAGAAAGTCCACATGGGGAGGTGGATGGGTCAAATAGACACCAGATTTTCATGCAAGAGACCACTGTTCTTGTCCAGTGTAAAACTAAAATTCAGCATTGGCTTCTTTTAACTTTATTTACTTACCTCCTTTGCATAGTTACGTCATGATACATGATGTACTGACATCACTTTACTACATACTTATGTCCCATATGTAACAAATGAAGTACTCTTGACTGAAACCGCAAACTTATTTTCAAAACCTCACCAAGTAGTTCTGGGGCTTAAACCCAACTGTGCCACCACCCTGTAATTTACCACAGTAAGCAGTGTTAGGGGTTGTGGTCATTTCCTGAATTTCTGTAAGACTACGTTGGTGCCTTCTACAGTTAAGATTGGTTAGGTTTAGACAACTAAAACTATTTGGTTAAAGTTAGAGAAATGGTGTGGTAATGAGTAAATGAAACACACTTTGACTGTTGGTAGGAGAGAGGGTGTGAACAGCAGCCTCCAGTGTTTAAGTCCTGATCATCTGCCCTAACCTTGTCTTGACCCTTTGTCCTTCAACAGTCATTGCTAGTGTGACTGCAAGAGGTCCTTGTCAAAGACATGTTAACATATGCAGGTTTAAGTGTTTGAAATCATGGCCAATGCTGTTTCACTGGTGACGACAGCCTCTGATATTGGCCTTCACAGACCTAATTTAGTTCAAGGCTACTTTGTATGTTTGGGTGGGAAAGACTTCAGTGTGACTGCTAGCTTCATGGCATCCAATCTTCCTCTCAGTGCTGAGGGCAGGAGCTGCAGCTCTGTGATGTTCACACTGCCATCCATTCTCTCCGCTATAAACCACACAGGCCCACGGGGACCTCATAATAGCAATGTGACACCCTGTCAATCACAGCACAGATCCTTCGAACAGGAGAAGTCAGTGAGATTTGTTGGGTAGTAGAAGTAAACTTGTACTCTCACCCAGATGGCTGGGACTAGGCTGGCATCGCCTCGTTCATGATAAACTGACAAAGATATTCCAGCTGAAGCATTTCAGTCAATACGGTGTCAAAGTTAAGAAAGTATTTCATGAATTAAATATGTTCTTAATTAAAATAAGCAGCCCAATATTTTCAGTTGTGTGCGGGAGTGAGTAAAGATGAGCAGAGGCTTGCTGGAGGAGCTCTGGCAGCAGAGGTTTGTGTGCCTCTCTGCTTCTCCCCGGTGCGAGCCTCACAAGTACCCGTCAGGCAGACTCGCAAATGATTTAGCAACACCGGCACTTCACTCTATAAACATCTCATTAAAATCAATTATGTCACTCCTGAATGAAATTAAAGCTAAATGCTTTAAAAGCTGCTTTTCCCTTGTGTCAGCCAATATGAGCATTACCCCTGACGCTGTCTATTTTTCCACCTCATTGTTGCCTCCTCTCTCTCTCTTTCTCTCTCGCTGTCTCTCTCCTGCTCATCTCACAGACACAGTGAGAAAGATTCAACTGTTCATCAACTCTTTTATGAATTGTTAAAATGCCCAGGCCTGACTTGGTGGCTGCAAAGGTCCTTTCCCTGCTCCCCTACCCACCTCATACTAACCAACTAGCTCATCAACATTGCCATGGAAACAAAGTGGCAAGAAATAGCTTTTCACCACACTGGGGCTGGGGGGTTATCGTTTCCTGGCGCTGGTTTGCAGAATTCTCTTTGTAAATGCATTCTGCAGAGAGCAGAGCCTGGTACAGAGGAAAAACAACTAACTTAAGAATTAAGGTTTACAACTAGGTTCTAGAGACTGATAAAATATCAATACTGTGAATTTAAACTAGCTACTGTCTATATTATTTCACCAGTATTTTCTAGCTCTAACCTCTTCAGTTCCCACCGATTTCCATGACACAACTTAACAATATGTATAAAACAAGAAGTAATAATAATGATAATAATAATAATAATAATGTTATCTAATAATAATAGTAATATTTTTTATTTGTATAGCACTTATGTAAACAAGGTTACAAAGTGCTTCACAAAGTACATGAAAACAAGGCAACAATAACAACACAATACATAACAGTGTTAAGAAAGAGTTTGAGAAAAAAGTGTACAGAGGCAAAAATAGAACAAAAGGAAATAAAACACAAATGTAACAAATCACAAAAATACAAATCAGGCATTATGTCTCAAGGCATGATTTAAAAATGGGTAATGTACTAGCCAGCCTAATCCCCTCAGACAGAGAATTCCAGAGCCTTTGGGCCTTGATGGCAAAAACCCGGTCACCTTTAGTTATGAACCTCGATTAAGGGACTAGAGAGGGTAGGCTTAAGGATCTCAGGTCACGACTTAGAGCATAGGTAGTCAGTAGGTCAGCTATATAACTGGGGGCTAAACCATACTGATCTTTAAAAGTTAGTTAAAATAATCATAAAATCAATTCCTAAGTTCTGGCAACCAATGGAGAGAGGCGAGAATTCAAGTATGCATCTACTGCTAGCTCACCTGGCACCACTGAGCTAACAGCTAACTCAGTCGAGGAGGATGCCATTAATGTTTAAATTTGCGCTGTCACGCGTAGTAGTAGCCTCTCGTCTGTAAGTAGATGCAAAAGGGCAGACATCTCTACAGCTATCTCCAACACTTAGCAACTCACACCAAAACAATCTAGATGGATAAAAAGCACTAGAGGAAAGAAGAAATATATGTATATTATGTATATATACAGTGGTGGAAAAAAGTTTTCGGACACCCTTAAAATTTTACACAATCTCAAATATTATCATGAAATATTTGTGGAAAATCTTTTTTGTGTTTCAAAAGGTGTGGCTGCATTAGACAGATACAAACAAATACAAATTATATTTTTTTGTTTATTGTTTACAAGAAAAACTAACAAAACTAAATTCTTGACAGTTTCAATATGTCAGTTCTCAACATTGTCGGTATCAAAGTCAACAAATAACAGAGAATGTGCCCAAAACTGAACAAAAAATAAATAAACCATCACATCATCAAATTAATATTTAGTAGTCCTGCCATTGGCACGTAGTAGAGCTCTAATCCTGGCTAGCATGTTCCCCACGAGCCTTTCACACTGTTGAGGGGTAATCTTGTCCCATTCTTCTTGAATTACTGCTTTTAATTCTTCTAAATTCTTTGGTTTATGCTTTGAAACAGACCTTTTGATAATCCACCACAGATTTTCAATGGAGCTCATGTCCGGGGATTGAGCTGGCCACTCTAAGACCTGGATACTGTGCTCCTGCAGCCAAGTTCTACTGGCCTTGGATGTGTGGCAAGGGGCATTATCTTGTTGAAACATCCAGTTTTTACCTCGACGGAACAGTGCACGCGCAGAAGGGAGCATGTGGGTTTCGAGAATGGTACAATACTTGGTAGAGTTCAATGTGCCATCACAGACAGTGAGATGACCAACACCAGCAGCACTCATGCATCCCCAAACCATGATACTGCCTCCACCATGCTTGACAGTAGGTACTGTACATGCTGGAGATAATGCTTCGCCTGGCCTTCTGCATACCCTCACATTAGTAGGAGGAAGATAAAGCTGGAAACTGGACTCTTCTGACCACAAAATCTTCTTCCAGTTCCTGGCTGTCCAGTTCTTGTGTGCCTGGGCCCAACAACACCGGGCTAACCTCTGTCTCTCATTGATCAGGGGCTTCTTGATAGCCTTGTAGGACATTAGCCATCATCTAAAAGTCGGCCACGTACAGTGCGGGTGGAACACTGGACACCAGTTTGGTTTGACCACTGCTGCTGAAGCTCCTGTGATGTCATTCGGCGGTTTTGCCTGCACATGCGGATCAGGATGCGGTCATTTCTTGCTGAAGAAACCTTTGGACGCCCAGATCTTGGTTTGTCTTCCAAGCTGTTGGTTCATCTGTATTTCTGCAGAGTGTATCCAACTGCTGAAGGACTGCATCTGCACTTCCTGGCTATCTGGCAGCAGCTGTACCCTTCCTGGCTGAGAATCTTTATCTTCAGGCGTGTTTCCTGCGTTAGGTTCCTTGTTTTAGCCATTTTTGTGTCTGAAGAACTTTCAAATGTGCTGGCTTTATGTAGACACGAAGCTTGGCAACAAAAATTGTGTCTTTTAATAAAAAGAACAACCTTCATCACTGGTACCAAAATGACCCAATACTCAAAATTTCTTATGTATTTTTATGGAACCAATCAATTTTAAGTTTTTAATGGCTTTTTTTAGGATTTATTTAGTATTTTGGCTGTGACTGTACTAAAAGAAATTGCACTTGAAGACCTAAGAGTGATTCTTAATGCAATATTTCACAAATGCATGGGGTGTCCAAAAACTTTTTTCCACCACTGTATATTATGTAATACATGTACATATATATATATATATATATATATATACATATTGGATTCTGGGGTGAACTGTGCCTTTAACCTCTCCTAATGACATTATTTTATCATTTAAGTACAGTTAAGATTTTAGCAGTCAACACTGTTATCTCTTTGCCATTATAATCATTTTCAAACCTTAACCATGTCTTTATTTTTTTTAGCTTTGATGACAAAACCCCCTTACCTCAATAAAGTACTAGTTTTGACCCAAAACACAATGTTTCCCATATCTTAAATAAGTAATAATTCTAACCTAAACCATAATCTTTCCCTAACCCAAATCAATTTTTTTTCTGTGCTTAAACCATTCGTAGAGCATGTCCTGCTAATAAGAGCATCAGACTACAAAAAAACTCGGACTACAAACAGCCTACAACCGGAAACCAGGGCTCTTCCGCTCTTCTTCCGGAGGCAAGATCTCCGGGGTTTGCCTACAGACTCTACATTCACTGAATGTAGAGTCTGTACATAGAGACTAGGGAAAGGTTGACTGAACTCAGTGTTTGACACTGTAGTCTGTAGTATTGTCTTGGCTTATTGACACCTTATCCTTCCCAGTTTAGGTATATTCAGTCATGCGCTAATCTGTGCCATCCAGAATATAATATTATTCAAAATAAGAGGTATGGAGAGTTGACAATAAGGAATTTCTTGACATTTATTTTTAAATGGGGCATAGGTTTACTAAACTACTGCAAACTGAATCCCAGACGCTAGGATTCAACAAATTAAAAAGCGATGGCCCTAACACTGAGCTCTGTAGCACACCTCATTTAATGTTGGTAGGAGCTGAGATAACTCCTTGACAGGAGACAAGTTTACTTTGACAGTGTATATACAGTACAGGCCAAAAGTTTGGACACACCTTCTCATTCAATGCGTTTTCTTTATTTTCATGACTATTTACATTGTAGATTCTCACTGAAGGCATCAAAACTATGAATGAACACGTGGAGTTATGTACTTAACAAAAAAAGGTGAAATAACTGAAAACATGTTTTATATTCTAGTTTCTTCAAAATAGCCACCCTTTGCTCTGATTACTGCTTTGCACACTCTTGGCATTCTCTCGATGAGCTTCAAGAGGTAGTCACCTGAAATGGTTTCCACTTCACAGGTGTGCCTTATCAGGGTTAATTAGTGGAATTTCTTGCTTTATCAATGGGGTTGGGACCATCAGTTGTGTTGTGCAGAAGTCAGGTTAATACACAGCCGACAGCCCTATTGGACAACTGTTAAAATTCACATTATGGCAAGAACCAATCAGCTAACTAAAGAAAAACGAGTGGCCATCATTACTTTAAGAAATGAAGGTCAGTCAGTCCGGAAAATTGCAAAAACTTTAAATGTGTCCCCAAGTGGAGTCGCAAAAACCATCAAGCGCTACAACCAAACTGGCACACATGAGGACCGACCCAGGAAAGGAAGACCAAGAGTCACCTCTGCTTCTGAGGATAAGTTTATCCGAGTCACCAGCCTCAGAAATCGCAAGTGAACAGCAGCTCAGATCAGAGACCAGATGAATGCCTCACAGAGTTCTAGCAGCAGACCCATCTCTAGAACAACTGTTAAGAGGAGACTGCGCGAATCAGGCCTTCATGGTCAAATAGCTGCTAGGAAACCACTGCTAAGGAGAGGCAACAAGCAGAAGAGATTTGTTTGGGCCAAGAAACAAAAGGAATGAACATTAGACCAGTGGAAATCTGTGCTTTGGTCTGATGAGTCCAAATTTGAGATCTTTGGTTCCAACCGCCGTGTCTTTGTGAGACGCAGAAAAGGTGAATGGATGGATTCCACATGCCTGGTTCCCACTGTGAAGCATGGAGGAGGAGGTGTGATGGTGTGGGGGTGTTTTGCTGGTGACACTGTTGGGGATTTATTCAAAATTGAAGGCACACTGAACCAGCATGGCTACCACAGCATCCTGCAGCGACATGCCATCCCATCCGGTTTGCTTTTAGTTGGACGATCATTTATTTTTCAACAGGACAATGACCCCAAACACACCTCCAGGCTGTGTAAGGGCTATTTGACCAAGAAGGAGAGTGATGGAGTGCTGCGGCAGATAACCTGGCCTCCACAGTCACCAGACCTGAACCCAATCGAGATGGTTTGGGGTGAGCTGGACCGCGGAGTGAAGGCAAAGGGGCCAACAAGTGCTAAACACCTCTGGGAACTCCTTCAAGACTGTTGGAAAACCATTTCAGGTGACTACCTCTTGAAGCTCATGGAGAGAATGCCAAGAGTGTGCAAAGCAGTAATCAGAGCAAAGGGTGGCTATTTTGAAGAAACTAGAATATAAAACATGTTTTCAGTTATTTCACCTTTTTTGTTAAGTACATAACTCCACATGTGTTCATTCATAGTTTTGATGCCTTCAGTGAGAATCTACAATGTAAATAGTCATGAAAATAAAGAAAACGCATTGAATGAGAAGGTGTGTCCAAACTTTTGGCCTATACTGTACGTAGTTAGAGAGTTATCAGTGGGCCACACCTAGACTCTGTTGCTGCAGCAGAATATGATGGTTAATCATGTCAAATATAATGTAAAGATAAAAAACAGCTTGTGTAAATTCTTTATTATCGTTAGACCTGTGCAGTTGATTAACCAAATATGTTACTGCCATGGATGTAGCGCACCATTTCCTAGTGGAGATAAAGCATTATTTTTGTTGGTAGGCCATTTACTAGTCTCTTAATAAACTTTTGACATTACAGGTAAAACAGACATGTCTATAATTCGTTGGGGTTAGGATTACCAGATTTTAAGATTGAGACTATCCTTGCAATTTTAAGATTTCTTAGTACAATTAGGCTAATTACTAATGATATGATTCCTTTGTTAGAGAAGCTGGTAAAAGAGGATACATTTCTTTAACCAATCAGGCATTTAGCATTTAGAATGATAATTTTCTGTCGTCAAAGTAGATCCTCTACTATATTGGCAGTGAACCTACAGTAACTGGCTGATATAGACTGGTATCTGATGCCAATTTAAAGAATGCTGGGCCAATATGTTGATTCAACTCTTCTGGAATAATATTGGAACACAGTGATTAAATGCATTGCTGCCCATGTTTTGTCAAAATTGTATCAGTGATATTGCATGTGACAGATGTTCAAACAAAAGGAACAAACAAACAGAGGTCAATCTGAGCCCTTCTTAGAATCTCGCCATGGGGGACAGTGATGGATTTATTTTGAAGTTCCTCTCAGAAAGCGCAACACAAGGCCAATAGCTGGATTCCACAGTCTAGGTTAGTAATAGCAGAAAAAGGGGGGAAAGGGGATTGGCAGGGTGGTGTTTTTATGGCTGATTCCTAAAGCGGTAAAGGGTGGCGGCTGCAGCTGGAGCTCTGCTGGTCACGCAGAAAGCTGTGGTCACGCTGCTGTGGCTCTTTTGATTGAAACATAAACACCTTGAGAGATGAGGGCGCACTCGGGAACAAGCTGGGGAAAGTAGGTATAAGAGTGTGTATGTGTGTGTGTGTGTGGGAGGGGGGTTTAACACAAGGCCGACAGCCCAAAGCAGCTCAGTACCCTCCCTCCCTCCTCTGTGGCTACTCGGGCCCCTCCTCCTTGCTACTTGAAGGGATTAAAAATTGAGCATGTTTTGTACTCTTTTGGAATCTCTCAGAGGCCTTAGTCATGACTAGGTCACTCACTGCCATCAGCTATTCTTGCTATTCTCAGCACTGTACTCACAAGCTGCACTGATATGTCATAAATTATTTTATTCAGAGCATACCAGCATATTCTCTGGTGTCAGGAGGGACAGAGAAGCTAAAAATTTGTCAGTTACCTATTCATATCTGCACTTGCATCCAGATTTAAGGACTGAAATGCTGAGCTTGGAAATAGTTATGTGTCATGTCAATTGAAGAAAACCCGCATTCACCAGCTAATAACTCAGACAGGCAAGCAGACTGATACTAGGCCTCATTCAGCACCAGACTGTTGGACAGCTTCGTGTGCTGAAATGAGCTCATTAAAATTAAATCATGCTTTATCTCTACAGTTTAAATGTCCATAGCATTATGTATTTAAAAAGACTGTCACAAGATTCTGATATTTTTTCAACAGAAAGACACATAAGCAATGGCAAGTAAGCATTAGCTGAACATACAGTATAGTTTTCTGTTATTTTAGAGATCCTAGACAATGGGGCTGTTTAACTTAGAAAGTCTGCATAAGGTCAGAGGGAGAAGAGGTGGGTAGGTAAAAACTGTTTTCCAAAAACTGACATTTTTCTAACTCTTGGTACTATGTCTTGGTGTTATGCTCTTAGCATCAAATATTGCTGCCACTGCGCCGTGGATGGGTAAACATTTAAGTAGGAAACCTGGTATGTCTCATAAAGACGCTAAAGGGTGCCTTAGGCATCGAAATCCTATGCCAGAGGGCGTGACAGAGTGTGAGTATATGACAACCTGGGAATGAGAAAGTGCTTTATATTGGTAATTTTGGAAGGCCATAACTAACCACCTACCTTATCGATTTGATTGGGATATTGATATCAGGCTTAACTGACCAGTCACAAAAGTTATGTGGGTAAAAATAAGTATGTTTGTAATGCAACGCAAAACAAAGTAATGTAATGTAATGTAGCCTAACATATCGTAAATACATCACGAGTGATGTCAGTGCACAACAACTGTATGAAACTTATGTAATAGTCAGTTAAAACAGTGGTGACATTTGGTTTCACATGGGACGTAGATATGTAAAGTATGTACTGTTACATAACATAAGAATTTTAAATATAACATTGCGTTAAAACAACATTGACTTTTGGTTTCAAATCGGACATGAACCTTGATCTCCTAAATAAGAGTCTGGTGTTGTTTGACCCATCCCCCTTCCCCTCCCTCCCTCTGCTCTCAGCTTCAATTATTGCCATAGATGGGTTCACTTTGGAGTTATTTGAAAGCCCCGTGCATCTCATTAAGACACTGAATGGTGTTTTGGCATCAATATCATGCCCTGAGGGGCATGACAGAGTGTTGGTATTTAAGATGTGGGATTTAGAACAAGCAGGTAAAGCCATCACCACTGTTTTATTTCAAATCAAACCTTTCTCTCCATAAGTTTAGAGTTATGGAGATGTTAGGAGTGGATTCACACTTTAAAAAGATCCTTACAAAGGCCAGCACTGCACTGTGGCTTCAGTATCAACCAAACAGATGAATACATCTTTTTTTTTTTTAATTTCCAGATGAAGTAAAATTAATAAATGACACTGACATAGACACCGTACACCTGTGTCTCCAGTGCAACTATAAACTGTATGTTCTCCCAAATCCTACAAAAAAACTGAACCTTTTGCCTCCACCGTGTACAATCATCACCACAACTTAGTTTACAGAGCAACTTAACATCCTTTGTTGGTTCTACGTGTCAGCCTTACATTTTCTAAATGGGATTCAAAACCAGAGTGTGTCCCCTCCCCCTATGTTACCTGTGAGAACCACTGATAATCACCCAAATTACAACCTTAAGACTATGTTGTGCCAATGCTCCTTTAACTTACATATCATTTAATGTATTGTTGTTGCCAGTTGGTATGTACCATTGGTTCATGCTATAGGGTTAATTATATAAAATAAAGTAATATGTCTACACTGGTGGTGTAACAGCTTAACCCGTTCAGAACCCAGTTATGTTCCAAACACACACAGACACACACACACACACACACACACACACACACACACAATTAAAATTGATAAGGATACTTAATTATGAGGTTTTTTTCCCCCTGTCCACTCCAATGGACAAAGAATCTCTACGCAGAAACTATCAAATAGGAAAAATGACAATAGAAGGTCCTAACAAACCTTTTTTCAACTAAAAAAATGTGAGATTATTTCTTGTTCATGAATGGTTAACTCATATCAATGAATAAAGTGTTGCTTTAAAACATATTACATAGATATTTTGCATTGTATTTGTCATCATGACTTACAATGTCCTTAATTTCTTAACTCCTGTCCATATATGTGCAGTATGTAGTGACAGCCTTAAGCATGCATGCTCCCACAAAACCAAATAACAGAGTGCCAATGTTTAAAGGAAATCAGATGATTTTGACATTTTTTACAAAAATCTGAAGAAAAGAACAGGTGTTACATACAAAATAAGAAATGCACCACATATTTTGCAAGCTACTGCCGATATGTATACTTCAAAAAAGAACTATTTACAGCAACCATTTGATGTGAATTCAAACACTGGTAGGCATTTTGGAGGAACAATAGAAGAAGTGTGGAATTTCACAGCTAAGGTGTAAAGATTCATAGTTTCACAATAGCAGAACTCTCACTTCTTTAATGAAAAACACCTACATGAGCCATAGATGCAATATGTATTAAAGTGCTGTAAGGCTTTACAGTACAGCCTGCAGGTCAGAGTTTAATGCTCTTCTTGGACTGAGTGAAACAGACTATTGCATTCAATCAGAATCAGACATAAAACTGACTTTTCTGCTATTTTTAGTCAACAGCTTCAGTGACGTCAGTCAGAAACTGTACAGTGACATCTGCTGTGTGCTTACATGTCATCGCTGTATTGTTGAATACTGCATTTTCCCAACTATCACTGGCCCAAAACATGTGCTGTGCTTTGATGTAACTGACACACAACAACATTTTGTTCACATCTACAAAAAAATGGCTATCTGTAGGATGTATAAAAAATCAACTTGAAATGTGACAAGCAGACCTGCCAACCTTGAAGAAAGGTTATGAGTACCACCTTACCAGACACTCGTGCATGGTCATGAACATATGCGGACACGGCAGCACTTTTTTTTTTTTTTTTTTTTTACCATAAAAGTCAATATGCACATGTGGCAAACAGAAGAAACGAGCGTACGTTTACATATTCATATCTATAGGCCTAAGCCCCACATACGTCCATAGACGCCCAATATTTGTTTTATGGCGCAGATCAAGGTCAATTTCATCAATCTGATGGTAGTATTGATCATCTGCTTAAAAAATACAGTAATATGTCCTGTTGTGACAAAAAGAAAGATTTCAAGTGAGATTCGGGGGGTTCTCCCCTGAGAAAATTTTGAAACATCACATGGCGAAATCCTATTTTCATGCAATTTCATACAGAAATAGATAATAGATCATAGAGAAGTGCATTACATTAGCATTCCTCATCATGTTCTTGTGTAGTACGACACCTATTAGAACTACTCTCTTCTTATTGCCTTGTTTTTTCTTATAGAAATTCAGCAGACTCATCATCTTTTTATCATAAGTGTGTTATAGTTATTCAGGCAGGGCACATGGTTTCATTACACAGTTGAATGTAAATTTGTCTGCAATTTGCTTACCTTGGTACAATTCTCACCAGCAATGTATCGACAACAGGCGACTTTGACACTATTTACAGTGTTTGCCCTACCATTTTATTAGGGGGGCACCGCGCCCTGCCCCCCCTTGAAGGTCAAGTTAATTTTATTTAATTTTATTTTCTATATCGTGCCAGATCACAAAGAAGTCACTTAAGGTAACCTTTCCTATAGAACAGGTCTATACCTTGTCCTTTTATTAAACAAACTAAATAGCCTTACGTTATTTATCTTATTTACAGACCGCGTGTCATTTCTGTCTCTACATGGTCGTGCGTTTACAATCCTCCCCTCTCTGTATCGCGCACGGCGGAGTTTGGCCTCGTTGGGCGCGCACACACACGTGCCCACACACACACACACACACACACACACACACACACACACACGAGTGAACACACTAGAGGGCGTAAAAAAATAAATAAAAAAGGACTCGGCGGTGGAATGAGATTTCTTAAACGGGCGTGAGAAGGTGATACCATCTACCGGACTGAACACACGGGATCTCCGGTCTGAGCTGACGGTGAGGAGCTAATAAGAGCTAACTGCTAACAGACAGAAGCTAACTGCTATGAGACTGTAGTTAACTGTTTACAGACAGAAGCTAACTGCTAAGATAGAAGCAATATGCAGCAATCCGATTGGCTGAAATCTTTTCGTTCCGCCTACGCGCCTATATTCACCAGGTATCAACTTGAGTGACATCTTGCATAGATAAATACACTGAAACCGGCGAAATGCGCGATCGAATGATATGCGTACTTTTAAAGCATCAAATCGTACCAGCATACTTTGATGTCAAAATGCGTGCCTGGTACGCAAAATGCGTACAGGTTGGCAGTTCTGGACAAGTGAACACATCAACAGATAGGGTTAGGGTTAATCAATCTGTAAAGGTTTCAGCTTTTAAGAGTAACTAAAGCTAAAAAAAAAAAAACTTAGCTGGTGAGGCAGAAACAATGCACTTCTTATTGGCTGCCTAAAGAAGGTAGAGTCCTGCATTTTTCAATGTTTGATTTACACAGGATGCAGCCATGTCACATCCCAGCTCCACTGTCTTTACACACTGAGTCTACTTTTGCCAGAGCAGCTTACGTCTCTGAGGCCTGAAAGTCACTTGCAAATTTATTAAAACTACATGGCTGCAGTTTTGGAATATTTACCTCAGACTTATTCTCATGATGCATTTCATTTGTGTCTGACTGAAAACTATTTTTGTGTTTGTAGTTTGAGGAAAGAGAAGAGAGAGAAGAAAACTGAGGGAGGGGGGAACACTGTTGTGTTTGCTCCTGCTCTCTGTGATCACCTATAGTTTGTTTTAATGCAGCTGAATTCACAATATCATTGACTTCTGGTGTCAGACACCAACAAAATAAGCTGTCCTTTCACGGCGGCATGATACACAGCTGGTTGCCGTTACCGTTAAACAGTTCCTGCAGGCATCAGGGGGAAACGCAGCCGGACAACAACGTAAGTTAAGAGGGTGAAAGTTCAAGTAGAGTGCGGGAGGGGTGGTGGATGGGTCCAACAACCACCGACTTTCACCTGGAAGGCTGGTGATTGCTTCCTTTAAAACTGTGAAGCCAAGCTCTCGTCTTTTTTCCTAAAGCAAGCCATGAATGTGTGGTGGCTGAACGTAACCAAGTGCTTTTGTTGCTGAAGGAAAGAAAAAACAACTCTATTTTCTCTGTTTTACTGATGTAGTGCATCTATTTTAAAACTGTATGCAAACAGTACATTTCCTGTGAAAACGGAAGTGTATTTTGAAAACAGACAATGCATGTAACAAGCTGAAGTTGACACTATGTCCCAGAACATCAGCAACCCATGCACCCAGGGTACCTTGCACATCATATCTCGACGTGGAAAGTCCATGACCAAACATCGATATGTGACGAGGTCGTAGTGACAATGGGCCTCATTCACAAACAGTGCGTACGCACAAATCTGTGCTTAAACTGTGCGCACGATCGTTTGACGCACAAATCCGGGATTCATCAATATTTTCTTACCCAAATTTGTTCTTACTCTGCGAACAAATTTAGAACTGCCTCAGACCATGCGTACGCACAAATGAGGATGGCCGAACTGACTTAGAAAATGCAAACATACCTTTTAAGTACATGCAGAGTCTATAAAACCACATTCATGAAAAAGAGATTTAATTAACATTTTTTAAAATAATTAATTTACTAATATATTGGCCAAATGGATTAAATTACCATGAAATTGACACACGTTCACCCTCATCATTGTGACAATTAAAATATTAACAATAACATGAACAGAAAAACTATCACTCCATCAGCGTGCAGATGATCTGTAATGCCGACTGCTATATCCTTAAGGCTGTGGCCCGCTGGCCAGGAGGCACCCACGACTCATTTATTTTGCAAAACAGTTCAGTGGGAATGCGTTTGGAGGCAGGGGCTGTGAGAAGTGGATGGCTTGTTGGTGAGCATCTTTTGTTCTAGTCTTTTATTTCAATTGTTTTAAGTTAGTATTTTCAGTAAGTCTCTATTCCGTTAATGTTAGAATGTTATATTGTTTGGGTGACCGGGCATATGGCCTTAAAACATGGCTGATGACACCATACGCAAACCCTGAAACCCCTCAAGAGGTGCGCTATAATAACATACATGCCCACACACGCGCCGTAGAGCGCACTTTTGGCGTGATTAAGGGCCGTTGGATGTGTTTGGATACAGCCGGTGGCAAACTAATAATGTTGTTGTAAGCTACTGTCATTACCTGCATCTCTCTCTCTCTCTCTCTCTCTCTCTCTCTCTGTCTCATTGTGTCATGTGGATTACTGTTAATTTGTTATGCTGATCTGTTCTGTACGACATCTATTGCACGTCTGTCCGTCCTGGAAGAGGGATCCCTCCTCAGTTGCTCTTCCTGAGGTTTCTACCGTTTTTTTTTTCCCCGTTAAAGGGGTTTTTTGGGGGAGTTTTTCCTTATCCGCTGTGAGGGTCATAAGGACAGAGGGATGTCGTATGCTGTAAAGCCCTGTGAGGCAAATTGTGATTTGTGATATTGGGCTGTATAAATAAAATTGATTGATTGATTGAAACTACTTTATACCCCTGAGAAGGTGTGCAAGATCATCCTGGCATGCTGTGTCCTCCACAATCTTACCCATGGCATTCCTGTAAGACCCGGCACCATCGCTTCTAACAAACTGTGAAATTTACTACTTCTCTCCTCGCGTAACCGCTTCCTTCATTCATGAATCAACTCTAGGCAAGCGGATTCCTTATATGGAGAAATGGGGGCGTGGTAGTATGCTGACTGCAGATCGCGGACACACGCCTGTCAATTTAGAATGGTTCTGATTTACTAACGTACGCACGGTGGTGAGAACAAAATTGGCCGGTATGCACGTGTCATGAGTCCGACGGTGATTTTGCGCAAGTACTTGTTTTTTGAGGAGAGTAAGAACATTTCTGCGCAGATATTAGTGAATGAGGCCCACTGTGTTGGTTGACCACTAGGCATTACCAAGTTACTGGGATGCAGATAAAGTCATTAGTTCATGACAAAAAAATATGCAAAACTACAAGGTTAATTACAGCAGCTGTGCTCTGAGATCGCCTATACAGACATTTAAGATGAGTGATGACAGAGAAGATTTGAAGCAACAAAAGGTCATCATATTGAAGTACAACAAAAAACATCTAGTATCTAAATTAAATGACCTGCAAATGTGTATTTAAGCCTGGCAAACAAAAAAAACAGAAAAACAACCAAAATATAATATGAAAGTGGCTGCTGAAGAACAGACGCTCAGCATCTGAAATGTTTCCAGTGGACTCACAGCTGCAACACCATGCAGCTGGATGCTTTGTACATTTGGCATTGTGACTGTAGATCTTGCTGAATTTGCACTTGCCACGTAGGTTGTGGAGATTCGAGAAACACAGTCAGACAAAAAAGAAATCTATATTGGGCTGAGCTTTACAAGCCTCCTAAAGCTTTCCAAATAAACATTTTGGGTTCTAATTTCCCGGCGCAGCACAGGGTGGCAAACCCCGCGCCGTGCTAGTTTCGAGTGGCGCAAACCGAGGTGCGCTCAGTTTGGTAGTTTGCGCTGAGATGGGTGTGGCGGCGCAGCAGCAGTGTGAGGTGTCGACAGATCCAGCTTGGCGCAGTGACAGGTTTGTGCCAAAAGGCTCATTACGCCTTTGCACGGCACATTTAAGGGCGAGGAGAGGTGCTCATTTGATTGGTGTGATATGTGTAAAACCCACTCCATGCCTTCTCTCCTCCCTCTTTTCGACTTGCGCAGGTAGGAGGGACGGAGGTGGGAAAGAGGAGTAGCTGCGCCAGCGCGCACGGTGTGCCAAACTTGCAAAATCTGCCTGGCCACACCCAGTTGGCGAAGCGCAGGTGCGCTGCGCCTCCACCATGCCCGGTCTGCAAAACTGGAGGCCTTTGACTTCATAGGCCTTTTCCAGTCCAACCAAGGGTAAGTGCAGACAATAGCTCGGCGGATTAGATATTGTAGCTAACTGCATAAGGATCTGCTCATGGGACAACTTCTTGGCCAACCAAACTGCTCATTAATCATGTGTGAGGCTGTTTAGTAACAGATGACAGATGAAGATGTACCTGCATTTGGATCCTAAACGGAACCAGCTATTGGAACCATATCAACAAAATGACGCCTAATCATAGTTGCACTAACAAAATAGAGTCCGTGTTTAATGCTTTTAACTAACAAAGAATGTTTTGGAGATGATGTAAATTTTACTTTTATTTTAAATTATTTATTTTATTCAGTGTAAGGGAGGTGGCCCGGCTTCCTCCCACAGACCAAAGACATGCACGCTAGGTTAACTGGTGACTCTAAACTGGCTGTAGGTGTGAATGGGAGTGTGAATGGTTGTCTGTCTCTATGTGTCAGCCCTGTGATAGTCTGGCCACCTGTCCAGGGTGTACTCCATCTCTCAGCCAATATCAGCAATATCAGCCATGTACTGTAACTTGCAGCTTTTTGTAGGCACCAACCCAAAATACTGCAGATATTTTTTAAATACTTTATTAATCCCCGAGGGGAAATTCAATTTTTCACTCTGTTGTCAATTACACACAGGTCCAAACACACACATGCACAAACTGAACCTATACATGCACTAAGTGGAGAGATGTCAGAGTGGGCTGCCCATGACAGACGCTCCGAACGGTTGGGGGATTCAGTGCCTTGCTCAGGGGCACCTCGGCAGTGCCCAGGAGGTGAACTGGCACCTCTCCAGCTACCAGTCCACGCTCCATATTTTGGTCCGGACAGGGACTTGAACAGACGACCCTGTGGTTCCCAACCCAAGTCCCTATGGACTGAGCTATTGAGCTACTGCCGCACCCCGGCCGATATTCACAGATACAAAGAATAGACCTCAGTAGCCCATAAATGATAAGGAAATGTCCTATTCTAAGGGCACGGTCACACAAGAGCAAATGCAGGCAAGGTGATATTTGTGTTGGATGTGGGCAGTGCCGGGAGTGACGCACATGGAAAGCTCGCTAGCTAGCTTGCTTATCAAAACTGCGATGTATGATGTCATTGATATTTTCCATTTTCTTACATTTCATACCTCGCTCCCACTCACTGCCACCCAGCAGCATCTGTCATGTGGGACAGTTTATTTTTTCATGGTCAGTATCAAAAAATATCAGAATGGCTAGATGGCATAACAGCGTAAAATTCCTGCCTTGAAGAGGCAGTGTAAACAGGGCCACTGTCTCCTCAACATGTGCTTCTTTGCTATCGGCTGAGATTGTGACTTCGCTGGTCAAAGTTGAACTCCATGCCATACAAAGATGAGAATTTACTTTGCCACTGGAAGTGAATGTTTTATTTACCCCTTCACTGTCACTGAATGGAAGTGAATGGGTGGCATATTTGCCAGTGTTAATTTCACACGTGTGTGACTCTGCCCTAACAGAGAAAAGAGCCAACATCCAAGACATTGCTCCTTGTCTTATCTCATCTTGGAGTGATTTTTCTTTGAAAGGCAACGCAGACTCTATTTATAGCACAAAGAGGTCACGTTCCTTTTTAGGAGATCACTCTGCTCAGAGAGTTCATATTTTCACAGTTTCGCAGTTTTTGTTTTTTTTTTATTATATTTTATTTATTTGAATTGCGAATTAAAGATGATGATTCTGTGGGAGCTATTTGTGTTCATGCTGCTGGTGCTGATGTTCTGACTTTACAGTGTCTTACAGTGTCAAAGTATCTTAATGGTCAGCACCAGGTTGCTGAACAGCTCTTAGAGCTGAAATGAACTCGAATACAAGATTAATACAACATCTTCATTTCGCTGAAATAATGCCTTAGTGCTTCAAACAGAACTTGAATTTGTGACAAGATTCTATTCTGTTCTAAAAAAGAAATGGATTAACTGCAAAATATACATAGTGTTGTTTGTGCAACACTTACGATTTTTTTGCACTTCGTAAGTGATCAAAACTCCATGTACAAGTCAGGCACCACCAGATCATCATGTAAATCATCAGTGTGAGAATTAACCTGTTACACTGCACTTCAGAGAGCACTCATTGGACTGAGCTACACAATGAGCAACTACAGCGCCCAAAAATAATCAGCATCACGTCCAAAGAGCTCGCACACAGTAAAATCATTATTCCCCTCATTTTAACTGCAGCAACAAACACAAATCTGCCGGAGAGTCCCTCGAGGCAAATCTGTGATTTGTGATATTGGGCTATATAAATACAATTGACTTGACTTGTGACAATGCAACAGCAGAGCAATCTATGTTTTACAAAAGAGCAATTTAGATTAACTGACTCAAAGAAAACACAACAAACAAAAGGACAGAGGAGATAATAAATGAAAATAAGCTACTACATTTCTGAAGTTGGAGCACCTTTTAGTAGCTTTTATGACCCTGTAGGATTTTGGGGAAATGAGGTCTTCATTTTAATATTAGCACAAACAATGATGTGGCAAATGTTTTTCTCTATCATGAGCTTCAGAGCTCTGATTGAGGCTGGAAAAATCAGGCACAAACCTGCATGAACTCTAGTTTTTGCCCAAGATTGATGCAGGCGCAAAACCTCAGCAGCAGTTTTTGCCCATGCCCAATTAATAACAGAATTTCCAAGGGGAAAAAAACACAATAATAACAATATTAAAACATCTACCGTAAGCTTAAGTCATCTAAAGTCTTTTAAGTGCAGTAACAGAGAATTGTGACCCAATCTCCAACATGTGTCTTTTCCTACTGAATGTTCAGCACAGCCAAAAAACTGGTTGTATGCTATATATAGAAGTTGTGTAATATTTCTCCTCATTATGAGAGGCTGGCATCGGGGTGGGCTGATGGCAACACAGCCCATACATTGCTCTCAACATTATACAAACTATAAATACTATATTGAAAAAAAAAAACAAGGGATATTGGAGTGAACCCGACCCATTTCAAGTCCAGGGGAATTTTGTAAATTTACAGCCTGGCCCAGCTCAAACCTGGCAGGTCAGTTTGGGGCCAATCAGGTTCGGGCAGAGAATGAAAACTCTAATAGGCTTGTAAACCAACACATCTCACTCCCATCTAATCACATATTGATGTTTGGTCATGGACTGTCCATGTCAAGCTATGGAGTGCAAGGTATCCTGAGTCCATTGGTTGTTAACGTTCTGGGATGCCGTGTCAACGTCAGCCTGTAACATGCATTATCTGTTTTCAAAACACTCTTCCTTTTCCACAGGATATGAACAGTTTGCATATAGTCTCTTTAAAATTAAGCACTACGTTGGCACAACACCGCCAATTGATTGATTGAATTTTTCTGTGAACAACAAACACACATGGTTACGTTTTGCCAACACACACATGTGGTTGGATTTAGGCAATAAAAGCACATGGTTGGGTTTAGAAAAAAAATAATAGGGTTTGACTCCACAATCATATGAGAAGCAAACACTGGCCTTCTAGGTGAAAGTCAGTGATTGTTGGTAGAGTTCTCAACGGGCCCAAAAATTCAACCCGAAACCAAAATGACCCAAGGGACTTGAAGCCCGAAACCGGCCCGGGCCGACATCATCACATACATCACTGGGTCTGAGCCCGACTGAACCTGAGTTTTTTTGTTTTTTGTTTTTTTTTTAAATGGAAGGGGGAAAAAAATGATGCTCCCCCTGTGCACCTCTGCAGTCTGGCTTCCCTGGCTCAAATACAGTATCTTTAATCACTTAAAGTCAACCAATCATTCATGTCCCAAAATAATATTACCAAACAGACAGGCTTCAACGTCAGCGTGGGGGAGAGCAACCATTGCGCATCATGTAGCGCTGCGCTGCTGCATTTTATGAGCCGCAGCCACTTTTCCTGCACCTGAACGCTGACTGACTGACTGAACTTCGCTCACACTTCACAGCAGCATATCTTGTTTTGGTATTATTATTTTTTTCGTCAGAACGGAATTCAGTATTCTTTATTTTTATAATTCACATATTCTTCTTGCTTAATTATTATAGTCCTATTATCATCCCCCTCACACACACACACACACACACACACACACACACACACACAGCAGACGATACTTCAACTTCAACTCAAACACTTTATTAAAAACGGTAACTATAACCTTCAAACATCAACAACATAACATTGAATAATGAATGGATTTGGAATAATCTTAACAGACATGCATATTTTCTTCCTCACAGGTTGCTCAGAAGTGAGAACCATGGACAGCAGCATTGTGTGTTAGTGCTGCTGTCACACCCTCACACAGTGCGCTTCTCTGACAGACACACTTTTTTTTTTCTTTTTCTCTTTCTCTCTCCGCTGTCCAAGCCCGACTCAGCCTGCCCCAAATAACTTAATTAGTTGGCTTGGACTCGGGTTGAAATTGAGAACTCTAATTGTTGGACCCATCCACCACCCCTCCACCTCCTGATGACAAAGTCAGCTCATATATTATGTCACTTTAGAAACACTGATATAATTTGTATGAAACAAATATACAAATCTATCATAACATAGCATCGGGCCGGCTCAGACCAGGGTCCGACAACAACACAGCTGTGCTCCATTGACTCTATTGCAATCGTTTTAGATTTCCTTCATTTTCAGGCTGGTTTTGTGGATTTGGAGCTAAATGTTGTGCCTGGGGCATGTCGTGTATTAATGATACTCGTTACCTGGAGAGATTAGAAAAAGATATATGTTTCTTCCCTGTTCCAAAACCAAAATGAAACCCTGAAAAGTGTAGGGTTAGCTAGCTAGCTACTGAAGATATAGCCTACTGAATGTATACACATGCTGCTTTTGCTTTTTAATGATTATGACAGTGAAAAAAAGACCGACCCTGCTGTACAGGAACCAGTGAAGGGAAGCAGGGAAACTTTGCTGATATTCAACCAGCTGTGTGTCATCGCATTGTGTGCAGATGAACGATGTTTGACTTCCCCCGGAGAATCCTGTTTCCTTTAATATTCATTGCCTGTGTGGCGATCAGCAGTGATGTGGTGGTTTACTTTTACACTGTGATCTGTAGCCTATAGTTCGGCTTTAGCTTCTAACTATCTTTGTCTTTTTAACCTGTTGTTGCTGCTGAGTCAGTTTGACATCCTGGATATATCCTTCAAACACAGACTGTAGACCCCTCTGTCTGCTGCTCTCTGGAATCACTGTTTCAGTTTTCCAAAAATGTGATAATATTTCTTCTGGGAGTGTAGTTACTTACAGTGTGGGCTCCATGTTTATATAGACACATAGAGCTAAAGGGCATTGAAGTTAATATTAGTGGAATGACTACATTTCTATGGGTAAAAAAAAGACTACATACAGCCATGAGCTAGATAGCTGCTTACATCTATTTTACATATTTATGTTATTCTTTTTTTTTTTTTTTTTTAAGTTCATAGCCCATAATAATAAACGCAGGCAGGGAATAACCGAGTTTGGTCCCTCTCTCCGTCATCAGCAGCTACTCCATTAAAGAGACGGCAGTGACAGCGAGAGAGGGAGAGAAGAAAGAGCATGTCACTTATTCCCTCCATTAGCTTCATTAGTGCGGGAGGATGAGGCAGATTAAGACCGCAGCGGGTTGGATGATGATGCGATTTGGCAGGGTTCTCTGTTATTTCAGGCCCGGCCATTTTGGCGCCTCTGTTTGGGCTGGGTTATAATGTGATGTGATGCCCAGGCCCTCAGGGGCCGTGCTGCTGTTGCTACCAGCCTCTCTGATTAAAATCTGCTCTCACCAGCCAGCCTTAGTCTGGATGCCCTCACGCTCCCCTCTCATTTCCATCCAGCACCATGTAGCTTTCACTTCCCATCCCACATGATGTTTCAGCACTGCGCCATGGATTTTAGGAGACAAATCCAGGCCAGACACTTCACATGCCCTCACCTGTACAATACCCAGTGTAAAAAACAACAACACAAAAACCACCCCATTATGCTTCAGAAGAAAGTTCATCTTTTAAATGTATCTCATGTATATAACTATTACCTGTAAAATACACATCACTTTGACAGGGACCTTTCTGTCCTGTTGATAGCACAGAGTGTTAAATTACTCATGCAATACTCTGTGAGAGTCTACTCATATGATCTCTAAGAAGACCTCACATCTTATGGATCTGTAATATATTTAACACTAATATCAGTGTTACGTAATGCCCATGTTTTGTGTGGAAGGCCTGTTTTCATACATTGTTATGTACCCCCAACTAAAAATGCAGGGTTCCGAAACTTTTGCTTCAGGCCCTTTTACTTTTTTGTTATTCTGAAACTGTAAAAGATTGAAATTAAAAAAGTAACCTTGCTTAAAATATTAAAGAACTGTGTTGTCTTTAACATTTTGGTTTTGGGAAATCAGGTCATTTTTTTACTTGCTTAGATATACATAGTAAACAAAATTTTGATCAGGGGTGCCCAAACTTATGCATGCCACTGCAAAATAATGATTAGCAAAAAATCCAATAATTAAAAGCAAGACTAAATAAATAGATTTTTGACAGTTCACCAAACCTGCATCTCTTTTAGCTTTTGGTGGGGCAATCCATAATTTTGGAGCATAGTTATGCTGTGCTGCCTATTTTCTTGTGTGTATTATTGTGTGTATCTAAAAACCGAGCATGAGAAGATCTAAGAGCTCGTGAGGAATTTAAAAAATGACGGAGAGACTGCAATGTAGGCCAGTCAGCTTTAAAAACAAGTAAGAAAAAAAGTAAATTAAAATCTATTTCAAAAGATACTGGAAGGTAGCTAAAACTGGGATAATATGCTCCCTCTTCCTTGTTTTGGTTAAACCTTTAGCAGCATAACTCTGGATAAGCTGAACATTTTCAATTGACTGTTTCAGAAGGCCGGTAAAAAGAATATTGCAATTATCTAATTTATTTGAAATATTCAATTTTCAGCATCTTTTTAGGATGGGAACAGTTGTACTTTGGTGATGTTTCTTAAGTAATAAAAAAGCTGTTTTGGTCACCTTTCTTATGTGTAAAATAAAATTTAAATCTGAATCTAGAATAATGTCCAGGCATGTTACTCATGTTACTACTAATCTCAGGAGCCACATGCACAAGCTTGCAAGACATGAGATCTGTTTTAGCTTAGGGGATAAATGAGAGTATCTCAGTTTATTGTCATTCAGTTTCAAATATATAGCTCATACAAAAAGGTATGTAGGGAGATGACCAGCTGTGGACCTTTAAATGTTGATGGCTGGTATATAATGCACTGCCAAGTACATATAATGCATTCACAAATAAATATATGTTAATTTGATCTCAGATAAGCTTGTTTTGTAAAACTTTATTTTATTAGTCATGTGTGGCATCTGAGACTATTTTTGTTTAAATACACAGAAAGGTTGTTGTAGTGTACTTTTCAATTTACTTGTGTTGACAGATTCTGAAGTGCAGGAACCTACATTTCAAGATGTTAAGTTGCTGTCACTGATCATTATCCTTGAAGTCTATATTCTCTCCTGATTTCCAGCCACACTGTGGGTTACACACAGTGACATAAGGTAGTCATTATGGGCCCCAGTACATGTTACTATGATGGGCTATAGTGCCAGACTTTGTGTCTAAATTAGCAGCCATATATCCTAGCATCTTGTCACATTATCAACTTAAGACATTGGACAGCATCAACATATTACCTAACAGTCATCTTTGTATAATCTGTATATAACTAAAATACCAAAGAAACACAGCACATAATTTTGCTGCAGATTGCTACTGACCTGGCCTTTTTAAGGGCATAAATAGCAAATGCCATTAATTTCAGTTTAACATGACTTCTTAGGTAATAACAGTTGCATTTTTGAGGAGGTAATCTGAATCACTCTCAAGGGCCCATTCTTCTCCCACTGCTCCCCACCCCATGGGCCGCTGTGCAACTGCACTGCTTGCACTGTCTTTATTTATGACACATACACATAGACACCCAGTGGATGACCCACATAAAGGTGATATTTTTTTCTTGGTTTCATGTCGGAGCTTGTTTCTGGATAATACAAAGAACATGCAGGTCTGACTGTGGGTGTTGGCTAAAATTAAATTAAAATTTTAACAATTTTATTTCATGATTTGAGGTTTTTAATCCTCTGCCTGGTGACTCTGGGCATCAGCTCTGTCCTCTGCACCACCTTCCATTTATATGTCTCACAGTTTGCCATTTAGTGCTTAAAAAACTGCAATGCCCAGGAGGTAAAACTTCTACCACCAGGGTTGTGCACGTGTGTCTTGCATACTTCCAATAATTAGACTGAGATTGGTTACTTTTACCTGCCTGTCCATTGTTGCCTCATGTATCCTCTGATGGTCTAATGGGCCTAAAGCTTAGCAATAAAGTGAAACACTGCATAGATGCAAGTGTGCAAAAATCTTTCTTACCAGTTTAAACTTAGTTTTACCTAAAAAAAAAATTCCCAGATGGTAACTTTAGACGTGCAGCCTTGGCAAATTATTTGAACAGCACATGGTTATTGTAGGATTTGAGGTTTTGGGTCGGGCCACAGATCTTTTGACCTCCTCCTCTATGCCCTGTTCACTTCAGCAAATTTTTATTTAACAAAGCCTTTATAAATCTAAATTGTCATCACATGATAGCTGATGGGTTCTGAAATCAAAATGATTCCAATATCAAAATCCCCTGAAGAGTCTTTATACATATAGATGGATGACTGTTTATAGATATTAAAGTTCTGGCTTGTATGTGTAACTACAGTGATTACACACTGTGTATGTGGTCTAATGGCTGCCAAAACATCTCTAAACCTGCAGTGGTACTGTAGCTAAATGCATCCAGTGTCAACACTGACGGAGGAACGAAGCTGCTGCTGCACTACTGTTGTGCTAGATTTTGCCCCATAGGCAGTGCTGACAAGGTGTTTGAGCGCAATATACGCTTTTCTGAAGGAAAACAAAATATTAGGGCAGAGGATGTAATGGATAAGGATACATTTTACAGTGTTTTGGCTGACTTGGATATCCAGCCACATTTGTTTGGGCCAGCATACAGCCGAAGGAGTGCAGCAGAGAGAGGATGAAGCTGCGGTTGCTGTGTAGAGTATATGGCCAGCGGGGAGCCTCTAGAACCTGTCAAGAGCAACTGGTGGAGCCGTTGCTCAAATCTCCCTACAATGAAAACAGAAATGAAATCATTCTGCTGCAATGAATTTCAGCGTGGGCTGTTTTTGTTAGATGGTGTCACCAGCGCTGGGAGAGCCCCGAGAGAGCTCATGTGTGCGGTACTATGCATGAAATTTTACTCCTCACTTGGACAGGATGTGCTGAAGACCTTCTGTAGGATGACCAGAAGGGCCGAGAGGACAGATGACCACTGAGGGAATGTTTTTGTCACCTAACACTTTTATAAGCTATTTTGTTGAGTTACCTTAAAGCAAAATTTTATTTTAGTTGGGCTTTTATTGTGAAAGGTAAAAAACAGAGAAGTGAAGCGGTGTTGCGCTGCCATGGACAATGTAGTCTTGCTGTCTTGGTCCACATTTGTTCAGACTACAAAGTCTCTATGTTTTAATTTCATTACCTGCAACAATATAGGTGCAGCTTATAAACCATGGTTATGCTATGTTTTGGGCAATAAAATCAGCTATATAGAGGCTAGTAAGTGGCGCACAATGCATCCTGGTACGCCGGCACAGCTCCATGAGCAGGAGAACTCAGTCTTCCCAGTCAATATAGCACACACTGAGGAATTCATTGCTCCAATAATTTACCATCAACACTGACTGGACATGCACATAAATGGTGGTGAAGGTGATGGCTGGATGATTTATATGGGCCAAGATCAGTTGCCAGGCATCTAGCAGAGATTCGAGGAGGTTATTGGTCCTTGTCAAAAAATAGTGCAGTACATAAACCTTTGTTTCCATTTTGGGTTTGAACATATTAAAAAAAACAAAATATAACGTCTTCATTGGTGCGCTTCACAGGCACTGGTAGATGTTTTCGTTTGGTTTTGTTTTTTTAATGTTTTGTTTTGTTTTCCCACCAGACAGAGTCAGGCTTCCCTCTGTTTCTACTCTCTACATTACCCGGCTGCTGTCTGTAGCTTTATACTGAGTGTACAGACATGAGAGATATATTGATCTTCTCACCTTGCTCTTGGACAAGAAAGCAAATACTTGTATTTCCCAATATGTTCAACTTTTCCATAACAACTCATCTGCGTGTTCATGACTAACCTGCACAAACCTCCATTCTCTGCGAACTGTTGATGTTATGCCCCCTCAGAAACTACGGCTATGCATCAGAAAGATGCAATAAAAAACACAAATATTGAGGCTGTGCATCAGGATGCAAGTAAGTAAGGTCAGCAGCAGCCTTCGAGCACACCACAATAACAATTGTGGGAAGTTTCAAAAAGAAACTAAAGAGCTTTTCCTCAGTGTCTGTTTGTGTAGGTTTTCTGACAATACTGGCTTTTTACAAACAAATATCATTTGAATGTGACCTTTAGCTTGCAAATATTTATTGAGAGAAGGAACTGTGTTGAGAAAGCCTCGGAAACAGCATTCAGAGCTGCATGTAACACTTGAACTCTGCATCTGTATTGACAGAGCATTATCAATATCAAAACAAACTTCAATAAAGTACCTTAATGAACTTAGATCCACTCTTAAAACGACCTGACTCTGGACTGTGCCAGAGCGCTGTGTCACAGGTCCCTGACAGCTAAAGAGGCAAATGGAGGTGACGAAAGTGCAGACTCTTCTGTGACACTTGTCAGTCACTGTGGCTTGAATAGCTGAAATGTATTCTGGGACACAGCTGAGGAAGGAGATGTGGGTGTCAACCACACAAGGGTTACACAAGAGTCTCCCTGAGGAGTCTCTTCAGATAATGAGACAAGACTAATGCCACTAATTGGTGCTTAAATGAATGGTGTCTGCTTATTGGACAAATTCATGTATTAAGGGATAGACCACTGTACTCACTGTGGCCACTTAACTCAGTGCAGCCCTTCTGTGCAAACAGCTCACTCCTGCAGATATCATGTTATGAAAAAAGTAGATGTGTAAAGCTCCAGGGGAGAGGGAAGAGGTTCCTAGTGTTCAGTTCAGTGTTGGAATGGGCCAGACACTGATTCATGGAACTCTGAATGTGGTATGATGCTCAGTGCCTCATGGGATTTTACCACACATAGTGTCTGGAAAATCCAGTCAGCCCAAATGCCTCACTGATGACAGAGGTCAGAGGAGAACAGAGAAATGTGATGTGCACAAGGATATCTCAGCCCAAAGCAGTCTTGAAATGGATGAACTGCAACAGAGGCCAAACTGGCTTGTGGTATTTCAGCTAACAGGACCATGGAAACACAAAACTGGACAACCAAGGAGTTGGACATTTGGACTTCCTCGAGTGAATCTTGGTTAATGGTGTGGCAATGTGTCTGTCGTGTGTTGGAGTGCCAGACAACAATAAAGAGTGGAGAAGGACTCAGCATCTCAAAAGGTAGAAGATCTGAGACAGAGCAAAGGCTTGTGTCAATCAAAAAGACAAGGCCCTTACAGTGTCAGGATTTGGGAGAACCTGGCATTCTGGTTCCCAAGACCAAAGTTGGGAAATATTTTGTGATAAGAAAGCTTAATGTCTCTTTATTTGAGGTTTCTAGCATCGCGTTAATTAAGCTGACAATAGGCTACTTAATGTTACTGTTAAGCATTAGGCTGTTAGGCATTAGGCTGTCAAGCATCAAGTTGTCGAGCATTAGGCTGTCGAGCATTGGGTTGTCGAGCATTAGACTGTCGAGCATTAGACTGTCGAGCATTAGGTTGTCGAGCATTATGCTGTCAAGCTTTAGGCTGTCGAGCATTGGATTGTCGAGCATTAGGCTGTCGAGCATTAGGTTGTCGAGCATTAGGTTATCGAGCATTAGGCTGTTGAGCATTAGGCTGTCGAGCATTAGGCTGTCGAGCATTAGGTTATGGAGCATTAGGCTGTTGAGCATTAGGCTGTCGAGCATTAGGCTGTTGAGCATTAGGTTATGGAGCATTAGGCTGTCAAGCATTGGGTTGTGGAGCATTAGGCTGTCGAGCATTAGGCTGTTGAGCATTAGGCTGTCGAGCATTAGGCTGTTGAGCATTAGGCTGTCGAGCATTAGGCTGTTGAGCATTAGGCTGTTGAGCATTAGGCTGTCGAGCATTAGGCTGTCGAGCATTAGGCTGTTGAGCATTAGGCTGTCGAGCATTAGGCTGTTGAGCATTAGGCTGTCGAGCATTAGGCTGTTGAGCATTAGGCTGTCGAGCATTAGGCTGTTGAGCATTAGGCTGTCGGGCATTGGATTGTCGAGCATTAGGTTGTCGAGCATTAGGTTTTCGAGTATTAGGCTGTCGAGCATTAGGCTGTCGAGCATTAGGCTGTCGGGCATTGGATTGTCGAGCATTAGGTTGTCGAGCATTAGGTTTTCGAGTATTAGGCTGTCGAGCATTAGGCTGTCGAGCATTAGGCTGTCGAGCATTGGGTTGTGGAGCATTAAGCTGTCGAGCATTGGGTTGTGGAGCATTAAGCTATTGAGCATTAGGTTGTGGAGCATTAAGCTGTCGAGCATTGGGTTGTCAAGCATTAAGCTATTGAGCATTAGGTTGTGGAGCATTGGGTTGTGGAGCATTAGGCTGTCGAACATTAGGTTGTGGAGCATTAAGCTGTCGAGCATTGGGTTGTAGAGCATTAGGCTGTCGAAGATTGGGTTGTCGAGCATTAGGTTGTCGAGCATTAGGCTGCTGAGCATTAGGTTATCGAGCATTAGGGTGTGGAGCATTAGGCTGTCAAGGATTAGGTTGTGGAGCATTAGGTTGTGGAGCATTAAGCTGTCGAGCATTGGGTTGTGTTTGTCGAGCATTAGGTTGTTGAGCATTAGGCTGTTGAGCATTAGGTTATCGAGCATCAGGGTGTGGAGCATTAGGCTGTCGAGCATTAGGTTGTCGAGCATTAGGCTGTCAAGCATTAGGTTGTCGAGCATTAAGCTGTCGAGCATTGGGTTGTCGAGCATTAGGCTGTTGAGCATTAGGCTGTCGAGCATTAGGGTGTGGAAAATTTGGCTGTCTAGCATTAGGCTGTCTAGCATTAGGCTGTCGAGGATTAGGTTGTGGAGCATTAGGCTGTCGAGCATTAGGTTGTCGAGCATTAAGCTGTCAAGCATTGGGTTGTCGAGCATTAGGCTGTTGAGCATTAGGTTATCGAGCATTAGGGTGTGGAAAATTTGGCTGTCTAGCATTAGGCTGTCGAGCATTAGGTTGTCGAGCATTAAGCTGACGAGCATTAGGTTGTCAAGCATTAGGCTGTCGAGCACTGGGTTGTCGAGCATTATGCTGTCGAGCATTAGGTTGTCGAGAATTAGGCTGTCGAGCATTAGTTTGTTGAGCATTAGGCTGTCGAGCATTAGGCTGTCGAGCATTAGATTGTGGAGCATTAGGCTGTCGAGCATTAGTTTGTTGAGCATTAGGTTGTGGAGCATTAGGCTGTCGAGCATTAGAATGTCGAGCATTAGGCTGTTGAGCATTGGGTTGTCGAGCATTAGGCTGTCGAGCATTATGGTGTGAAAGATTTAGCTGTTTAGCATTAAGCTGTCGAGCATTGGGTTGTGTTTGTCGAGCATTAGGTTGTTGAGCATTAGGCTGTTGAGCATTATGTTATCGAGCATCAGGGTGTGGAGCATTAGGCTGTCGAGCATTAGGTTGTCGAGCATTAGGCTGTCAAGCATTAGGTTGTCGAGCATTAAGCTGTCGAGCATTGGGTTGTCGAGCATTAGGCTGTTGAGCATTAGGCTGTCGAGCATTAGGGTGTGGAAAATTTGGCTGTCTAGCATTAGGCTGTCTAGCATTAGGCTGTCGAGGATTAGGTTGTGGAGCATTAGGCTGTCGAGCATTAAGCTGTCAAGCATTGGGTTGTCGAGCATTAGGCTGTTGAGCATTAGGTTATCGAGCATTAGGGTGTGGAAAATTTGGCTGTCTAGCATTAGGCTGTCGAGCATTAGGTTGTCGAGCATTAAGCTGACGAGCATTAGGTTGTCAAGCATTAGGCTGTCGAGCACTGGGTTGTCGAGCATTATGCTGTCGAGCATTAGGTTGTCGAGAATTAGGCTGTCGAGCATTAGTTTGTTGAGCATTAGGTTGTGGAGCATTAGGCTGTCGAGCATTAGATTGTGGAGCATTAGGCTGTCGAGCATTAGTTTGTTGAGCATTAGGTTGTGGAGCATTAGGCTGTCGAGCATTAGATTGTGGAGCATTAGGCTGTCGAGCATTAGAATGTCGAGCATTAGGCTGTTGAGCATTGGGTTGTCGAGCATTAGGCTGTCGAGCATTATGGTGTGAAAGATTTAGCTGTTTAGCATTAGGCTGTCGAGCATTAGGTTGTGGAAGTTTTGGCTGTCTAGCATTAGGCTATTGAGCATTAGGCTGTCAAGCATTAGGTTGTGTAAGATTTGGCTGTCTAGCATTAGGGTGGTGAGCATCAGGCTGGTAAGCATTAGGCTGGTGAACATTAGGCTGCTGTGCATCAGGGGTCAACCATTAGGGTTTTAGGCATTAGGCTGCTGAGCATTAGGCGGGCAAGCATTTAGGCTTCTGATCATCAGGTTGTCGACCACTGGGCCTTTAGGTATTAGGCTGCTGAGCATTAGGCTGGCAAGCATTAGGCTGCTGAGCATTAGGCTGGCAAGCATTAGGCTGCTAAGCATTAGGCTGGTGAGCATTAGGCTGCTAAGCATTAGGTTGTCAGGCATTAGGCTAAGCATTAGGCTGGTGAGCATTAGGCTGCTAAGCATTAGACTGGTGAGCATTGGGCTGCTAAGCATTAGGTTTTCAAGCATTAGGCTGGTGAGCATTAGATTTTCAAGCATTAGGCTGGTCAACCAACGCTTTGTTTTTTAATTAATGATAGCATTAATTGAAACAGAGACACTATGATTTTATAATTGGTGTCTGTGGTTTGAATGTCTAATGCTGTGTTCACACAGTGACAAAGTTACAAAACAGCCAAGCGTAGCCAGCAACATTGTCCCAAGTGGCTGTTGACATTTGCAGCAGGTTAGTAAGTTAATTCAGTTGATGTCGGTCATGCTAACTGGCTGGAGACTGCGGTTAAGAATCATCTGTAGTATGTTGATATGCAAAGCAGAAATGTCAAATAAGTTGGACCAGTGGTGTGTAACTAAATGTTACATTTACGGCTGAATCATGACAACAGAAATAAACAAATTTGCTGGTTTCACACATCTGCACAGTTCTAATCAATTGCCATGTGTCCTCCTGAAAGTTCTTCTTAGCGTGACATCCCAGTGATTCGGTCTATTTTCCAGTATCATCCTCTATGCACAGAAAGTGTTACCTCATGTACTATAGGCTATAATAGTCTCTCGTCCAATATCCCCATAACTGTAACTTCCCCTTGACCACCTCATATACAGTATTAGTCATAGAACCCTTGACACTTCAGTTTTTTAGTATGTAACTGTAGCTTAATGTATTTCCACAGTGCAGCTCTGCTCTGAAGAAAAAAATATAGGCTATTTTCAGATTGTTTCAGGACCTGTATAACCACTATGACACAGCTAAACCTTTTCTGTTTTTGTCTGCTGATTGCCATAAACAGGATTTAAAGCTCTGTGGTGTCAAGTTCTCATTTTCATATTAAAATTTTTGTGAATGAAATGCTCACAGATGGAGCATTAACAGGCAGCCTTATATGGCAATTTTAGCTGTGCCGAATACTTAATAATACTTGATTAAATCTCACACACATCCTTGCGAACAGGTGGTATTCACCTGACTTACGCACAAGCCTGTGGTGCATTTAAAGTTAAGAGAGTTTAGTGAATTCGATTCGGAATACTTGTACAAATATTGGACCTGTATTAAGCCCATTTTCAGGAGCTCTTCTATAATTTTTTTTCATATAGGTGTTGAGATGGGAACCCTGAAAATCTTGGGGTGGTAAACTAAAATCAAAGGCCTTAACTGAATTTCAAGAATTTGATTACTAATTTGAAAACTATGCCAATATTAGAGTTAAGGAATCGCATACCGATATGCTGTGCTCTATTATTTTACAGTTACTATTGTTACTAACTATCTGGTGTGCATAACAAGAACACTTAACATTTTGAGTTCCACAACAATCTTGTTTTAATGTGTTTTGTGTTTCTACATGTTAGACGATTAATTGTTCTTCAAATAGGCTGGTTGTCCTTTTCTTTAAAACGACACATATAAAACTTCAATGTGAAGGAGTACATTGATTGTAAGGAACAAAAATGTCCTGGGGACAAGCCTACTCAAGTTAAAAAACACCAAACAGAGGCCTCCAAATATTTTCACAGGGGGCAGCCAGTGATTGCCCTTGGGGGCACTACTGCCCATTGTATCTCCTATCAAATGAAATACGTTATAGAGTTTCTTGCTGGCTTGCTTTCAGCAACACAACATTGCCTAAAAATGCAAAGTCTTGCAACAATCTGTCCACGTGAATTCTACAGTGTTATGACGATGATGTTTCTATTCAACACAATAAAGACTATATGTGATGAGATAAAGTGGACTCCAAATGACCTATGTGATGCCTTGCAGTCAGCATGGATGGAGATCATTGTGGAGCATTTTAAACATCTTGCTGAGCAGGCTTTCGTGGCTTCATGTAGTTCGAGGATAAAAGACAGCATTTCTATTCTGTTATAGCGAGTTGTGCCTGCTATAGAATTATATTGGTAGAAAGTGATCCAACTGAAATAGTTGCTTTTGGCAGCTTCAAAAAAAAAACAAAAACATATTACAGATATCGCCCTTCAAAAGCCCATATCAGTCAAAGCCTTTCTACACTATCAACTTGCAAAGCAAACATAAAACCTTTTAGAAATAAAGGAGCAGACTGTGAGATGGGAGCAGAGTGGACTGCCTCCAGGCTCTTGTTTATTTCTGCAACTCTGCCTGCGGCTAAGATTCCAGATGGCTTTTATACTCTTTCACTTCACAGAAATCAAATGTTTTCTCCAAAATCTTTCCCATGGCAACCACTTTTCCCTTCAACATTTGACTCCCCTTGTATATATAAAGCTCTGTTAAATTAAAAACAATTTTGCATCGGGGAGATAAAATGTTGAGTCAAAAGGAACAGGAACTTACAATAGGAAAAAGGGGGGAATGACAGCGCCTCACCATTTACGCCGTAGAATTTCCTCTCCTATTGAGGCACATTATTGTGCCTCAATAGGAGAGGAAATTGACTGTGTAAAACTGAATCATTACTATGGCTGGCTTTCCTTTGTAATGACAATATGTGTCTCTCTACATCCCATCAGCGTATACGCCCCTAAAATGACGCCAGGAAATGAGTCCTGAAGATGACTGCTGGCTGCCAATGAGAGTGATAGAGGTGACAACTGGAGGATCACTACAAGCCATTAACACACAGAGCAAGGCGTGATATGAGCATTGTACTGGGATACTTGACAGGAATCAGGACACAAAAGGTAAGAACGCACAGGGTTTAAGGCATGACGCTTAATATGGCAAAGAACAAGACTGTATTAATCACGAGCCCAAACAGATAACTGAACAAGTTGAAACATCAATAGTTAGAGGATCTGACAGAAAACTGAACTCAGGACTGTCAAATATCTACCACATCAATACATTAACACCTCTGCGATGTAATTACTCTCCAGCATTAAAACACTAAGGCTGTGCTCCTTATGCGTCATATACCCGATATGTGACCAAAAGAGTAGCATCAATATGTTTATGACAATAGAGACTGAATTTGTGTTTCTTAAAAAGCAAGACAGAATAGGCTTTAGCACAGTATCTGTTCATCTTGTGTCTATAGCACTAACCCTGTTTATGTAACACTGGTCAGGAAGTCAGTCCATTGTCTAATGCATTGGGACACCCAATGGTAGGGTGGATATACAGTATAACCCTACTGCCAAACAAGACTGTCAATATTGGATATGCTTAGGTTACTTTACTTTACTTTATTTGTTTATTTGAAGAGGACAGTGCATATTAATGAACAATCGATACAAATACATGACGTCATGTAAATATGCCAGATTTAGCTTGAAGCTAATTTCCATCCGTAGTCCTCACATTTAAAAGACAGACAGACATACCATAAATAACAGTTCAATCAACAACATATAAAGTGCACAACAATATTAGCAGCAGTTATACAGTAGATTCGACAAGGGGCTACAGTAGAGGGCTGATCAATGAATCATTCATGGGTGCAGATTTGATGAGTCAATAGCCATCCTTTAAGCTGTTATTTAAAAGTAGTGAGAGTAGGACTGTGTCTGACTGATGTTGGGAGACCGTTCCAACCTGCACTGCCCCTTACAGTATGGGAATTTTGGCCTATAAAGGTTCGTCTGAACTGCACCTCGCAGTCCCCTCTGGAGGCAGATCTAGTACTGAGCGTGTTGTCTCTCCGTTTAAAAAAAACCTCCAACGGGGGAGGAGCCAGCCCGTTGAGGGTTTTATAGATGAGGCAGCTGTATTTAAAAGTTTTAAAATGTTCAAAACTCAATAAATTGTACCTCGCAAGAATTGGACAGTGATGTGAGGAATATGTTTTTTTGGCGAATAGATGGCTTTTTTGTATAGTTGTTCAGTTGGTTTCAGTGTGGTGATTCCAGCAAATGACCATATCACAAAACAGTACTCAGTATGAGACAGAATCATGCAGTGGAGATAAGATTTAGCAGCATCAGACGAGATAAGGGGCCTGATTTGTTTAAAATTTTGCAGGCTGAATCTTATCGTGTTGGCCACTTTTTTGATGTGTTTCTTAAATGTGAGATTTATGTCTAATGTGATACCTAGGTACTTGAACTGGTTTACCAATTCAAGTTCCTCTTCTCCGATAAATATGTTGGATCTGTTCTGCTCTAGTGGTCGCTTTGTGAATGTCATACACACCGTTTTTTTTGTGTTGAGCATAAGACAGTTGTTATTAAGCCAGTCTTGTACCTTAGTTAGAGCATTTGTGAGTTTGTTGGAGGTAATGACAGAGTTTGAACTGTGAGTGAAAATGGCTGCGTCGTCCGCATACATCTGGACATTGAGGTCTGGGCACACATCTGGAGAGGTCGTTTATATACAGTGAAAATAACAACGGTGCAAGGATCGAGCCCTGAGGGACACCAACTGTTGTAGTGCGAAAAGGCGATTTGACCCTGTCGACAGTTACACATTGAATTCTGCTTGACAAATAAAATTTGAACCATTGCATTGTAATAGTAAACTTTCGTAAATGAAAACACTTGGTTACTGTTAGAGGAAGATGGGCACCTTGGTGGGGCTTAAGGGTTAAAATGCTGACCATGAAACATAAGTCCCTGGCTCCATCTAAAATTTATGAGCAAGATTGTGGTTATAGCAACCCAGTCGCCAAAAGAAAATTTGTGTTTTTGCTAACCATGAACACGTTACGTTACAAAACGCCTGCCAAGCTGCAGACCACTGCAGATCACTGTTTGAGACCAAGAAACAATAAAACTGTTGTTTTTAAGCAAGTTGTTGCTGTTTTTCCAGCAACATTTAAGGCACCAAACGTGGGTGTATTTTAACAACCCATTGTAGTTTTTCAATGGGTTTTTTGGCACAAACGTGGATATTTATAAGTGAGTCACTGTCGATTTTACAGTGCGTTTTTACGCACCAAAAAATTGGTCTTTTGTAGCATCCCCCCCTGTTTTTCCAGCGGATTTTTAGGCAACAAATACAGATATTTTTTAGCAACCCTTGGCTGTTTTCCCAGCACCTCTTTAGGCATTGAATGACAGTGTTTTTTTTAGCAACCTATCATTGTTTTTCCAGCTGTTTGTTAAGCATCAAACTTGGGTGTCTTTTAGCAACCCTTTGCAGTTTTTCCGACAGCGGTTTTGGCACCAAGCATGGGTATTTATTAGCAAGTCATTGTTGATTTTGAAATGGGTTTTTATGCATCAAAAGTTGTTTCCTGCAGCTTTTTAGGCAACAAACATTGATATTTTTTAGCAACCTGTCACTGTTTTCAGTGACTTTATAGGCAACAGTTCTGGGTGTTTTTTAGCATCCCATCACTGTTTATCCAGCACCTTTTTAGCCACCAAACATGGTTGTCTTATAGCAACATGGTTTTTGGCTCCAAACATGGGTATTTATTAGCGAGTTATTGTTGATTTTAAAGCAGGTCTTTACGCACACAAGGGTGGTACTTTTTAGCAACCCATCGCTGTTTTTCTGACAGCTCTTTAGGCATCATATAATGGTGGTTTTTTGGCAAGCTATCACTGTTCTTCCAGTGACTTTGATGCACCAAACATAGGTGTCTTTTAGCAATGTTTTGCAGTTTTTCCAAAAGGGTTTTTGTCAGAAAACATGGATATTTATCAATGAGACATTGTTTATTTTATAGTGAGTTTTTACACTCCAAAAGTTGATATTTTTTAGCACCCCATCACTGTTTTTCCAACCACTTATTAAGGCTATAAATGACATTTTTTTAAGCGTCCCATTGCTGTTTTTCCAGCAGCTTTTAGGCTACAAATATGGGATTTTTTTAGCAACCAGTCACTGTTTTTCACACAAGGATGGCGTCAAGAAAAGAGGTCGTTTTTTTACGGAAATATCCCTTCTTTTAAGGCAATGCTTGTTCAACCAAAACCGGGTATTTTAAGCCAAAGCGTGATCTTTTCCTAACTATGACCAAATGTTTCTTTTTAAACATAACCACCCATTAACCACAGCACTGGTATAATAATGTACAAATGTAATATACCCGTGGTTTGCAGTAGGGATGTCGCCAAAAAAAAAAAAAAAAAAAAAATCAGTAGTCGGTGCCGGTGTGGAATTTCATTGGTTTCATTTATCGTTTCCATGAATTTTTCATCATGGAATCGAAAGGTATCGCAAGTATTGGTTCTCATGACATCACTAGTTTGCACGAATGTACAATGCTATGGACACTGGCATTGGCCATTTTTTCTGGCGACTGGGTCTGGGTTTGGTTATACATAATAAAAAGGTAAACAGTACATGCAAAGACAGCAGCATGAACACTATATGTGCAGAAGTTTCTTTAGATACTATAAGACAGCGGGTGTCTGCATTGATACTCCACATGTATGCAGTTGGCATGCTTGCCTACAAGGCAAATATACCCAAAACACATGACATCTAATGAAGACTGGTGAAAGTTGGGGAAAAATAATGTACATGGTAATATAAAACACTGCAAACTCAACACTACAATCCCATACAATACCGGGCTACACTAACAGACCATGTTAGATCAGTTACAGCACCATCAGCACGATGATCCAGCTGTAAAACAATGATGTAGATTTCTTCTGCTATATTGTGTCTTCCTGGACTGCATCTTCACCTCAGAGGAACAGATCTCTCCTTCCTTAAATCCATTAGCAAAGCCTAATAGATTTTTTCTTAATTATTCCTCTATTCAGTCCTCACTCATTCTCTTCTGTGAGATTACTACAGCTGGTGATATGCTACTATTTTGAATCCAGTTTTTGTGTAAAGCACAGTGACAATGTCCCACTCTCCCCTCCTCAAGCATTTTTTTTTGTTGTCAGTTTGAAACAAGCGCCTGATTAAATATGAACAATGATGCAAGTTTCAATTCACAAATTGGAAAAGCTAATCCTCTGCTTAAGATTTCCTTGGGGTAGGAAGATTGAAGACTCTGCCGAGGGAGCATGTTTGGAAAAATGTGCTCTATGAATTTTCTGCAGGCGTATGGAGGCATGTGTTCCAGTGATCTAGGTCAGATCGCTTGTGTGTGTGTGTGTGTGTGTGTGTGTGTGTGTATCTGTGTATCTGTGTGTCTGTGTGTCATGGTGTGCAAAATGAGTGTTTTCACAGAAAAACAGGGAGCATACTGCATATGTGTGAGGAAAAGGGCAAATAAATGGAGATGTTAGTGCAGGTGGATATACAGATGTGTGACTGTGTGCTCTTGTGGAAATATAACCAACCCGATTTTTCATTTGCAGTCCTTGAAATGGTGATTTATTGAGAAGGCGTAGCTGTGGGTGACATTCAGGACGGGCCTTTCTCTCAATGTCAGAGCGGCGTTTCATCAGGATGAGCCTTTCTTTCAATGTCAAAGCTGCGTTTCATCACACTAACCGATATCCACTTCCTCTGCATGTAATTAGAAAGCCTTTTAATTAGAGCTGAGCTGAATGATTGCTCGTTGTCCGTCATGTGTGCAGTCCACCACCTCCATACAGCATGAACAGTAGAGAACTCCCTGAACCCGTGTAATGAAGCAAAAAGGAAATGGAAAAACTTGCACAGATCATGAGACAAAGTTTGAAAACATAAAAATGTCCTTCTGCATGTATCCAGCCTAGTTTATTGGTGTGCTTGATGATCTACTGATGTGGTGACATTGTGAATGTAAGCTAAGTACTGCTGTTTCTTATTTTTGTTTTATTCAGTATTGTTAATATCGTAAATGATCTACAAGGTGATAATTTTATGTATTTTCGTGTTTTTGTGTGGACCCCAGGAAGAGCAGTCGTTACTGTGTTAACAATTAATGGGAATCATAAATATAGAATGAAGAATCCAGCCTAGACCCAGCAAATGATGTGAGATGACTGTCATGTGAAATGAGACAAATGTTTTCCTATCTGCAAAGTGGTACATGATGAGATTATGAGGAACATCCATTCTGATTTCAAGCAAATTGTTTATTCTTTTGTCTACTCTAATTCAAAGCCATCAATGTCATCTTCACATTTTCTTGAAAGATTAACAAATGCATTCACGTCAAGAGTATATGGAGATCATATGGATAGTCAAAATGTCAGCAATTGCTGCTGTGTAGCTGATTCCACATGTTTTGATGACAATATACTTAAGATTTCAAGATACTCTGCCACGACATTTACATCATAACAGAGATACCATAATAGCCAGATTCTGACTTGTAAACAGAGTTGTTTTTTTTGTTTGTTTGTTTTTTACAATAGTGGTGATTAGGACATATTATTAAACTATTTTTCTTTTAAATAGTTTAAATTTCTTTTTTATTTTTAATTATTTTTGTTAATATGTTACTAAAATTAGGCCAACAATTTTCCGCTAACTTGCCTAAATGGCAGCTTCAGTATTTAACAACCTGGATTTTGTGTCTAAGGGACTAACAGTAACAACAATTTTTGAAATTGGTCCAGTATTTAGAGAGAGGGCTGCAGTCCTTTTGCTATTTACAGGCTCAGATGGTTACTCTAAATGTCTGAAAACTTATGGAAAGGATCCGTACAGACAGGTCGACCTATTTGTTAAAGAGTAAGATCCTTATTCTTAAAATCGCCATCACCAACTCCACCAGACTTTTCATAAACAAACAGTAAGTTGAACATATATCCAGCATATTTTCACATCTGACTGGGTGATTAAGGTTTTATTCTAACCAGAAAAGAGCTGGAGATTGTTGGAACAGTGGGGAGGCGAGCCAAGGTTGGTTTTTGTGTATTCATTTTATTTCTGTCGACTTTGACTGAAGTGTGTTTTAATGTGGTAAAATTACTGTTTACTTCAATGGAGTTGGGTCATATTGGTGATGGTATTTTCAGGGCTGTGCAGGTCTGCTTGAATAAAAAGGATCTTACTCTTTAACAGAGGTCTGCCTCTGTAGGGGTCCTTTCCATCATGTTGTCAGACTCCTTGAATAACAATCTGAGCCTTTCAGTGGCAAAAACAAGGACTTGTAGTGGATGTAAATTGATGGTGTAAAAATGCCTCAAATGGTTATATGGCTGGCTGTAGCAGTCTTGCTGAAGACTGACATAATTTCACAAGTTGTTGTTCCCATTAGAATACTGAACACTTAAATTGAACCACTGACAGGAGTCTGAACGCAAACATAGAATTCTGGTGTCACAGTCTTGAAACTTATATTTCTGCCATCCACCTCGACCAACTCCCTGCCATCCTAGCACAGACCATAAATGTTTCATTGACACAAAGAAACATTGTCCCTGAACGTCATCCTGGCAGTGAATACACTGTCACCACAGTGTATTTATGATAACAATTTAGTGATATGCAACCATGATTTCCAGGAAACAGGCTAAAACTGTGTGGCCTAAGCTTTTTCTGATTTTTTAAATGTGATTCTGATAAAAGATATTGAAATGCTAGTAACACATATTTAATTCATTCTGATGAATCTGATTTGTGTCGTCAACACGTAATGTGCTTTCTGGAAATTGAACTAATTTTACAAAGTGACATGATGCTGCTCAGACGACTACAGTAACAGTCTCCAAAGCGGAGGGAGCTCACAGCTTCTCTCTGATGAAGCCATTTACCAGAGCTGATGGAACAGCTTCTTTCTGTCACTGCAAACTAAGCAGAAGGCAGAAGGAGGGAGGGGAAGGCAGAGAGAGAAACAATTAGCCTAGGGGTCCTTGGGATCATAAGTAATAATTTGAGTGAAATTAAGTGGCAGGTTTAACAAGCAGGGATAATTTCACTTTTCCGTTCTTCCTGGGGGAAATCTGGCCTTTAATTGAGTTAACACTTTTTGTTTGGCAAACACTCCTGAAGCAGGCCAAGACTGCCACTGTGTCTCATTACCGACACCCCGAATTGGTGTCAGCGCCCAACCATCTCCTACCATCTCTCCGTCTGGCCTGCTGCCTTCCTTCCATATCCTTCTCTTTCTCATCCCACACACCCACTCCCTCAGGTTTTAGCTGCTTTTGGATGCTGAATGTAAAACCTCATGACATTTTAAATAAATATCTGTTTTGCTACAATTACTACTAATTAATATCCAATGATCAACTGCTTATATGGATCAAAAGCTTTGAACAGAATTACGCAAACACACTTAAAGGTAGGATCTGGAGGATTTTCAAACAAAACAAAAGACAGACATATACAAATGAAATCCTGCTTAATCATCACCTATGGGCTTCTACTCATGTGTGGTGGTGACTCTGTTTGCAGAGCTCCTGCCCTTTAACTGTATTTTGATGTCTTTGTGAGCTCGGACCGCCTCTGGGCGGAGACTTCCCCAACCAATGAGAGAGCGCAGGTGCCATGCCCTAATGTGCACCAGCGCGAACCTTGCCTGAATCTCTTCTGTGAAGCCTTCCGTACCTCTGGGCTCCGTACACCCGGGAGAAATGGCAGATACAGACGTACCCACGAAGAAAAGGAAATTAAATGTGAGTGAGGCAAAACGCCGAGCCGATAAAGCACGGGCCAAAACTCGTGTGAATATCGGGGTGGCTTTCACCCGCTTTCAAACATTGAAGGAGAGGCTCAGGATGTACAGCGAAGTGGAGTTGGCCTGCTTTCTGTTGAACAGGTAAATCCCAAATACAGGCCGGTTAGCTTGTGCTAGTTTGCTAATTTATCAACTTTTCCATTACAACAACTGCAATTTCTAGTTTGATGCAAATAACTTTACGTTTAGCTAATATATGGCTTGATGTAATATGAGGATTGAGCTTTGAATCATTTTGTGTAACACCCAAATGCCGGGAGGGGTAGGGGCACCACGCAGTTGAGCCTGATAGGAGGGGCCAAATTTGAATGTGTGTTTACAAACAGCAACTGGAAAATCCTCCAGACCCTACCTTTAAGTAGTTCGCTTACAGTAGGAGTGTCAAACATACGGCATGTGGGCCCGAACTGGCCCACACAGAGGTCCTATCTGCACAGCTGTTGATGCACTTGTGAAAGCTAAAGCCCAGTTCAGACCACAAATTTGTGATTAGAACATTACAGTGAAAAGTTGCAGTGATGTGAACTGGCTGGTCTGAGCTCGACTTCTGTTTTTCGCTGTTTCACCACTTCTGCAAATGCAACTGTAGCCAGTATCTCACTATCACCATCCTCATTTATATTCTAAGAATCTACAAATTATATTCAGCCACAAAATAAGCCTGAAAAGCTTAAAATCATAACCGAAGTACAAAGAGTTGTTGCATAGAGATGATACACTATCTCATCTAGTTGCATTGGTGTGAAGAGGCAGGTTTTTAGAACATTGCAGAATGGTATATTGCAAGTAGTGAAAGACTCACAGCTTATCTCGTTGCGAATCTTTGGTTTGAACTTGGCTTCAGAGGTGTTGGGTTTCAGGAGCAACTTAAACAGTAAGAGGCCTACTTTATTTAAAGATCAGATCAATATCAGACTTCTATCTTAAAACAATATTGGTGGAACACTGCTGCTAAGTCACTGCCAAAACTATTGATTTGTAAATAGTTTGTAAGGCAGCGAATAAATGAACCTGGCTCCTCAACAGCTTCCACTTTAGTTTGGTATGGTGATGCCAGCATTACTACACATGAGTGGAAATGTATAGAAAACTGTAATGACGGTGAGTAGTAGACTGACTGAATGTGGAAAAAGTGAGAGATATTGTTAAAACTAGGGCTGCCCCTGCAAAGTCGGAGATGCGAATAATCAGTTGGAGACCCCTCAGTGGACTAATATTGCCTCAAGTCGAGCAGTCGTTTTTTGGTTCTGTTTTTTGCTTATCAGTGTGCTGAGCAGTGTACCTCTGAGGACCTTTTGGTCCCCAGATTTTGCTGCAGATTGATTTGTGCTTGACTTTCATGCTAGGATAAAGAATGTACAGAATTTAGTTCTTTAAACTGAAAGAAAGGAATGGCTCAGCTTGAGCGATATGTTGGGCATGAACTGAAATGAGTTTACAGTGTTCATTTTTTGGTCTTTTCATGACAACATATGGAAAAACAATTTAAAGCTTAAGTAATTCCAGTGTTTTTTCTTTTCTTTTTTTTTTTTTTACTCCATGATACTTTGCCTTATGGTAACCCATCTGCTTTCGGCTAGCTACCTGAGCTTGGTAGTGCATGAACACTAAAATCCTGATGGGAAAAAACATAGTCTCCTCAAAGCTTATGACAAACTGACAACTTGAATTATTTTTACCACCAACCAGTCAAGTCTCACTTTACATCCATCCAGTCCAGGCTCATATGTTGCTATGACAGTTGACAATGCTTTAAATATGATGTTGCTAAGAAAGCTACAAATTCTAAAATATGGATGCTTCACACACATGTTGGCAATTGCTCTACAGACTTTTGTTCTTTTCTCCTGGACCATGACTTGCCCTCGCTCACAACAGGAGCAAAACCTGAAACCAGAGAAGTTAGTGTGGCAAACACAGTTTGCAACTAACTTCTCAGGAACAAGGAGAACCAAGTTGAGTTAGCATCCCAACATCTAACTCTGCAGGGACCAGCTTCCTTGGAAGAACAGAACAAGGACACAACAAAGACTGCACCTGGAACCACAGCCCTTTCTAGCCTTCTTCTGCCGGGTAACAAAAGCAGCACACCACAAAGCGACTCTTTTTTCCATCCATTCAAGGATTGGTAATGTAACAACTGGGCATAGCATTATTACAGTTGTACAGGTTAAGCAAGACCGTTTAACTTGTTGAATGTGATTTAATGCTGTTTACTGAGTTATTGTTGTGATTATTGCAGTTATTGGTTAGTTGGCTTCGCAAAAGCTATGTGATGTAAGTTTGCTAATACTGTCCACAGACAGAGTCTTGCATGCAACTAAACATCCTCTGCACTAATACAGACCCTTTGCAACACATATCACATTCACATAGACTCATTTACCAATTTGATTTCAACAGAGCTACACCCAGAGACCTATGTTCCCACTTCTTTTCCTTTGTCTTTGTCCTGACCACACGGTTAAGCAGACCTCCCCCGATCTGAAGCCAGCTTTGGCTCAGCCATCTTAGTTCTCTGTTGTCAACCATTTTGTTTTGTAGGCCAGACGGCCCTTTGTTTCACACATAAACCTTTGTCCCTCTCTCTCTTTCTCTCTCTCTTGCACACACTCACACACACACACACACACACACACACACACACACACGCTTGTATATAGTCAGTTCGTTAGAATTTGTGTGTTACATTTGCCTTGCTACCTTAATGAACAAATCTGTTTTTGGAATCATACCTGTTGTCTGTTTAATGTTGCACAACATGAATGAATAGTTAACCTCTGCTGTGTCAACTCCTTCAGGTTTTACTATTAACTTGGTTATGGTTATTAATTTGATTATCAATCAAAATTCCAGATTGATAGTTTAGTAAACTTTATGAAGCTGATACCATTAACTGGCTAGCATTTTACCCTTTTCGGGAATGGTGCCCCATGAGGTGATTTAATGTAACTTAAGTGACATTATTTAACCTTATTAATAATTAATATTAATAATTATTAATTATTTCTGATAGCAATTTTGATACTTATTTGTAGATCTATTAAGAGGTTAGGCCCTTGGTGAGGCTTAGTCCCAACAGATGGTGCCACTGTGTAAAACAGCTCTGGTGCCTGGATCAAGACATAATAGTATCCCCGCTTTTTATAATATTTAGGAATTTCTAACATTTTGGTGTCACAGAGTGACGCAACACACATCTTCAACCCGGCAGAAAAAGATGATCTATACAGGTAAATGGACCTGCATTTTTGTATAGTGCTTTTCTAGTCATCCGACCACTTAAAGCACTTTTTATACTACGAGTCACATTCACCCATTCACACACACATTTATACACTGGTGGTCGAGACTACTATACAAGGTGCCACCTGCTACTCAGTTGTTGTTTTTTTAAGTAAAGTCACACACTGATGGAACAGCCATCGGGAGCAATTTGGGGTTCAGTATCTTGCCACAGGATACTTTGGCATGCAGACAGGAGGAGCCGGGGATTGAACCGCTGATCTTCCGATTGGTGGACGACCCGCTTTATTTCTGAGCCACAGCAATGTTGATAAGTGTTTCTGTAGAACATTATGATGTGTCAGTGATGTTGACCTTTGACCTTTTGGATATAAAAAAGTCATCACTTCATCATTTTAGTTTACATAAACATGAGTTTACATTGAACTTTGACCTCCAACTTCTAATCATTTCATTTGAAGAAAAGCCTTTACAGTGTTCTTGAGATATCGCTTCCATAAGAATGGGATGGACAGAAGGTGGACCATCCCAAAACACAATGCTTCATATCAAGCCTGTCGCCAGTGCAGAGGCATAAAAATTTGGTTATAACAGTTATCTGCTTATAGTGATCAATCTGACTTGGCACAAAGGCATACCGGTAATCTCTATGCGCAGTCTACACTGTTGAAATAGTGAAATAAATTGTATCCAGGTCATAAAATCTACTAAAATACCTAAAACCTAAATATGTCTGTAGTGCTACTTACTCAAAACATTTAGGCACAAATGAGATGGGGTGAACTTCAAGATAACATGAAATATCCATGACTAATACGCAACAATGAAAGTAAAATAAGTAAATAAATAACAGGACAGTGTGGGCGTGGTTTGACTGACAGATTGATTGATAACTGCCTGGGAACATCAGCAAAAAAAACTGAAACTGAAACCAATCCCTGATTGTTGCGTGGACGGGCAAGGCATTACTTTTACGTCTTCAAACCAGTGAAAGCTGTTAGTACAAGAACACAAACACAGACAAATGAAAGGTGGAGCAACATATCTGAGATCATCTCTCAATGTCCTCTTTGGTTCTACCCAGGCTAACAATAGCTGCTGAGTGTTTGAGGCTGAAGAAAAACACAATTCCTCCTCACTTTCTCTGCCCGTCTGATGTTGTTTGTGTGTAATTCTCTCAGTAACAGTGAGAACATCCTCACCACTTTGCTGCCTGATCATTTCCCCCACAATGAGAAAAAAAAAAAAAAAAAAAAACATCTGTTGACAATGCCTCCCATCGAGTCCATTGTGGTCCATTACTGGAGCTACAGAGAGAGGCGTGGGTGGTAGATTGTTGTTATTTGGACACCATCCACCCCCACCCCCGAAACCCCATTTCCACCCCCCACTCAGTATCCTGCAGGCTGTCTAATAATGTCCTGGAAGCCTCTGTGGTAGGGATATTGAGCAGTACAGTAGATGAACACCAGGAGGGGTGTAGAGGCTGATGTGTGTGTGTGTGTGTGTGTGTGTGTGTGTGTGTGTGTGTGTGTGGAGGGTGGATGGTGGATGGTTTGAGGGGTTGTTATTGTGAAACAGAAGGAAAGCAGTGGCGCCGTCACAGTGCCAGGCAGGACCCAGGATAACGGAGAACTCAATGGAGTGTTAAATGGGAAATCATCTGTTTTCAGCCACAGATTTAATGTCATTGCTGCTCTCACTCTGCTGCTTTCTGCTGTTTCATTCGCTGCTGTCTCCCCCTCCTGCGTCTCTTTACTTCTGTGTTTTGTTTTTGTCCAACACCCCCTCGCCTTAAACTCTCCAAATGTCACACTCCCATCTCTGTACAGTCTGCTTTAGATCCCTCCATTCTGTCCCCTATCTCATCACGGCCCCTGCAGGCCCTCAGGTTATCTTGTACACCGTGGGCAGTTTTCCGCCTCATGTTCACAATGGGATATTTGGGTCTGCAATGTCAGTCTGCGTGCCCTCACGTCGTCTCTGCAAAATGCTCAGAGCGTCTCTCAGCGGGATGTCTCCATTAGCAATTTGACAAGACGACCGGAGAGAACCCTCAAACTCGGAGAACACCCCATCACCGCTTCCACCTCCTCTGCCTCCGCTGCCACCCAGACAAAGCCCTCCATCTCCATCTCCCTGCCCAGATGAACTCATCCATTTACAGCCTCAGTTAATGGCCTAACTCATGAGGAAAGTCATCAAGCGTTATGGCTTTAAAAGAGGCTGAGCTGATTAAAAAACATTCCCGATTTGTGATTGTTTTGTGTATTTTTTATTTTTTTACACAGTGTTGAATTAAGCAAACGGCCGTTAAGTCGGACCTTTCTCCTGCACAAAGCACTTGAATAAGTGTGTGACTCAGCCGGAGCTGGCAGCACCATTTATCCTTTCAGAAGAGTTAATTGATTCCCCGTACTCTCCCTTTGCTTTATGGGAACGCAGAAGAAGAATACCCTGACATTGTGTACATGCTCCTCTCCTCTTAAAGAGAAAACACTTCCTCTGTTCTCTGACAATGTAACACGTAATAATGAACTCCAAGAGTTACTTTGTTTTTAAGTGCTGCAGTTGTAGTTTTTTGTTGTACACAATTTTCCTCGACCTGCCACATCAATTTTTACATCAGCTGATGATTTCATTTTCCAGTCTGTAGGAAAACATGGAACGTATAGAGCCCGTGACAAGTAAAAAAATCCATGTTTTGGGCCTAGTTTGAATGAATAAGGGGCAATATTTGAAACTTAGTCTTAGCAAAGAAAAGAAGGCAAAGAAAATATCAGGAAAAAGGTTTTCTACATACAAAATGTTGATCTTACTGGATGTCAAAATGAAAAGGTTGGCATTGTCTGCATTTAAAGCCAGAGGTGTCTTCTTCCCCTGTGCCAGAGAGCTCCATTGTTGTCCAAAATCTAATAAAGGTGACCTATTATGCCTTTTTGAAATGTATGTCTCACTAGTGTTACAATGACGTATGTTCATATAACCCTTGACCTCTGCAAAAAAAAATGATCCACATGGCATTTTTGCTTATTATGTATCTTTAAATGCTTCACATCTGTGTGTACAACCTAAGCTAAAAGGTTATTTAAGTCAATTAACCTTAATAATTGATTGAAGTATTGAAATTATGTTATTATTAAATGTAGAAACATAAAGAAAATATTTCTTGACAATCCAGAAGTTATTAGAACTATGTATATGTTTTTGTTTTTCAGATATGCTCATTTTTATGAGCATAGTAAAAAGGAATTGCGTTTTAGTGTGGCTTTGCAACACATGTATCATAGCGCAGTGATCGTTGTTGTTACCATGCTCACAGATACAATGAAACTTTGTTGGGCTACTCTCTGGTGAATTTTCAACTAAACAAAAACAAAACAGCCAGACAAAGACAAGACGAACTCAGAAAGACTGAGAGAAGCTCCACAATAAATAAACCAGCAGCAACATGATAAATAAAAGCAACATCAGAACAAATGAAACAACAGTGATAATGGTGTGGAGACACCGAGATATGGAAGACCTGGAAACACTGACCAATCAGAGCAGATTGGGCATTTTTGGGAGCAGGGCTTCCAGAGACAGATGCTAAAATTGAGCATCTCAGGCAGATAGTGAATACAGGTGTTCCAGCACAGACTGCGTGAAAAAAATATAATGTTTTTTTTTAACACTGAAGCTTGTACATATGTTCTGAAAAAACCTTAAGTATGAACCTGTAGATGAGCATAACAGGTCCTCTTAAAACCATATTAATGAGCCACACTGTTACATCTTTCATTTAATAAGCATAGTGTAATTTAACTCAATCCCACATCTTGCTGCCCCAAACACTCATTAAAGCACCAAATCTAGATTAATCCAATGATGTAAATAGTCCCATACAAGTGTACCTGTTTGAGTGATTTTTGATAAAAACTAAAGTTAGCAGCTCCTTGAGGAAATTTATGAGTTTGTTTTTTTTAAATGAAACTACAAATTTGTGAGCAGATTTCAGACATCCTTAGAAGTACCAATTAGTATGCAGCCACAGACTGAAAGTAAGACGCGTATTAACCCACTGTTGATTTCTCAGAATTTTCAACATCATAAAAAATATAGAATAACAATGGCTTCATCCCTTAAATGCTTAATTTTGTAATCTTTGAAAATGTGTGTGTGTGGGGAGGGGGGGGGGGGGGGGATAATTATGCAACAGTGATTCATTATTACAACCATTCTAGCATATTATCATTACTGTCTCCTATTACAGCATTCATCTGGGATCGGAATAGTTCCCAGCTGAGATATCATTACTGTGATCACACTTTCTCTGCACAACTGAAATTGGCCTCAGTAACATCTTACAACATGTGTTTTCTGCATGTGGATTTGGCAGCTGAGTTTCTTCTGTGGAGTGGACAGTATGTGGCTGTGCAAATCTCTATCAGGGATTGGAATTTAATTAGGTATTACAACCACTTAAAGCATTTATCGGACTATAAGTAAATGTGGCCTGACCATGTGTTTGGCAAACCTTTCTTAACTATGATTGCTTCTCCTGTTTGAAAGGGTTATTTTTCCCCACTCAACTGTGACAATCAAAATCAACACTTAGAAATGAGAAAAATGAATGGATATTCAACCTACTTGTTGGCTTTCGGACGTTTGCTTACAAGATGAATGAAATAACCTGAGGGGATCATGAGTTAATAAAAAAAAACTCTCTATGAATAGATATTTGCATATTTATGCAAAATCTGTAGGAAAAGATTTTGGTATTGGAAGTACTCTGATTTATGTTTGTAGTCCAAGTAGTATTGATCTATCACATTTGAACAACAGGTAAACAGTCCATGTGGAGAGATGGAACTTATAGGCCGAAATGCAGTCTCAAAACCAATCAGCCATCGTCTGATGAATTATTTGTTTTCATATGCAGATATCTGTTCATAGAAATGACCACCGCACAAAGAGGTCTTGGTCAAGAGAGCTGCACCATGAAGTCCCGTTCAAAACAGCCAGGCTCTCTTTGTCTGAGCTGGCTCGACAAACCCTAAAGCCTTCAGTCAGAGATAGCGGGTTACCCCAGAGTCGTGTGCCGCCTACTTCTGCCTCTGAATAATATTAAAATGTACTGTGGTAAAAAGAGGCACTATTGCTGAAGTTCAGGCAATACATAAGCGCTGGCATTAATAACACGCATAGTGTAAATTTATAGGTAAAAATGTTTATTTTATCACTGTGTTTATTTCTAAAGGCAGATCTTAGTTATGTGTCAGCTCTATACAGAGCCTATGCTGTAGCCTACACACATGGCCTACGCCTTTGTGAGCATTTATACTTGTGCGGTGGTGTGTCTGTGTCCCTCTGCAGTTACACCTCCAAAACACA